>NW_027507788.1:66457687-67007687 GCF_037356315.1 Lithobates pipiens | reverse complement strand
ACAGACAGAGACACACACACACACACTAAGACACAGAGTGACAGAGAGAGACACACAGACAGAGAGAGAGCGACACAGAGAGAGAAAGCGAGAGAGAGAGAGAGCGACACACACAGAGAGAGAGAGCGACACAGAGAGAGAGAGCGACACAGAGAGAGAGAGAGAGAGAGAGAGAGACACAGACAGACAGAGAGAGACAGACAGACAGACAGAGACACACAGAGAGACAGAGAGAGAGAGAGACACAGACAGAGAGAGAGGGGGGAGAGAGAGAGAGAGACACACATAGACAGACACGGAGAGAAAGAGAGAGGCACAGAGAGAGACACAGACACACAGAGAGACAGATAGACAAACAGACAGAGAGAGAGAGAGAGGCCGAGGGAGAGAGAGAGGCAGAGGGAGAGAGGCCGAGGGAGAGACACACACTGACAGAGAGAGAGAGAGAGAGAGAGAGAGAGAGAGAGAGGCAGAGGGAGAGACAGAGAGAGAGAGACACACACTGACACAGAGAGAGAGAGCGAGAGACAGGCAGACAGAGAGAGACAGACTCACAGACAGAGAGAAAGAGAGAGACACACACAGGCATAGAGAGACAGACACACAGACAGACAGAGAGAGACAGACAGAGAGACACACACCCAGACACAGTGACAGAGAGAGACACACAGCGAGAGACACACAGGCACAGAGAGTGAGAGAGGGGAAAGAGAGAGAGACACAGAGACAGAGAGGGAAAGGGAGAGAGAGAGAGGCACAGAGACACACAGACAGAGAGAGAGACAGAGACACACACACACACACACACACAGAGACACACACAGAGACAAAGACACAGAGAGAGAGCAAGAGACAGAGAGAGGGAGAGAGACACACAGGCAGAGAGGGGAGAGAGACAAAGAGAGAGTGAGGTAGGGAGACAGAGAGAGAAACAGACACAGAGAGAGACACAGATAGAGACACAGAGAGAGAGAGAGACAGCGAGAGAGACACACATATACAGAGATAGACAGAAAGAGAGAGACACACACACACACACACACTCAGACACAGAGTGACGGAGAGAGACACACAGACAGACAGGAAGAGACAGGAAGAGACAGAGAGGCACAGAGACACAGAGAGAGACACAGAGAGAGAGGGGGGAGAGAGACAGACAGACACAGAGAGAAAAAGAGAGAGAGGCACAGAGAGAGACAGACAGACACACACTGACAGAGAGAGAGAGACACACACACACAGAGAGAGAGAGAGAGAGAGAGAGAGAGAGAGAGAGAGAGACAGAGAGAGAGACAGAGAGAGAGTGAGGGAGACAGAGAAAGAAATAGACACAGACGGAGAGAGACACACACAGGACACAGAGAGAGACACACACAGGGACATAGACAGAGAGAGAGACACACACTCAGACAGAGAGAGAGAAAGAGAGACACACACAGAGAGAGACAAAGAGAGAATGAGGGAGACAGACAGAGAGAGAAACAGACACAGACAGAGAGAGACACACACAGACACAGAGAGAGGCAGAGAGAGGTGAGAGACAATTCGCGCTTTTCAGATTTGTGATTCAGTTCGCTACTGCTCTTCAGTTTCTGCTTGTCTTTGCGTATCTGCTTATCAGTGCGTGTAGTCGGTAAGCATTAGTTTCTCATTGTGAACTATATCTTGGTATAGTACGCTTTGATTTGCATTGCTTATTGTCTGCTTGTTTCTGCTATTCGGGTCGTTCTTTCAGGCATTGCTGTTTATCAGTGCTTTCTGTTGTGGTTGGGGTTCTTACTTTGACACAAGCCCAGTCCATGAACAGGGAGGGGAGGTGTTTGTGGACCAAGAATTGGTTGCGCCAGCGTGACCAGTTCTCGCACATGCCTTTGCTCCGTGAGAATAATCCTGATGATTTCAGGAATTATCTCCGGATGATGGACCCCGTTTTTCACCGTCTGCTGGCTTTGCTGTCCCCTTACAGTGGTGTGAAAAAGTGTTTGCCCCCTTCCTCATTTCCTGTTCCTTTGTATGTTTGTCACACTTAAGTGTTTCGAAATATCAAACCAATTTAAACAATAGTCAAGGACAACACAAGTAAACACAAAATGCAATTTGTAAATGAAGGTGTTTATTATTAAAGGTGAAAAAAAATCCAAACCATCATGGCCCTGTGTGAAAAAGTGATTGCCCCCTAAACCTAATAACTGGTTGGGCCACCCTTAGCAGCAACAACTGCAACCAAGCGTTTGCAATAACGTGCAATGAGGCTTTTACAGCGTCCTGGAGGAATTTTGGCCCACTCATCTTTGCAGAATTGTCCTAATTCAGTTACATTAGAGGGTTTTCGAGCATGAACGGCCTTTTTAAGGTCATACCACAACATCTCAATAGGATTCAGGTCAGGACTTTGGCTAGGCCACTCCAAAGTCTTCATTTTGTTTTTCTTCAGCCATTCGGTGGTGGACTTGCTGGTGTGTTTAGGATCATTGTCCTGCTGCAGAACCCAAGTTCGTTTCAGCTTGAGTACACGAACAGATGGTCGGACATTCTCCTTCAGGATCTCTTGGTAGACAGCAGAATTCATAGTTCCTTTTATCACGGCAAGTCTTCCAGGTCCTGAAGCAGTAAAACAGCCCCAGACCATCACACTACCACCACCATATTTTACTGTTGGTATAATGTTCTTTTTATGAAATGCAGTGTTCCTTCTACGCCAGATATACTTGGACACACACCTTCCAAAGAGTTCCACTTTTGTCTCATCGGTCCACAGAATGTTGTCCCAAAAGTCTTGGGGATCATCAAGTTGTGTTGTGGAGAAATTAAGACGAGCTTTGATGTTCTTTTTGCTCAGCAGTGGTTTTCTCCTTGGAACTCTGCCATGCAGGCCATTTTTGCCCAGTCTTTTCCTGATGGTGGAGGCATGAACGCTGACCTTAACTGAGGCAAGTGAGGCCTGCAGTTCCTTGGACGTTGTTGTGGGGTCTTTTGTGACCTCTTGGATGAGTCGTCGCTGCGCTCTTGGGGTAATTTTGGGCGGCCGGCCACTCCTGGGAAGGTTCACCACTGTTCCATGTCTTCGCCATTTGTGGATAATGGCTCTCACTGTGGTTCGCTGGATTCCCAAAGCTTTGGAAATGGCTTTATAACCCTTTCCAGATTGATAGATCTCAATTACTTTCTTTCTCAATTGTTCCTGAATTTCTTTGGGTCTCGGCATGATGTGTAGCTTTTAAGGATCTTCTGGTGGACCTTACTGTGTCAAGCAGCTCCTATTTAAGTGATGCCTTGATTGTGAACAGGTGTGGCAATAATCAGGCCTGGGTGTGGCTAGAGAAATTGAACTCAGGTGTGGACAACCACAGTTATAGTATGTTTTAACAAGGGGGGCAATCACTTTTTCACACAGGGCCATGATGGTTTGGATTTTTTTTCACCTTTAATAATAAACACCTTCATTTGCAAATTGCATTTTGTGTTTACTTGTGTTGTCATTGACTATTGTTTAAATTGGTTTGATGTTCCGAAACACTTAAGTGTGACAAACATGCAAAGGAACAGGAAATGAGGAAGGGGGCAAACACTTTTTCACACCACTGTATATCAGCAGGCAGGATACCTGCATGCGGCAAGCCATCACTCCGGAGCAGAGGCTCATCGCCACGTTGCGCTACTTGGCGACAGGGAGAAGTCTTCAGGACCTCAAGTCCTCCACAGGCATCTCCCCCCAGGCTCTGGGGATCATTATTCCAGAGACCTGTTCTGCCATCATTCAGGTCCTGCAGAAGGACTATATGAAGGTAAGTTTTATCCTTTAACATCACATTCTATGTATTTAATGATTGCTAATGTCCTGCATTTCTTTCCTCATTCCCTAATTACCATGATTGCAATATGCTCTAATTCATATGCTCTGCCCATTTGTCCTCATGCATATTTGCCTCACTAACTTCCCCACCATGCTCTTCTTGGCCCATAAAACTATAGTCTAGTCACTTACTAATGTCTTTTGTCAGCTCCATAGTATTGCTTTCCCCTAAACACCCCCTAAAATGTCTACAAATGTGATGTGTGTGCTTCAAATCATGCACAGTGACTTTTTTTTTGGGTTATGCCAAACTTATTAGGAACCCCCCTCCCCCCAACTGCTAGGTCAGCTGATAGCAATCCTCTATCTGCTGACTTTACCAAACCCAATACAAACTCTACCTACCTTTTTTATGCTCACATTTATGGAGGAGTTCACCAAAGCATGTAGTGAAAGGGCCTGCCTCAATACTTTCAAATGCTATAACTTCCCCCCCCCCTATTATTATCTTGATATGTAATAGCAGAATGTCAAAATGTGCTTCCATTTTTTCAATTCTTTGGTATTATGACACTTCTTACCTGTCCGATGGGCTGCCAATAGTGTAAGTAAGGAGGGGCTGCCCAAAGTATCACACATTATTTAGGCATTCAGCTCTCAATCAAGTGGAGAGGGTTACCTGTCCAAAACACCCCCCCCCTCATTTTTTGCAAGGGCCCATCAGATGGGGGGATGGGGGGTGTGGGGGGGGGGGGGGGGTGATGACTCTGATAAGGGGACCTTATACTTTAGGCTTTAAATACTAATTTCCCAAAATTGTTCTAATGATCTTGGCCAAAAATGTTGGTGTCTAATCTGCTTGCAATGTTGATGTGCAAACTTACTAATTTTTTGTCTTGTTTCACTCCACAGTTTCCTTCAACGCCACAGGAATGGCAGACTGTGGCCTCCCACTTTGCCAGTCGTTGGGACTTTCCCAATTGTGGAGGTGCAATTGATGGGAAACACGTCCGCATCTTCCCACCCCTCAAACTCGGGGTCGTACTATCATAATTACAAGGGGTTTAATAGTATTGTGATGTTGGCGGTGGTGTCTGCGACCGATGACTTCTTGTATGTGGACGTGAAGCAAAATGGCTGGATGTCGGATGGTGGAGTGTTCGCATGGACGGAATTCTACTGGCGTCTCCAGAGTGGCAGTCTGGGCCTGCCACCCCCAGAGGAGAATCAGGAAGGACTCCCGTTTGCCCTGGCAAACCATCTGATGCGGCCTTTCCCGATGAGGACCCTCACCCCGGACCAGAGGATTTTTAATTTCTGGCTGGCCAAAGCCAGAAGAGTGGTGGAGAACACTTTTGGAATACTGGCCAGCCGGTTCCGCCTTTTTTTAACGCCTATCCACATGGCGGAATATAAAATAAATCACATAGTGCTTGCCTGCTGTGTTCTGCACAATTTCTTAAAAAGACATTCAGCAAACTATGTGGTCTCAGTGGGCCAAGATGCAGACTTGCTTGAAAATGAGAACCTCATGGGCCTTGAAGCTGCTCGTCCTGGCTTGCCCCCCCAAAGCGCCCGTGAGGTCCGAACCCAATACATGGAGTACTTTGTAGGTAGGGGGGCCATTGATATGCCAGACAATGTCTGAGCGGCATTTTTTTAATACATTTTTCTTTGAAACTCCAATAATCTTTGTTTTCATTTACTGCTTGGCTTGGTTTTAGGTGTCTCCTAGGTAAATTTTTGATTTTTGTTCAACAGTGCAAACCCAAGTTCTGAGCGAGATGAGGAGGACAGTCTCTTCTTCAGATAATCTTATTATGTTGTGGGTCTGCTACACACACACACACCTGGTTTTTGTTAACTAATGTATGTAGTGCATTACTGACCAAAATCTTGCTCATTTTCAGCACCATGGCAGAAATATGTGGGGTCATGAAAATGGCATGATTGTGAAAATTAACACATCACTGTGGGTGTTATTTACTAAAGGGAGATCCACTATGCACTACAAGTGCACTGCAAAAGTGCACCTGAAACTGCACTTGGAGTGCAAAGTGGAGTTGCCTTTAGTAAATAACACCCATTGTCACCGAAAACAACTATTTTACTCCAAATACTGCTTTTGCACATTGAAAAAGGAAGCCACACATAATAATTTCACTTTTTAATCAAAGCACATATACATGTGCTTTTAGAAAAGGGTTTTACAACAAACCAACATATTGGGTGTATCAAAAACATTATTTAAGGTCATTTTTGGGTAACTTGGTGTTTTTGTGTAAACGGGCATGTATCAAAGCGTAAAATACAGAACACAGGAACTTACAAAGTTCAACTTTGAAAAGTGAAGACAATATCAGACATGAGTATGTACAAACTGGGCTGATATTGGCTTCATCACATGGGGTGTCACCCCTGGAAAAGCCAAAATTGGAAGATGCACACAGTGTGTCAACATGTGCTATCTCCCATCATGGGGGATCAATGTACATGTTTTGGGGCGGCAACCCCTTCAACTCAGCCACTTTCCACAAAACACGTACATTGATCCCCCATGATGGGAGATAGCGCATGTTGACACACTCTGTGCATCTTCCAAATTTGGCTTTTTGTAAAATACAAAAGTTGTTGTTTAAAAACAAAAAAAGAAAACCCTAGCTAGTTTAGGGTGTTTCACACTCTCCCCAAAACATCAATGATGTTCTTCATTTTATTTTGAACATCATTGATGTTTTGCTGTATATTTTCTAAATCCCGATTGCACCCCATTATCTCCCCAATCAGGATCTGGGCACTTTCATTGGTAAAATGTGATTCTTCTTCCACAACACCTACAAAAAAAAGCAAAAAAACACACCATGTATTATAAATATGCCGACATACATTGATGAGCTTACCGGAAGCTGTGGTCTCCGACACTCACCTGTTGTGGTGACAATTTGTCCAACTTCAATGATCTCTCCTTCCTCCTCCTCCTCCTCTTGCTCCTCTGCTTCTGGAGTTGGAATTTTGCTTTCTTTGGGAGGGGTGGGGTCCCTGGTGTCCTCAGACTTCGAGTCTTCTCTCCCCTATGAGAATGTAAAAAAGAAATACTTAGCACACAGAGGGCAGAAATAGGAATATGAAACATTGCTTGGAAGTGTTGTACAATTGTGTTTTTTGGCCGAGTTCAAAGGTGAGAACATTATTGTGGACACTTTGTTAAGCTGAAATACTTACCTGCAGAACGATGTTTCCTACGAATGATTGAACCCATGAACTTGAAAGTGGCCATTTTAAACTGCTCAACATGAAATCAAAGCACATGGAGCATGTATGCAAGCAAGAATAATCATATGAACACACGACAACTACTTACTTTTTTGAAGAACATGCTTGATCCTTCTGTACTGATCATGCTCCCTCAGTTTCAGGTCTGACCAGCGTTTTCTCAGTTGATCTTTGGATCGTCGTACCCCAAAATTCTTCAGAAGACTCTTAACAACTTTAGTCATGATCTTGGCCTGATATTTGGGTTTGGGTAAGGTCCATACTTCCCATCATAGTCGGTCCTCTTCAATATGTCCACCATCTCCAACATCTCTCCAAAAGACATAGTTGAGGCCTTAAATCTTCTCTTCCTGGATCGGAACGTTTCAGGCTCTGGGCTTTCCTCGCCCCCCTCCTCCTTAGTGGAACTCTGATTGCGCACCTGCGTTCTCTCTGCCATGTGCTCTCCCCACTGCGCTGAAAGCGAAGGGGCGGGGAATAGCCTAGAAAGAACGCCAGGGGCGGGCGTAGTTTCACGCATGCGCACTGTATATAAAACACAACACGCGTGTGTCGTACGTACGATCTGTGAGTAGAGGAAGGAGGAACTGAAACTCCGATCGTTCAAAGGTACAATTTTAACTTGGTACATCACTAGCCTATACTACTTCTAGATTGAGGCATATATTGGCACAAGATTATAGAGAGTTTAGCCTGATATTATTAGGTTTTGTCTTGTGCTGTGTCTTGCAAACAAGATGGATCCCTTCAAGGAACCTGTCACGTACCTAGTAGTTGAGCCTGGAATGCAGGGATCGGCCCCTCGTATCCCCCTGGCTAATGAACCCCTGGAGATGAGGACAGGTATTCAAAAGTTCAGGGGGCACAAGTGCCTGGCAGATGGAGACTGGTCCAGATGAACAGCTGGGAACCGACAGCGAGTAGGTAGAGCTGGTAGGACTGATCTGTAGCAGGCAGGCACCAGTGGATGGACTGCTGGGCAGGTGGTTGTCAGGAGGCACCAGGAACCCAATGGGTAAGCAGAAACAGAAGTATCGGGTACAGGCCGGGTCAGCAGGAATCGGTCAGCAAGGTACAAGGGATGAGGCAGAGACGTGGTCAGACAAGCAGAGGTCGTAGGCAGGCAGCAACGGATCGGAGTCAAGGAACAAGCCGGATATCAGGAACCAGGGTAACGGGTACAGATTCAGATAGCAAGATCACGGACACGCTGTAGACTGGACAGCACGGGTGGAAGGGAGCCAGTGACTAAAGAAGGCCTTAGGGCGCCAAACGGACATACGACGGATCAGCGCGCCCTCGCAAGGAAACGTGCTCCCGTTCGTGACCCACGTGCGCGTGCGCGCTCGTTCGTGTTGACGCGAGTGCGATCGTTGGCTTTAGCGCGCGTCAAAGGAAAACGACGGGCTCTCCACGACGGGTTTCTGCGGGTAAGTCTCTTGTATACGACCGGGGTGCCCGAGTGATCGTGACAGAACCTCACTTTCTAGAAAGGATCACTGACATGCTCAGGGAGCTGCCCTGCCTGTGGCAAATGAAAAACCCCCTTTCTAAAGGACCTAAGAAAGAGGAAGGCAGCGCTGGAGAAAGTGCTTGATTTGGTTAAGATCATGCTCCCCACGGCAGACATGACCTATGTGATGGCCAAATTTGGTGCCCTGAGGTGTATTTATCAGGAGATCCAAATGCCATTTATATCCCCAGGATGATGTACTATGAGAGGCTGCATTTTCTGGCAGACCAGGGGGAACCCAGGCCACCACTCCCCAGTCTTTCTTCAAGGCTTCCTTCACCCCCAGCTGAGGCTTCTGATGTCCAACCTGGGCCTTTCCAGGCAACAGCATGTGGAGGGGCCCAGCTTGAGACAGGTATAGTGATGTTAACTAGATGTTAACTAGATGTTATTATAGATTAGTAAGTTGTGATTTAACAAAGTGGTTTACATCTCAATAGACAGTAGTGACCAAAAATGATTGGGGTAAGAATGAAAAATGCTGGGCTCAGAATGATAGTCTGTTCTATTTGGTAACATTCAATTTGCAACAGTCATGAGAACAAAATGGTGTGATTGATAAGCAAAAAACTAAAACTATGTCCCATTTTCATACACAGGAAGACCTCAGCCGGGGGGAGGCCGTGGCAAGTGGCAGCCAGGAGGTCGACCATCGCCCTTTTCCTCCTCCTGCCACAACTACAGGAGCCCAGCCACAGCCTGGAAGGAAGCCTGGCGGGAAGTGCCTAAAGCCGCGTACACACGTAGCAGTATGTCCGACGTACTTAGTCTGGCGGACTTCCCGCCAGACTGTCCGTCGGACTTTCCGAACAGGCTACTTGCCCACACACGGCACTTTTTGAGCGGACTAATACGGCGTACTAAGTCCGCCGTACTATCCGCCCTACTTTTGAAATGAACGGACTCGCCCACACACGCAGAGGAAAGTCCGCTCATTTCGAGCGGGTCTCCAGGTAGGCGGGGCCCGCGAAGGAGACGTCGCTGGCCCCGCCGCCTGGTATGGACTTAAAGGGGAACCCCAACACCGAAAAAAATCGGCGTGGGGTTCCCCCCAAGTCCACAACAGACCCTTTTCCGAGCACGCTACCCGGCCGGCCAGGAAAGGGGGGGCGAGCGAGCGCCCCCCCCCCCTCCTGAGCCGTACCAGGCCGCGTGCCCTCAACATGGGGGGTGCCTTGGGGAAGGGGGGGGCCGCGCGGCCCCCCCACCCCAAAGCACCTTGTCCCCATGTTGATGAGGACAAGGGCCTCTTCCCGACAACCCTGGCCGTTGGTTGTCGGGGTCTGCGGGCAGGGGGCTTATCGGAATCCGGGAGCCCCCTTTAATAAGGGGGCCCCCGGATACCGGCCCCCACCCTATGTGAATGAGTATGGGGTACAATGTACACCTACCCATTCACCTGTAAAATAAAAGTACAAAAAAAAACACAACACACGAGATAAAATACTTTATTGCACAGCTCCGGGGGTCTTCCGTCTTCGGGGGTCTTCTCGCCGGACTCCTCCGCTATCTTCTTGTAGCTCTTTTGCTAGCGGAGGAGTCCGGCTTTCTTCCTCGCCGCCGGCCTCTTCTTCCGACTTCGGGGGTCTTGTCCCCCTCTTCGGTTCTTCTGCCAGGCCACTGCGCCTTCTTATAGCTCTTTTACAGGCGGTGGCTCGGTCTTCTGTCGCTGCCGCCGCCTTCCGTTCTTCTTCTTCTTCTTCTTCTTCTCCAGGAGATGTTGACTCGACGATCTCTCCGGCCGCAATGCCAGGGACGCGCTGCGCTGCCACTTATATAGGGACAAGGGGCGATGTCACATGGGTTTATGTCACATGGGTTGGTGTCACATGGTGACCCCGCCCCCTTACGATGTCACAGTCCCTGAGGATGCTGGGACTGTCGCCATGTGACATCAACCCATGTGACATAAACCCATGTGACACCGCCCCTTGTCCCTATATAAGTGGCAGCGCAGCGCAGCGCGTCCCTGGCATTGTGGCCGGAGAGATCGTCGAGTCAACATCTCCTGGAGAAGGAGAAGAAGAAGAAGAAGAACGGAAGGCGGCGGCGGCGACAGAAGACCGGGCCACCGCCTGTAAAAGAGCTATAAGAAGGCGCGGTGGCCCGGCAGAAGAACCGAAGAGGGGGACAAGACCCCCGAAGTCGGAAGAAGAGGCCGGCGGCGAGGAAGAAAGCCGGACTCCTCTGCTAGCAAAAGAGCTACAAGAAGATAGCGGAGGAGTCCGGCGAGAAGACCCCTGAAGACGGAAGACCCCCGGAGCTGTGCAATAAAGTATTTTATCTCGTGTGTTGTGTTTTTTTTTGTACTTTTATTTTACAGGTGAATGGGTAGGGGTACATTGTACCCCATACTCATTCACATAGGGTGGGGGGCCGGTATCCGGGGGCCCCCTTATTAAAGGGGGCTCCCGGATTCCGATAAGCCCCCCGCCCGCAGACCCCGACAACCAACGGCCAGGGTTGTCGGGAAGAGGCCCTTGTCCTCATCAACATGGGGACAAGGTGCTTTGGGGTGGGGGGGCCGCGCGGCCCCCCCTTCCCCAAGGCACCCCCCATGTTGAGGGCATGCGGCCTGGTACGGCTCAGGAGGGGGGGCGCTCGCTCGCCCCCCCCTTTCCTGGCCCGCCGGGTAGCGTGCTCGGACAAGGGTCTGTTGTGGACTTGGGGGGGACCCCCACAACGATTTTTTTCGTCGTTGGGGTTCCCCTTTAAGTCCATACCAGGCGGCGGGGCCAGCGACGTCTCCTTCGCGGGCCCCGCCTACCTGGAGACCTGCTCGAAATGAGCGGACTTTTCTCCGGACGGGAAAAGTCCGCTCATTTCAAAAGTACGGCGGACTGGCACACACACACGGCCGGATTGTCCGCCGAAATGCGAGTCCGGTGGGAAGATTGGAGTGCAACACGGCATTCTAAGTCCGCCGTACTTTCGGGTCAAAAAAGTATGCCGGAGGCTACACACGGGGGGATTGTTTGGCGGACTTGAGTTTGCCGGACTTTTCCACCGGATTGTTTGATCGTGTGTACGCGGCATAAGGAAGACGAGAGAGTGATGGCCTGGGTTCAGTCTGGTCTGACAGAAGATGCAGCCTCTTGAAGAACCACATCCTGGGGACATAGATGGCTTCTGCTTTTCCTGATCTCTAGGACTTCTGGACCAGACTGCTCTCCCTGAGATATGTACTCCTCAGGCCACCAATTTAGCATTTTCAAATTAGTTCATGTCTGCCCTGGGGGCCAAAGGCTTCGCCAAATTGGCAAGTTTCTCCAGCGCTGCCTCCCTCTTTTCAGTTGTTTGACACCTAAATAAAGGTTTTCTTTTTGTTTGAAGAAATATTTGCGAATGTGTTTTAGGGTCCTTTCACACGGGGCGGATCAGTTCTGATCCGCCCTGTGGATATCCGTTTGCTCAGCGGGGATCACTCCGCCGATCCCCGCTGAGCAGGGAAATGACAGCTCCGTCTCTGCACACTGCGCAGGGACGGACCTGTCACAGCGCCGCTCTCCCCTATGGGAGATCGGATGACGACGGACCGCAGTGCCCGTCGTCACCCGATCCGATCCGCAGACGGATGGAAAAATAGCTTTTTCCTCCGTTACACTTTTTCGGATCGGAGCGGGTCGGATGTCAGCGGACATGTCACCGCTGACATCCGACGCTCCATAGAGCTCTATGGAGCACCCGTTCAGGTCCGCCTGAAAAACTGACAGGCGGGCCTGAACGGCACGTCAGTGTGAAAGAGGCCTTACTTCAAAAAGGACACTTTATTTGTGAGTAGGCAGGTACATTTAAAAAATACAAAGTGAAATGAATAACAAGGGGCACCAACACTAAACAACCTCCTATAGATTAAAAAAGAAAAATAAAATACAAAAAAGATAATAATGGTGTTGTGGTAAGTTGACACACAAAACACACCCCAAAAAATGCAAAGATGAGCAAACTGTCAAAAAAGGAGATGTTGATGAAAAAAACCAAACACAAAATTCCCCCAAAAAACAAAAACAAAATGTGTAGATGTGACGATTTAAAATATTGTATTGCTGAAATGAGTAAAAAAGACTGAAGAAATACGTTCGGGAGAAGTGCGTGTGACTATGAGCATCAAAAGAAATGCATTCTTGCAGCATTGTAAAGAACAAGAGAATGCGCTTCATGAAAGAATTTTTAACATTGCAGCATGACGAATGTGCTATATCGATTATGAGTAGTAGTTTTACCTGAGCGAGCGCTTCCGTGTCCGAATTTGATTGTGAGCATGCGTGGCACCTTGTCCGTCAGAGTAGGCTACACATGATCAGAGTATGTCAGATCGGAGCATTTTGTCGGAAAATTTTACCGGGAAGTTGGAAAATTTGGTCCGCCGGATATTCAGATGGAAACAGTCCGATGCAGACCACACACAGTCGGAATATCCGACAAAATGTTCCGATAGGAAACGTGATAGGACCGTGTGTACAAGGGCTTAGGATGGCTCACCAAGGGTCTGCTACTTGCTACTTGCTAATGCCGCGTACACACGTAGCAGACTATCTGGTGGACTTAGTCTGGCGGACTTTCCGCTGGACTTTCCGAACGAGCTACTTGCCCACACACGGCACTTTTTCAGCGAACTAATACAGCGTACTAAGTCCGCCGGACTATCCGCCGTACTTTTGAAATGAACGGACTCGCCCACACACGCGGAGGAAAGTCCGCTCATTTTGAGTGCGTCTCCAGGTAGCCATGGCCAGCGAAGGAGGCGTCGCTGGTCCCATCACCTGGTATGGACTTAAAGGGGAACCCCTACACTGAAAAATCGTCGTGGGGGTCCCCCCCAGGTCCATATCAGACAGACCCTTATCCGAGCACGCTACCCGGCCGGCCATGAAAGGGGTTGGGGACGAGCGAGCGCCCCCCTCCTGAGCCGCACCAGGCCGCGTACCCTCAACATGGGGGGTTGCCTTGGCCAAAGCACCTTGTCCCCATGTTGATGAGGACAAGGGCCTCTTCCCGACAACCCTGGCCGTTGGTTGTCGGGGTCTGCGGGCGGGGGGCTTATCGGAATCTGGGAGCCCCCTTTAATGAGGGGGCCCCCAGATCCCGGCCCCCCACCCTATGTGAATGAGTATGGGGTACAATGTACCCCTACCCATTCACCTGTGAAAAAAAGTAAAAAGAAAAACACAACACACAAGGGTTAAAATCGTTTATTGCACAGCTCCGGGGGTCTTCTTCCGTCTTCGGGGGTCTTCTTGCCGGACTCCTCTGCTATCTTCTGCTCTTTTGCTAGCTCTTTCACTAGAGGAGGAGCCCGGCTTTCTTCTTCACCGCCGCCCTCTTTTTCCGACAGAAGACAGGGCCTCCGCTTGTAAAAGAGCTAGAAGAAGGCGCGGTGGCCCGGCAAGAAGAACTGAAGAGGGGGACAAGACCCTCAAAGTCGGAAGAAGAGGGCGGCGGTGAATAAGAAAGCCGGGCTCCTCAGCTAGTGAAAGAGCTAGCAAAAGAGCAAAAGATAGGGGAGGAGTCCGGCGAGAAGACCCCCGAAGACAGAAGAAGCCCTCTGGAGCTGTGCAATAAACTATTTTAACCCTTGTGTGTTGTGCTTCTTTTTTTTTTTACTTTTTTTCCACAGGTGAATGGGTAGGGGTACATTGTACCCCATACTCATTCACATAGGGTGGGGGCCGGAATCCGGGGGCCCCCTTATTAAAGGGGGCTCCCGGATTCCGATAAGCCCCCGCCCGCAGACCCCGACAACCAACGGCCAGGGTTGTCAGGAAGAGGCCCTTGTCCTCATCAACATGGGGACAAGGTGCTTTGGGGTGGGGGGCCGCGCGGCCCCCCCTTCCCCAAGGCATCCCCCCATGTTGAGGGCACGCGGCCTGGTACGGCTCAGGAGGGGGGGTGCTTGCTCGTCCCCACCCCCTTTCCTGGCCGGCCGGGTAGCGACGCCTCCTTCGCTGGCCCCGGCTACCTTTTCTCCGGGCGGGAAAAGTCTGTTCATTTCAAAAGTGCAGCGGACTGGCACACACACGGCCAGATTGTCCGCCGAAATGCGAGTCCGGTGGACAGATTGGAGTGCAAAAATACTTTTAGTCCGCCCGACTTTTGGGTAAAAAAAGTCCGCCGAAGCCCACACACGGCGGGATTGTCTGGCAGACTTGAGTGCGCCGGACTTTTCCACCAGATTGTTTGATCGTGTGTACGAGGCATTACAGATATATAAGTGAAAATATCCAGATGGCAAGATCCACACTGGGCTGCATTTGATATTATAAATATAACCCATTCAAGTACAACCAAAATTTCAAAATTTGTGAACATATGATAATAAAATAAACATAACAGTTGGATAGAAAAAGGCATACGATGTCTTACCAAAAGTTATGTGACACTAAACAATATCTTTATTCTTCAAAATAATCCATGCACATCCATTGCTTAATGGCCCTGTAATCTATTGGCCATGTGTTTCTCTGCCTTCTCGTAACATTCCTTGTGGGCTCCCAAACCTCTCTTTTTTTTTTTCACTTCCGTTTGTATGGGATGACCAGTACAGTTATGCCCTATACACACGGTCTGACTTTCTGATGGAAAATGTGCGATCGAATCGTGTTGTCAGAAAATCCGATCATGTGTTGGGCTCCATCGGACTTTTTCCGCTGGAATTTTCAACACACAAAGTTTGAGAGCTGAATCTAAAATTTTCCAGTACAGCTTAGATCGACACCGACCCCTCTTTCCAGCTACCCCCTCTATGACCAATGGATAAATTCATGCATTGCATGAATCTATCCATGGCCATTGCTGCCGCCCCCTATTTAGGCACCCAGCCCCTTTTTGGGCACCAGGTGCCTGAATTACAGCGGCGGGGGTGTTTTTGAAGCACCTGATTAGAGCCTAAAGCTCTAATAGGTATCAAAAGTGGTTCACCCAGGCGTGTTAGAAAAGTGAATGAATATTTTCTTTCCTAACACTGAACCGTCTCTCTGCCAATCAGGTGCTTGGGTCTGTAACCCATCACCTGAATGGCCAAAACCACAGGTGCAGTGATTGGATCAGGCATTCGATCGCCTATATGAGAGGATGGGAAAAGACAGAGGAGCATGGAGGACACCGATCGCCGCTGCCCCACCGAGACAGGGTAAGTGCCTGGCAAAGGACGAGCTGGCGAGGGTCACAGTGGCTGCGTTTGATGGGCCCAGTGGGAGCGTTTGATGGGCCCAGTGGTAGCGTTTGATGGGCCCAGTCGCAGCGTTTGATGGGCCCAGTCGCAGCGTTTGATGGGCCCAGTCGCAGCGTTTGATGGCCAAAGTGGCAACATTCGATGGGCACAGTGAGGCTGCAATTGATATTTTTTTTCAGAATTTTTCAGTTTGTTTTGAGCACCAGCTGCCACTGTTAGGAGGAATAGGCACCAAAAGATGGCCAGAGGGTGTGTACATGTACGTTATCATAGGAGACTTAACCATCTAAAAGTAACCCGCCCCCCCATCACTGCTCTTCCACCCACACAGCACGGCAGAACACCACTACACTGCTAGAGGTGAGGCAGGGGAGCAGAGAGATGAGATCGCTCACTGCCTGCCCCCCCATCATCGCTGTTCTCCCTCACTAGCCACTACTCCAGGCCTGCTTCTCACAACGAATTTGCACGCCTGTGTTGCCACCACTGCAGTGACAATCTTCATGTGGTGGCAGGTGAAAATCCACATCTGATGGCAGGTGTCGTGGCATGTGACAAACCGCGTCTGGTGGCAGGCGACCTTGCAAGGGACAAAATGCATCTGGTGGCAGGGGACCTGGCAAGGGACAAAACGCATCTGGTGGCAGGTGACCTGGCATGGGACAAAACGCATCTGGTGGTAGGCAACGTGGCCAGGGACAAAATGCATCTGGTGACATGGCGATATGGCAAGTGACAATCAGCATCTGGTGGCAGGTGATGTGACAAGTGACACTCTGCATCTGGTGGCACATTCTCCATTATGGTGAGTTTAACTATTTCATTCTATATTACAATGTAATAATAGAAATAATTTTGACACCATATCAACCATGGTGCCGTGATGATTGAAGCACTAACACCCTTGCCCTAATAAATTGCCCGCGAAAACCCACATACACCCCAATTTTCTTCCACAACGCCGCTCCCCGTGCCAAAAAGGTTGGGCACTGCTGCTATGAGGGACATCTAGTGGTCACAGATCTCAATAAAGAAAAAAATCATACTTAAAAAGGATGCATACTTGCACAAAAGTGAGCTAATTTCAGGTACAAAAATGGGATTTTTATATACAGCTTACCTGTAAAATCCTTTTCTTGAGAGTACATCACGGGACACAGGAGCTTCATTACATAGTGGGTTATATAGGCACCTCTGGTGATTGGACACTGGTTGACCACAATTAAGGAGAATTCCTCCCCTATATAACCCCTCCCATCTGGGAGGCACCTCAGTTTTGTAGCAAAGCAATAAGAAACCACGTAAAACCCAAGAGGGGCGGGAGCCCTGTGTCCCGTGATGTACTCTCAAGAAAAGGATTTTACAGGTAAGCTGTATATAAAAATCCCATTTTCTTGATCATACATCACGGGACACAGGAGCTTCATTACATAGTGGGATGTCCCATAGCAATGCTCAGATTGAGGGGAGGGAGACACAGATCATAATTATAGACCGCCAGGGACCGGAGGACCTAAACTGCAGCCTGCAGTACACTGCGCCCGAAGGCGATATCCTCTTGCCCTCTGACATCCACCTGATAGAATCTGGTGAATGTGTGGACTGATGACCAAGTTGCAGCCTTACAGATCTGAGCCAGGGAGGCCTGGTGATGCACTGCCCAAGAAGCACTAACAGCCCTAGTAGAGTGTGCTTTCACCTGAAAAGGAGGAATCTTCCCCTTTAAACCATAGGCCTGAGAAATAACTTGTCTAATCCACCTTGAGAGAGTGGACTTTGACGCCGCCTGGCCCTTCCTAGGGCCTTCCGGCAAAATAAATAAATAAGCAATCAGTTTTCCTTATCTGAGTAGTTGCTTGAAGATAAATACTGATTGCTCTAACCACATCTAAAGTGTGCGAAGATTCTTCTTCTGTGGATTGAGGGTCCGGAAAAAAGGATGGTAAGATTACATCCTGATTCAAATGGAAACCCGAAACCACCTTAGGTAGATAGGACCTGTTGGGACGCATGACTACTCGGTCCTTATGAATAATTAGATACGGCTCCTTGCTGGAAAGAGCTGCCAGCTCTGATACTCTTCTAGCCGTAGATATGGCTACCAAGAAGACCAACTTTTTTAGTCAGGAGAACTAATGAAGCCAGATGCAAAGGTTCAAATGGTTGCCCCTGTAAGGCCGAGAGAACCAAATTCAGATCCCAAGGGCATACCGGAGGTTTAACTGGCGGTCTTATCCGCATGGCCCCCTGGATAAAAGCCCGTACCAGGGAATGTGATGCAAGTGGCTTTTGGAAAAAAAAAAACACTGACAGGGCCGAAATCTGCACCTTGATAGTGCTTATGGCCAAATCATTTCTAGGCCTGACTGGAGAAAGGCCAAGATTCTGTTAATGACATACTTTCTAGGATGCCATTTCCTGAGTTCACACCAGGAAACATATGTCCTCCAGATTTTGTATTAAATAAGCCTGGAGGCCGGCTTTCTGGCATTGACCAGAGTAGAAAGGACTGGCCCCGAAAGGCCACGGTCTCTCAGAATGTGGGTCTCAGCAGCCAAACCGTCAAATTCAGACTGCGTAAAGCAGGATGGTAGATTGGACCCTGTGAGAGCAGATCTGGCTGGAGAGGGAGGATCCATGGCCTGCCTACTGCCAACTTCATGATCTCCACGTACCATGGTCGCCTGGGCCAAGCCGAGGCCACCAAAAGGACCGACTTTTGTCTCCCTCTTGACTCTTCCCAGGAACCGCGACAGAAGCGGGCTCGGGGGGAAGGCATAGATCAGATTGTACTGATCCCAGGGAACTGTCAGAGCATCTGACCCCTGAGCAAGTGTATCTCTTGTCCTTGACACAAACTTGTCCAGTTTCCTGTTGAACCTGGATGCAAACAGATCTACATCCGGAGTACCCCACCTGTGACATATGTTCCGAAACACGTCGGGGTGCAGAGCCCATTCTCCTGGGCACAACTGCTGGCGGCTCAGAAAATCCACCTGCCAATTTTCCACTCCTGGAATGAAGACTGCAGAAAGACACGGAACATGCTTTTCTGCCCAGACAAGTATGCGATTCACCTCTTTTTGGGCCACCAGACTCCTGGTACCTCCCTGGTGATTGATATAAGCCACTGCTGTGGCATTGTCGGACTGAACCCGAACCGGGAGACCTCGTAGTCTGTAAGACCACTTTATGAGAGCCATGTAAACTGCCCGGATCTCCAAGATATTTATGGGCAGTAGCTTCTCGATCGCAGACCATTTCCCCTGCGAGCACGTCTCCTCCAACACTGCTCCCCAGCCTGTCAGGCTGGCATCTGTTGTGATAATCTTCCATGGAAGAGGAAGAAAAGTTTTGCCCTTCAGCAAAATTCTTGGTTTGCAACCACCAGACGAGACTCTTGCGTGTCCCTGGGGATGGACGCATAGGAAGATCCAAGGATTGGGGCTTCCTGTTCCAAGCCGCAAGTATGCATCTTTGCAGAGGCCTTGAGTGGAACTGGGCGAATGGGACGGCCTCGAAGGAGGCGACCATTTTCCCTAACAGTCTCATGCACAACCGAATGGGGGAAGATCTTCTGCCCAGAATTAGGCACACCAGATCCCCAATGGCCAAGGCCTTTAGCCTTGGAAGAAACACCTTGCCCTGAGCGGTATCGATGATCATGCCCAGGTATTCCAACCTAGTGGCAGGCTGTAGGGACGACTTTTCTAGGTTTATGATCCAACCTAGGCGCTCCAGGTGTTCTAGCATTTTGGTGACGCTGTGATTCAGGAACGCTGCTGTTTTCTCCATGAGAAGCAAGTCGTCTAGATAAGCCATGACGGCTATGCCCTGAGCTCTTAGGTCTGCTAAGAGAGGGTCCAGAATCTTTGTAAAGACTCGAGGGGCCGTAGCAAGCCCGAATGGCAAGGCCACAAATTGAAAATGGCGCCGCTCTACCGCGAACCTTAGAAATTTTTGGTGTGCGGGAAAAATTGGCACATGGAGATATGCATCTTTGATATCTATTGATGCCATAAATTCTCCCCTTTGCAGGGAGGAGACCACAGTGCGGATTGACTGCATTCGGAAGGACCGGATGCGTAAAAACCGGTTCAGATCCTTCAGATCCAGGATAGGTCTGACACTTCCATTTGGCTTTGGAATGGTGAAGAGATTTGAGTAAAACCCTGAACCCTGTTCTTTTGGGTTCACTTCTACTATCACCCCCTGGGATAGTAAGTGATCTAAGGCCAGAAATAGCGATTTTTGCTTTACTGGATCCCTGGGGATCCTTGACCTTAGGAAACGAGAAGGTGGAATCTCCTGAAACTCTAGCCTGTAGCCCAGAGATACCGAAGAGATTACCCACTTGTCCTGGATCTATTCTCGCCAGGCTCCTGCAAACTGCAGGAGCCTTCCCCCCACTCTGCCGAGCGGGGGCACCCCTTCACAAGGAAGTTTTTGGGCTTTGCTTGGCAGGCTTTCGCCCCCAAGTCTTTTCCTGCCCCTGGGCTCTGCCTTGAGCCTTTCTAGTAGAGGAGGACTGAGAAGGCCGTCGCCACTGCTTAGAGCTTGATGCTTCGGGAGAGAGAGCACACCTGAATGAAGGACGCTTGCTCCTTTTGATTGGAAGGAGAGTAGATTTACCCCCTGAAATATCTTGGACGAATTTATCTAATTCCTCTCCAAACAAACGTTCCCCTTTAAACGGGAACCCAATCAAATGCTTCTTGCATGACAGCTCAGCTGCCCAATTCTTTAGCCATAGGGCCCTTCGTATGTGTACCAACATGAGGGACAAACGTGATGCTTGTTGGACAGACTCCAAAATCGCATCAATCATAAAGCACAGAATATGAGGCAGTTCTGCATAATTTTCTACTTCCTCACTGGGAAGGATCCCAAGCATCTGCTTAACCTGTTCCTTGAGGAACTGACAACCCCACGGCTGCGACTGTAGGTTGCACCACAGCGCCAGTCATGGAAAAGGAGGCTTTTTAATAAGGTTTCCAGATTCTTATCAGTTGGATCCTTAAATACCTGCGCAATATCCAAAGGACAAGTCAGGTTTCATTCACGCAAGAAACAGCCGCATCAACAGATGGGACCCCCCACTTCTTGGTGAAACTTTCCTCCAGAGGATAATGCAAAGAAAACCTTTTTAGGAGGAGCAAACAGTTTTATCGGGATGTCCCCAATCCTTATACAACAATTCATCCATTAAGGGATGGATTGGAAAGGAATAGGCAGTCTGTGGGGCTTTCCTGACTCCCAGGGAAGAAACAGAGGATGTAGCGACTTCAGCAGCAGGCATTCTGAATGTGGTACGCACCAATTCAGTATAATACTGCACCTGTTTTCTGAGCGCCTGGGAGGAGGGGACTCTCTCCTCTTCCTCTGATTCATCCGACTGCTCATGATCCCCATCCCAAGATAGGGATCTCTCCTCATTTTCAGAAAAAATCCTCTGAGAGAGGAATTTCAGCAGAGGGAGGGGATCTACCCCTTTTCCTGCTATATTTCAGGGAAGCAGAAATAAAATTCATTATTTTCTCTTCAAAACCCTCCAATGTAGCCCTAAGGGAGTACCTCAGTGACATAAACCGGGGCTGACACATTAGGAGAGGCTGCAAACCTGACAGGTGCACTGACTCGTCTTGAGAGGCTGGCTCCAGTCTTGCAGAGGGGGATGGTAACTTACAGGCACTCTTTTAGAACCCCTGGACCTAGGCGGTGATTTACCAGTGCCTTTGCTACCTCCCCCTGAAACCCTCTTACGAGGAGACATAGTCCTAAGCTACAAAGCAGAGGTACTAGTACAAGTGCAATCACTGTTGTGCTTAAAGTCTCACAATAAATATATATGCTTAAACTGCACAACCTGATGCTGAGTAGGTGTCTAGGTTTGCCTGGATCCAATTCCACGGATGCTTACTGCCCACAGCTCCTGTGTCTCCACTTACAGCCCCCTGACGCTCTGGACTTTTTTAAAAACTGCCGCCTGGCACCTGTGCATTACAGCGCCGTGCACACCAACGTGCACGGCTCACAACCACACTCCCCCCTCCTCCATTAGGCCGGGAACGCGCCCGGCGCGCGTGCATGAGGACAGCGGGATCCGGGGGGGGGAAGGAGAACTCCACCGGAGCTGCGTGGGACCCCCAGACTACGTGGGACCCCTGTTTACCTTGATGTGGCAGGGACTGTAATGGAGACGTGAGTCAGCTGGAGAACCAGGCTTCACTGAGCGTGTGTACTGAAAGGCATGTAAGTATGCATCAGGCTGCTCTTACTCCCTCTGGTGGTGGAAACCAGGTAAGACATACAAGTACTCACAATGAAGAAATCCATTCATATAATTATATATATACAGGATTAACTTCCCTTACCTTTCCTCGCCGCAGGAATTGCTGAACCAGACAAATTCCAGCCTTCACCCATCACGACGGGTATTGTTAGCCAACCTTCAGGTTTATCTGGGGCTCTTTCTCGGAAGAACCTCCTACCTGGGCCATGTAGAAAGCTCTGCCAGAAACTTTTGTGCGCTCTGTATAAACAGTACACCAAGTCTGGTTTTCCCAGAGCCCAGTCTTCCAATGGAGAGGACTTACAGGCAAAACCTCGCTTCTTCGGCTGACGAGGCCCGGGTACCATACCATCTTGGGAGTCAAAATATCGGCCCGAGGTATGGATCCGGTTTGTTGTAGCCCTTAGGCCCTCGCAGGGACCTGCATAGAGCTAATGTTTTACGTGACCAACCACCATAGACACTGGCGAAAAAACTGAGGTGCCTCCCAGATGGGAGGGGTTATATAGGGGAGGAATTCTCCTTAATTGTGGTCAACCAGTGTCCAATCACAGAGGTGCCTATATAACCCACTATGTAATGAAGCTCCTGTGTCCCGTGATGTATGATCAAGAAAAGGGATTTGCAAAAATCTCTGATAAGCTTGCATATTTTCAGAAAGTTGGTTTTTCATGCAGGATACAAAATAAAAAATTGTTATCACATACTTGCTACAATTTTCCTTTCCTGGACTATCCTCACGTCAGCACATAACGGGTTAACACCTACTCTGGAACCCACAGAACCACTTCTTCCTAGCTAAATAATAGACAGCCACTCCCCAACTAAAGTGATCGAAAACCTGGCCTGTGACAGGCCACTAGGGAGGGAGTCCTGTGCTGACGGGAGGAAAGGAAAGGAAAATTATGGGAAGTATCTGAAAACAATTTTCCTGGCCCACCTCACATCAGCATACAAAGGAATATAACTAGCTGAATAAATGGGTGGGAGAGAACACATGAAAAGAAACACTGACAATCAAAAAAAGCTGCTAAAGATGAAAATAATCTATGTCTAGTCCCAAAAGTTGCAGAACTTGCTGACCGCACGTCTAGCTTGTAAAATCAAATGAAGGCTGCACAAGAACTAAAAATTAGACATCTCACATATATCTTACACCAAGGTCTGAACCACTTCGGATGAGAACACCTGCACCTCTAGTCTGGGTGATTCAATAGCCAGGCTATTAAAAAGTAGTTTCACTGGATTGGAGTGCAGCCCCTGATGTTGGAATAAAAGATCTTGTTATACTGCAGATGAAATTGGCGGTGCTGATGACATCTGGAGGAGCAGCGAAAACCAAAGCCTCTTCAGCAGGGGGAGAGCTCCTCTATGGCATGAACATGTTCTGTCCAATTTTTCAGAAGCACCTTCCTAATCAAGGACACCAGAGGAAGACAAAAACCAATAGAAAATCCCATGGCTCTGTGAATACATCTTCTATAATTTTGCCTTTGTAGATTGTTGTAAATAATACCAGAAGCTGTAAGTTCAGTGGAGCCTCTATGAGTCTCTACTGTTGGAATGCCCCCTAGAGCCAAAACTACTTGAGGTATTCATTGTTGGAAAATAATCTGCCTAAGCAATCTGTTAGAAGATTCTGCTTTCCAGCAAGTAGACAGTCGTTAACTGCCTGTAAGGGGCTCTCCGCCCAGTGAAAGGTTTCTGCTGTGAGATGTTTTGATGCTCCCTTGGCAGGCAATGCAAGATACTGCTGTCTTGTTATCAATCACCATTTTTACTCAGGCCCACTTGGAGAAGATCCTGAAAGGCTTGCAGTGGTAGAAAACTGCCTGCCATTTTAGACAGTTGGGTCTGCATTCCACCAGGCTCCAATGACCTTACAGTTGTGTTAGACTGGAGAGAGACTGGCATCCGATGTCTGAATTATTCCATCTCCTTGGCTGAGAGGAATGCCCCTAAAGAGGCACACTAGTGATGCCCAAAGTTCCAGTTCTAAAATGCGATAAAATTAAACACCGTACGAAAAGCAATGTGGGAGTCACAAATATGCAAGCCCGACACGTTTTGACGCAAGGGGTCTTCAACTGGGACATCCAAATGTTTTTACTCTTTTTTTTATTTCACATTTCTTTCTTTGATCACCATAATTGTTTGAGCAATTTTCACATTTGCAATGAATTTTTGAATTTTAGACTGTAATGCTCCATGAGGGTAGGGACTAATGTGAATGTACAATGTATATGTAAAGTGTTGCGTAAATTGACAGCGCTATATAAGTACCTTAAATAATAATAATAACGTTCACTTAGTTGACTGCACTGGAACACACTGCACTGGTGTGGGCTAGGCCATTGGATTAAAAGGTAAACACTGTTCATGCATTTTTGACACAGAATAAAAATGCACTGGACTGCATCTGGTGTGAACCAGCCTTCACTTTTCAATCCATAGGATCCCTAAGATATTGAAAGGCAAAGACACTTGCATGCCAGATGCTGTAGGGCCCAATTAACTCCTAGAAGTGTGTTGCTTAAACCTGCATCAGCCACCTTCATTGGATACAGCTTAGAGAACCTATACTGTACTGTAAATGGGTCTTTTCAGCTCTCTCGTATTCTTCATTAATGAACTTTTAACTTCGTCATTAAGGTAAAAGAAGGCCTTTCCTTTTTCACATTTGGAAATATCTGCATGCTTTTTGCAATGGTTGGGTGTAGGTAGTAAAGGGACCAATGAGATTGAAATCAAAAGTATGATTTATTTATTTTTTTTATCTTGCCTGTGGCATGGATATTTGCTGCATACTTTCTGCTACAGCATTCTAAATAAAGAGCATGCGCTTCCTTATCTATGGTCACTTGAGACAATCCACGCAAATCAATTTCCCGTCACTGCAGACTGCATGCAGGTCAAACATACACCCTGAGCTGGGCATTTCCTATTGAGCTGATACAAATGCATGAGAGCCATTGCCACATGAGCTGCTTGGAGAACCTGAAAGCCACCCTGTGCGGGAATCTGGGGATTGCAGATTGTCCTGGTGGTCAGTCTTATGTTTTCTGGAGTGTTTGCGATTAGGGTTTCTGCTCCTAATATAATGCAAAACACCATACATTGCATTCCTAGAGCACTCTTTTAAAAACATGTCCCGTGTTGCCCCCCATGTTGCACTCTCCCAGTTGGGGTGGGGCAATGACGTCACCGGCAATTGATTTTTACGGTTGCATGCATCGATGCCGCATAAGGGACACCCGAATCGCGATGTAGCGATTCACTTCAGCACCTACTCTGCAGCCCTGCCAGTTTTTCTCTTGTGAAGGTAAGATTTGTTGCTGTTTGCTCCCCTCCTGTGCTGTGTGCTCCTGGAATTTGACTGTCTGATTCTGTGTCTACTGTCTGCCTCTGGAAGGGCTGACTGGGCTCATTTGCTGCTACTTCTGAAGTAAGTGGATGAAAGCAGATGGGTCTTGGTTTGAGAATTATGATTTTTCTCCATATTTTTTTTGTGCAGATATGAGCTCACCAAACCCGTCAGTGGCACTGAAGTCTAGGAAAATATGGGTATATGATCACTCCTACAGTTTTTATTTTTTGCGCTATAAACAAAAAAAGAGCGACAATTTTGGAAAAAACTAATTTTTTTACTTTTTGCTATAATAAATATCCCCCAAAAATATATAAAAAAAATTTTTTTTCCTCAATTTAGGCTGATATGTATTCATATTTTTGGTTAAAAAAATTGCAATGAGCGATTATTGATTGGTTTGCGCAAAAGTTATAGCGGTTACAAAATAGGGGATAGTTTTATGGCATTTTTATAAAAAAAAAATTTAAATGGCGGTGATCTGCGATTTTTTTATCGTGACTGCGACATTATGGCGGACACATCGGACATTTTTGACACATTTTTGGGACCATTGTCATTTATACAGCAATCGGCTATGCAAATGCACTGGTTGCTGTGTAAATGACACTGACAGTGAAGGGGTTAACCACTAGGTGGCAGTGTAGGGGATAAGTGTGTCCTAGGGGCGTGTTTCCAACTGAGGGGGGTGTGGCTGTGTTTTACAGATCACTGATCTCTGCTCCAATCACAAGGAGCATAGATCAGTGTCACAGTTGCTAGGCAGAACAGGGAGATGCTTGTTTACTTTAGCATCTCCCCGTTCTTCCTCTACGTGAGGCGATCACAGGTATCCCAGCGGCGATCAAGTCCGCGGGACCCACAACTGGACTCGTGGAGATTCCCGCGGGCGTGTGCACGTGTCCCCCTCCATCTCTTAAATGGCAATGTACAGGTAAGTGATTCTGCCTGTACGTGCCCTTCTGCTGATGTATATCGGCGCGAGGGGTCGGGAAGCGTTGTTATCAAAGCACAGAACTGTACAGAATAGTGAGCAGTACAGTTACTGTGACAACTGTTAACATTCCACCTCATCACTAGCACATAAAAAGAAAATGTTATGCTATGAAAACAATAATTGCGCAGGAATCATTTGCATATTTTAGCATCATCATGATTTTAATTGTGCAGAGACCATTTTTATTGTGGCAATTATTGTCACATCAGACAAAAACTATCTAGTCTATGACCAGCCTAAGATTAATATTTAGTTTAGCAGCGATTCCAAAACATATACTTGTCTGTGTTTTTCAGTGATAGGTAGAGAATAAAATTCTACAGCTGGTTGAACCAGTCTGACAAGAAGAGGGAGGAGTAGTTGCATTGCATTAACAGTTCTGCAATAATGACAGGTAACTCTTTAAATACTAAGCAAGGCCACATACCTGGAATTCCAATCATGTCCTGCCCTATGAGGCATTCTTTCTGCATGCTAAAGAATATCTCATGACTTACACAAAACCAAGACACCAAGCTGCTGCGATAAAACAAGTTCAACAAGTAATGCATCCTAGATGTGGGAGAAAGACAAGAATATAACCAGTAGGTAACTGAGCACATCACAAGGCAACATATAATGTGTTCTAAGCACAGATTTCTAACACAGTAATGTACTCAATAGGACAACTGGTTAACTTCTGTCTTCCCACCTAAACAAAACAAAAAATAATAAAACAATTGTGTCCATACAAATATAATGTAACTATAGATTATTAAACAAAAAATACTATGTTAAAACTGTATGTAATAACTGCTTTGCGTAAAGGATTCAATTGAGAATAATAATGCATATAGTAAACTATAAACCCACTTTTAATTAAGATAAAAACCTTCTGTGTGCAACAGCCCCCCCTAATACTTCCCTGAGCCCCATCTTGATCCAATGATGTTGCATGAGAGCCTTAGCTGTCCCTCCTCATTGGCTGAGACAGCAGCAGGTGCCATTGGCTCCCGCTGCTGACAATCAAAGTCAGTGAGCCAATGAGGAGAGAGAAGGGGCAGGGCCAAGCATCGGTTCAATGGATGGTCTGAATGGACACAGAGAAGCAGCTTGGCTCAGGTGCCCCTATAGCAAGCTGCTTGCTATGGGGGCACTTGGCAGGAGGGAGGGGCCAGGAGCCCAGGCAAGGGACCCAAGAAGAGGAGGATCCGGGCTGCTCTGTACAAAACCACTTCACAGTGCAGGCAAGGATAACATGTTTGTTTTTTGAAGAAGAAAAAAAAAAGACTAACCATTTCAATACAAGGCACTTATACATCCTTACTGCTCGGCCCAATTTTTAGCTTTCAGCTCTCTCATACTTTGAATGAAAATTACTCATGGTACACTGTACCTAAACAATATTTTTTGCAATTTTTTTCTCACAAATATATCTTTTGGGGTATTTAATCACTGCTGGGTTTTTTTATTTTTTGAGATATAAGTGAAAATTTTGAAAAAAAAAATGTTTTTTAAATGTATTAATTTTGTTAATAAGGGCTCTTTCACACATGTCAGTTTTTACGGACTTCACTTGCTCGGCAGGTATCGACCTGTTGATGCCTGCTGAACTGGTGGATGAAAGGTCCGTCTCTCCTCTCTGTGGAGAGACGGATCTGTAGGAGTATAAATTACACATCTAATTTAATTCCTACCTATCACAATTTTGAAGGCCCTGGAGCACCAGGGCAGTGGAATTACCCACAAAATGACCCAATTTTGGAAAGCATGCACCCCAAGTTATATTCCATGAGGCATTATAAGGCTTTTGAACATGTAATTTTTTTCCACAAGTTTTCAGAAGACATGGACAAATTTGTGTATAAAAATACATTTTCATTTTCTTTCCATTTATAAAGATATTTCTAACACACAGCATGTACATACCAAAAATGACACATACAAAATACATTCTGCTACTCCTTCTGAGTATGGTGATACGACATGTGTGAGACTTTTACACAGCGTGGCCACATACAGAGGCCCAACATCCAAGTAGCACTGTCAGGTCTTCTAGGAGCATAGACATAATTGTATGACTACCTATGACTCTTTTGAAGGCCCTGGAGCAACAGTACAATAGAAATGCCCAGAAAATGACCCAATTTTTGAAAGTAAATACCCCAAGGTATATTCTACTTCTCCTTCTGAGTATGGTGCTACCAAATGTGTGAGACTTTTACACAGACTTACCACATAGAGAGGCTCAACAACATCCAAGTAGCACCTCCAGGTGTTCTAGGGAAAAAAATTACACACATAAATTCCTGCCAACCTATCACATTGTTGAACGCCCTTCATATATTCAATACATAGCATGTAGTGTACATACCAGTTACAAACCAAAATACAGTCTGCTGAACAAAGGGTAAAAAATTTTTTGTGGTTTTAGCAGTGCAGTGGTCCACAGGGGAGAGCTTCGGTCCAAGCAGCAGGCAGGAACCTGGACAACGACAGCAAAACAGGCAGCAGGCAAGAATACTATCCATAGTCAATACAGGTAGAGATATTGTCAGCACAGTGTCAGGGCTGGCTTAGCCCTTCCTTCTCTGGGCTGGCTTCTCAGCTGTCGGCTAATTGCCAGCTCTCATCTCTCTCCACATTTACCAGCTGTTCCTGATCATGCTGGTCTGACCTGCCTACTTAAAGTTGTCCAGCTCACTTTACCTCTGCCTTCGTCTAGGTCACATCATAAGAAACCACCATCTCCTGCAGTTCTGTTTAAAGACTGGCTTGCTGACATCCCTTCTGGCTCCTTATCCTACTTGCTGTTGCTCTACTTGGATCCCTGACTTCTGGCCTGGCTGACTACCCGATCTGGTTATTGAACTCTGGCCTGGCTGACTACTCTATCCGGTTACTGGACTCTGGCTATGCTTGACTACGCTTTTTCTATTGACCTTTTTATTTTTATTAATAAACAAGTGTGATTTAATTGTACTTCTGTCTCGGTCTGATTCATGGTTTCTGACAGTAGACGAAGACCATGAATTCAGAAGATACAGTCAATCCACTTGTTGGTAATATTTTTTCCAGATTGGATGAGCAAGATCACCGCATGGATCAATTTTCCATTGCGTTACAAACGCTCCTGAGTCGCACGGCTCACCTGGAATCCCCCACAGTGGCTGCTCCGGTACAACCTAAGTCGCAGGCCATCCCTGCTGCTGCACCAGTCTCTGTGCAGGCACCAACCTTGAGTATTACCTCTATAAGAGGTATGTCTGGTTCCGCTCCGCTTCCCCAGCGATTTGGGGGTGATCCAGTTCAATGCAGAGGGTTTCTCAATCAGGTTGAGATATACTTCGAGATGCTGCCCTAGGCGTTTCCCACGGACAGAAGCAAAGTAGCTTTCATGATATCTTTGCTTTCTGAGAGAGCCTTGGCCTGGGCTAACCCTCTATGGGAGACACAAAAACCTGTTGTCTTGAGTTACCCTCAGTTTGTGGCCTACTTTAAAAGGGTATTTGACGTTCCCGCATGCTCCGCTTCTGCTGCCAAGTGCCTCGTGTCCATCAAACGAGAACTGTTGTCGACTACGCCATTGAATTCTGTACTCTGGCAGCAGAGGTTGCTTGGAACAATGAGGCCCTCGTGGCTGCTTTTTCTCATGGTCTCTCAGATTCCATCAAGGATGAGATAGCAGCCCGAGATATACCCACTGAGCTGGAGAGCTTGATCTTGTTTGCCACCCTCATTGACTCCAGACTCAGAGAAAGATTTTCTCTTAAGGAGTGCTTGCTTGCCTCCTGTATGTTTGCCTCCAAGCTTTGTAGTCCCACCCATGCCTCCCTCACCTCACATGCCTCCTGGTACCGAGTCAATCAGTGAAGATGAACCCATGCACCTGGGCTTCACGCGTCTCTCTGCGGATGAGAGAGCCTTTAGGAGGAGGGAGAGATTGTGCCTTTATTGTGGCCAGGCAGGTCACTTTTTGAAGTCTTGTTCTACCCGTCCAGGGAATGCCCAAACCTTGAGGTCCTGTCATGGACAGACCTTAGGTGGCGTTGTTTCGTACCCAGTTATCCAGAAGGATAAGCCCCTGGTTTTGGTCACCCTTTCTTGGGCTGAGTCGACCATCGAGATACAGGCTCTAATCGACTCTGGGACTGCAGGCCTGTTCATTGATGCTGCATTTGTTTCGCAGCACTCGATTCCACTGCAGTTGCACGACACTCCACTTGCCATTGAGGCTCTTGACGGAAGACCTTTACAGCCTGCCCATGTGACTCATGAGACGGTTCCGTGGTCCATGACCGTAGGGGCTCTTCACCATGAGATAATCCAATTCTAAGTTATTTCCTCACCCATGTTTCCGCTGGTTATTGGTTATCCTCGGTTACAGAGGCACAACCCCTTTTGATTGGCTCCGTGCTGAGGTTCTTTCCTGGTCACCACAATGCAGTGAGACATGCTTCCTGAAGGTATCCAAGGTCCTGTGCACCTCTTCACTCCCCTCCCTGCTGGAGGAGTACCGTGATTTTAGCGATGTCTTTGATAAAGGTCAAGCCGGTAGTTTTCCTCCACACCGGTCTTATGATTGCGCAATTGACCTTCAACTTGGTGCCATACCTCCTCATGGGTTTACCCTTTTTTGGTCTTGGAGGATAAGGTCATGGAGGAGTATGTTGCTGACGCACTTTTTCAAGGTTTCATCCGCAGATTCTCGTCTCCTGCTGGTTTCTTCTTTGTGAAGAAGAGCGGTGAACTGAGACCTTGTATAGATTATAGGGGTCTCAATCGTGTCACGATTAAGAATGCCTACCCGATTCCATTGATTACAGAGTTATCTGACCGCCTCAAGGGAGCAACGGTTTTCATGAAGCTTGACTTCAGAGTGGCATACAATCTTGTGCGCATTAAGGAGGGCGAAGAGTGGAAAACTGCGCTTAATACCAGAGCAGGCCATTATGAGTACCTGGTAATGCCTTTTGGCCTTTGTAACGCCCCGGCAGTTTTCCAGGAATTTATTAATGATGTCCTCCGAGATTTGTTGCAGTTATGCGTGGTGATTTATCACAATGATATCCTCATATTTTCCAAGTCCTTTGAGAGCCACCACACAGATGTCTGTCGTGTGCTTCAGAAACTAAGAGAGAACAATCTCTACTGTAAACTGGAGAAGTGCGAGTTCCATTGTGAACAGGTTGCATTCCTGGGCTATGTCATTTCCACTGCTGGTTTTTTCGATGGACCCAGAGAAACTTTCAGCAGTCCTACAGTGGCCTTGACCCGTGGGTTTACGTCCTCTGCAGTGTTTCCTGTGCTTTGCCAACTACTATCGGAAGTTTTATTCATAACCTCTCGTCTCTGGTCAAGCCTCTGACTGATATGACCAGAAAGGATGGTAACCCACAGAGTTTGTCTCCGAAGTCCATTAAGGCCTTTGAGACTCTCAAGGCTGCCTTTGTTTCTGCTCCTGTGTTGGCACATCCTGATCCTACGTTGCTTTTTATCCTAGAAGTTGATGATTCTGAGACTTGAGTTGGCACCCTTCTGTCTCATCGTCCTAAATGATTGACTGTTGGCAATCATTTTAGCCCTGAAAGAATGGAGATATCTCCTTGAAGGTACCACTGTGCCTGCTCTTATTCTTACGGACCATAAGAATCTTACATTCTTGTCTGAAGCTAAGCAACTCTTTCCCAGAAGGGCACGATGGGCTCTTTTCTAGTCGAGCTTTAATTACATTGTCTCATTCTTACCCGGTACTAAGAATGTAAGGGCTAATGCCCTGTCATGACAATTTTTCCTCCACTTCCAAGTCAGAGTCGGTTCCTACGATTCCTCCTGATCGTAGCTTGGCTACGGTTTGCAACAGTCTTACTTCTCCTTTGGGTGACATAATTCTTGCTGCTCAGGTCCATGCTCCTCCTGAGAAACCTTGTGACTGCTTTGTCCCAGAGAGTCTCCGTACTGCTGTGCTCCAGACTTACCATTCTCCCAAGGCAGCTGGCCATCCTGGGAAGAATCAACTCATTTGGGCCATTTACCAACAATTCTGGTGGCCTAGTCTACGGGCTGATGTTACTGCCTTCATAGCTGTCTGTTCCGTGTGTGCTCAGTGTAAGACTCAACGATACCTTCCAGTGAGCCTCCTACAACCCATACCCAATGAAGAGAGGCCCTGGACCCACCTGTCAATGGATTTCATTGTGGAGTTGCCCAACTCCCAAGGCAACACTGTTATCCTTATGGTGGTTGACCGGTTGCCTACCTCTAAGGAATTGGCTTCCATTTTTGCTCGGGAGATCTTACATGGGCTACCCAAGGTGATTGTCTCAGACAGGGGCAGTCAGTTTGTCTCCCGATACTGGCGAGCCTTTGTGCACAGTTGGGAATCCAGCTTGCGTTCTCTTCTGCATATCATCCACAGTCTAATGGGGCCGCAGAGCGAGCCAATCAGTCCTTGGAGCAATTCCTACGTTGCTATATTTCTGACCACCATAACTGGTCAGACCTATTACCTTAGGCAGAGTTTGCTCACAACAGTGCCTTGAATTCTGCCTCCTGATTGTCTCCATTTATGGCGAATTATGGTTTCCAACCTTCCATGTTGCCTGACTGGTTTGTTCCGCAAAGTATTCCTGTGTTCCACTTGGGTACAAGTCCAGGAGGCTTTGCGTCATGCTAATGATAGGTACAGACTCCATGCTGACCGCAGACGCCTGTCTGCGCCTTCCTACCAGGTTGGGGACAGGGTCTGGCTGTCATCTCGCAACCTCCGGCTTTGTGTTCCTGCATTGAAGTTTGCACCTCGGTTTATTGGGATTTTCCGTATCCTTTGCAGGAATAACCCAGTGGTTTACGCGTTGGACCTTTCTCCTAGTATGAGCATCTCAAATGTGTTTCATGTCTCCTTATTGAAACCATTGGTCTGTAACTGATTGACCACCTCTGTGCCATGTCCTCACCCTATTCAGGTTGAGAACCATGAGGAGTATGAGGTACAATCCATTGTTGACTCCCGTAGGTCCCATGGGTGCATACAGTACCTGGTGCATTGGAAGGGGTATGGTCCGGAGGAACGTTCCTGGGTTTCATCCTCTGATGTGCATGCTCCTGTCCTCCTCCCCGAGTTCCATAGACATTTTCCCCTGGCTCAACCCTTCCTTCTCTGGGCTGGCTGCTCAGCTGTCGGCTAATTGCCAGCTCTCTTCTCTTTCCACAGTTACCAGCTGTTCCCGATGATGCTCGTCTGACCTGCCTATTTAAAGCCTTCCTGCTCACTTTTTCATTTGCCTTCGCGTTGGTCACATCACAGGGAACCATCTCCTGCTGTTTGTTTCAAGACTGGCTTGCTGACATCCCACCTGGCTTCTTATCCTGCTTACGGTTGCTCTCCTTGGATACCTGACTTCTGGCCTGGTTGATTACCCGATCTGGTTAATGAACTTTGGACTGGCTGACTACCTGATCTGGCTACAGGACTCTGGCTATGCTTGACTATGCTTTTTTCTATTTACCTTTTTATTTTTATTAATAAACAAGTGTGATTTGATTGTACTTCTGTCTGTTTTATGGTTCCTGACAGAGGGCGGGTTTTCGTGTTTGACCAGAGAAGGTAGTCAAGGGTGTATTGTGGTACTGCCTGCTTTTATATTTGTACCCAGTCTGGTTTCTCATACCTGGAGTAAATTACTGACATTTGGGATATTTTGGCTGCCAAATAGTATTTGTGCAGGTGGGGTAATCCTAGAGCACCTCTTTTCCTATGTAAATAAAGAGTCTGTTGTGTAATTCTATAGCCCGCTTTCCTACAGGTGAATTTGAGGACTTTGGTTTGAAATGGTTTGATATGGTCTTTTTTTAATAGGGATTGGAAGGGAGCGAAACAGGTAAATGAGTCTGGGAAGCAAGGTCATCTTAACAGAATTAACCCTCCTGATCCATGATAGGTTGTGTTTAGACCATGTTGTGAGATCTAGCTCGAGTTTCTGGTACATGGGCGGGTATTTGCTATGATAGAGGTCTTCTGTTTTTGCTGTGAGGTTGATTTCCAGGTATTTAATGGAAGAGGTACTCCATTGGAAATTAAAGTTCTTTTGTAAGAGGATTACAGTGTCTGGTGGAAGGGAAATGTTGAGGGCTTGTGACTGAATAATTTACTCGTATGCCCGAGATCTTGGAAAAATAGTACATTTTTAGAAGAATCAACTTTCCAAAAAACGGCTTCCAAAGAAAATTGTGTACTCTTCATACATGCATCACCACCACCACCGTGAAACTGGGGGAGGCTTACCGGAAGACTTGGACTTAGTCAGGCGTATGCCCCCCAAGTCATATAGGCTTTATGTATGGAATTCTCCCGATAGGCGTAGATACTCCACGGACCAGTGGCGTAACTAGAACCTCCAGGGCCCCAGTGCAAGAAACCATGGAGGGCCCCCCTGACCTCCAGCCAGGGCTCTTCCCACTGATCCCAGGGGTAGCAGGACCTGGATAGCAGGGGGAACAAATCCCCTCCATTTTCCTCCTGCAGTCACTTAATGCCTATCAGAGAGACAGGAGGAGAAGCAGACTTTTAGTGGCCACAGTAGAAAAATTTAGGGGATTTGTTCCTCTAAATGCCCCCCGCCCCCATCCAGGTGTTCAGGGGCAATTGTGACCCCTGTAGTTATGCCCCTGGGATGAGTGGCAGTGGTGGTAGTGGGGGATGGGATTATTGACAGCAGTAGTGGTTGAGGAGGGATAGGATCAGTGGCATCCGTGGTGGGGGATGGGATGAGTGGCAGAGGTGGGGAGGATGGGATAAGTGGCAGCGGTGGGGAGGATGGAATCAGTGGCAGCGGTGGTGGTTTGGTGGGGATGGGATCAGTAGTAGCGGTGGTGGAATGGGATGAGTGTCAGTGGTGAGGGGGGATGGGATCAGTGGCAAAGGGTTGTGGTTGGGGGGGTGGGATCAGTGATAGGGGGGTTGAATGGGATGAATGGCAGATGTGGAGGTGGGAATGAGATCAGTGGAAAGGGTGATGGTTGGGGGGGGGGGGGGGGGGTGGAGGGGGATGGAATGGGATGAGTGGCAGTGGTTTTGGGAGGATGGGATCTGTGGTGAGGGTGGTGGTTGGGGGGGTGGGATGGGATGAGTGGTGGGGAGGGGAATGGTATCAGTGGCAAGGATGGTGGTTGCAGGATGGGATCAGTGGCAGCAGCGGTCATGGTGGGGTGGATCAGTGACAGTAGTGGTCATCATGGGGTGGATCAGTGGTTGTGGTGGTTTGGGGGGTATTAGTGGTGGTGGTGGGGGGGGACGGGGAACCAGTGGCAGTTGTGTTGGTGTGTGGGGGTATCAGTGGCAGTTATGGTGGTGTGTGGGGGTATCAGTGGCAGTTGTGGTGGTGTGGGGGGTATCGGTGGCAGTTGTGGTGGTGTGTGGGGGTATCAGTGGTGGTGTGGGGGGTATCCGTGGCAGTGGTGGTGGTGTGTGTGGGGTATCAGTGGCAGCAGTGGTGGTGCGGGGGGTATCAGTGGCAGTAGTGGTGGTGTGGGGGTATCAGTGGCAGTAGTGGTGGTGCGGGGGGTATCAGTGGCAGCAGTGGTGGTGTGGGGGTATCAGTGGCAGTAGTGGTTGTGCGGGGGGTATCAGTGGCAGCAGTGGAGGGGGTATCAGTGGCAGCAGTGGTGGTCCGGGGGGTATCAGTGGCAGCAGTGGTGGTTCGGGGGTATCAGTGGCAGCAGTGGTGGTCCGGGGGGTATCAGTGGCAGCAGTGGTGGTGCGGGGGGTATCAGTGGCAGCAGTGGAGGGGGTATCAGTGGCAGTAGTGTTGGTGCGGGGGGTATCAGTGGCAGCAGTGGTGGTCCGGGGGGTATCAGGGGCAGCAGTGGTGGTCCGGGGGGTATCAGTGGCAGCAGTGGTGGTGCGGGGGGGTATCAGTGGCAGCAGTGGAGGGGGTATCAGTGGCAGTAGTGGTGGTGCGGGGGGTATCAGTGGCAGCAGTGGTGGTCCGGGGGGTATCAGTGGCAGCAGTGGTGGTGCGGGGGGTATCAGTGGCAGTAGTGGTGTGGAGGGGGTATCGGTGGCAGTAGTGGTGTGGAGGGGGTATCAGTGGCAGTGTTGTTATTAAGTGATGGTGCCACTCACTTGCAGATCACTTCGTTCCTCCTCCTTGCTCGGTCTTGCTTGGGCGAGCAGAGAGGCTGGGCAGAGCCTGTGAGTGAAGGTGTGGCCGAAGAGAAGATGGGCGGAGACTGTGAGTGAAGGTGTGGCCGGAGAAGAGAAGATGGGCGGAGACTGTGAGTGAAGGTGTGGCCGGAGAAGAGAAGATGGGCGGAGGCTGTGCGGGCAGAGAGGATGGGCTAAGCGGACGGGGACTGTCCCCGTGGTGCTGGAGCAGAGGATGGGAGGGGAGGATGGGCGGAGCAGCTGGAAAGGGTGGGCGGAGCTTATCGGGACTCCGTGTAAATTACTATCTCCGACTCCCGGGCGGCAGCGGGCCCCCCCCCAGTGGCGGAACTCAAGGGCCCAGTCGCAAATGCGACTGGTGCGACCGTGATAATTCCGCCACTGCCACGGACTCAGCTTGCACCACCATGTCACATAGGGGAGGTGTTCGTTAGTATCCAATGTGAGATGAGGTAATGGTCTCGTACATAGAACCATAAAAGCAAAAGTCCAATATAGCGTAATATTGTCACAAAAGATTTTTTAATGAATAGGCAATAAAAAAAACTCATTCAGAAGAAATCAAAAACAGCATGTACATGAATGGAGAAACAGCGATGTCTGCAGACAAGAAAAGAGAAGAAAGGAGATTCCAATTTCTATAATTTAAAGAGGAAGTAAACCCAACCATAGAACAGTTTTATTTCCGGCACATGTACGTTCACTAACAGCCAAATTTCAAAGGAAATGCTAATACCTATAATTTAATAGCTAGTAATAGTCACGTTATTATTCGTTAGGTATTTCAGATTTTTGTGGTTTCACATTTCTGTTTTTTTCGAATTTCCATTTTTTGACAAATAAATAATTTGGAACAAAACAAATTGCACATGTCTAATGGTTATATTCTTTGTATTCTATTGTTTTTTTTCTATACTATTCTGTTATTTTCTATTCTAATATATTCTATTCTATTCAAATTCTTATTATTTCTATTTTAATTTTGGGAAATGGTTATATTCTTTCTATTGTTTTTTAATTCTATTCTTTTCTATTTGAATTTCAAAAGATGGTTATATTCTTTCTATTTTGTTCTATGCTTCTTTTATTCTATTAGTTTCTAATATATTCTTTATTTTCTATTCAGTATTGTTCTATTTTACTCTATTATATTATATTCTTTTATTTTCTGTTATATTCTATTATATTATTTGCTATTCTATTCCTTTATTTTCTATCTTATTCTCTTTGGAAATTGGAAAAAATGTAAAACTTTTCGAATTCTAACAAACAAAACAAATTCCGAAAACAAATGTAAATAACAAATCGAGACGAAACAAAACGAATTTTTTCATTCAGCACATGTCTACAAATGACCCCGTTTGTAAAGTAGACAGTCCAAGGTATTTAGTAAAAGGCATAGTTGAAGTTTTCCATAGTTTTTTTTCCACAGTAGCGTGACAATCCCTCCACCTCCGGTCTAACTAATTGCTCTCACTTTAAGGCATTAACACCTGTGCAAACAGGTGGTCATGCAAGCGGGTATCAAAAGGGTTAACACGGACCATAAACTTCTCTCACGTCTCCTTAGATCTCAGCAAGGACGCCAGGTCATGGGTAGAAAGACAATATCTAAGTGCTCACCGCTTAAGTATAAGATTTAATTTTTGTGATCAAACACAAACTACTCACATAAAGATGATAAAAAAAACAGCAAGTAAAGCCGACAATTGTGTTGGTTCCGTAGGGAAGCAGCGGGTGATGTCATTTGTAGCTCCTCCCCCTATACGTGTTACGTTCAATCAGAACCTCAACATCCCCGGCCTCCTCCCCCTTGCCTTCATTAGTACTTGGGGAAGGGGGAGGAGTCCAGTGACGTTGATGTCCACGATGTCAACAGATCTCTGACGGAACTCCCTGAAGACCTGGAAGCCGGCGGAAAGGCGAGTACCGAATAAAATAATTTTGGTTGATCAAAAAGATTAAATCGAGAAATTAATCTTTAATTTCCACAGCCCTAGTTTTTTTTTTAAATAACAAACCTATCCGGGGTGGCACAGTGGTGTTGTGGTTAGCACTCTCACCTAGAAGCAAGAAGGGTCACTGGTTCAAATCCCAACCACGACACTACCTGCCTGGAGTTTGCATGTTCTCCCTGTGCCTGCGTGGGTTTCTTCCGGGTACTCCGGTTTCCTCCCACAATCCAAAGACATGCAGGTAGGTTAATTGGCTTCTGTCCAAAATTGGCCCTAGTATATGAATGGGGACCTTGGATTGTGGGCTCCTTGAGGGTAGGGACCAAGTGTGCAATATACAGGGATAGGGACAATTGTAGTCACTCAGGTTGAACTGGATGGCCTGGTGTCTTTATTTAACCTAACTATGAAACTATATCATACTTCATTTACTGTGCAGCTCATTTTGCACAGAATGGCCCCGAACCTGCTCTTCTGGAGTCCCCCAGCACCCTCGCGGCTCCTCTCCACATCAGATAACCCACTGGGAGAAACGCTCTCCCAGGGGATTACCTTGTTGGAGCACTCCCATGTCCAGCATTCGGTATCCAGAGAGGCCGAATGCAGGACTCGGCCCTGCCCCCAGAGCCTGCGTCATTGGATTTGAGTGACAGCACTGGGAGCCAATGGCTGCACTGCTATCAATCTATCCAATCAAGAGCCGAGAACCCCGGGCAGAGAAACGGCGCATCCCAGTGAGTCAAGTTCCAGGGCTCAGGTAAGTAAAACGGGGGGGGCGGTCACTGGCAGGTGTTTTTTCACCTTAATGCATATGATGCATTAAGGTAAAAAAACACCTAGGTTTACAACCCCTTTAATGCTTTTAGACCTTCTGATCTAGGGAATGAGGTGAGCTGCTAGCACACACAACATGGATTGAGGTGCAAGGGAGAGTCATCACATCACTGAGGAATTTGATGACATTTGCACAATGGATATAACTGGACACACTGATTTTATTCTGGAATGGACACTATTATATGACAATCAAGTCACCAAATTGTATTGTTTTTCTCACTGTATTGATTCATGTATAACCTAACCTACAAGGATATAGGGATAATTAATGTTTTGCTTATTTAAAAATTTTTGCATTATTTGCAGCACTGGTGTTTTTGGTTACAATACCCAGTATGGGTATTATTTTATTTTTGGATTGTGATAAGACATAAGAATATTAATTGTATTTGCGTTATGGTGCACAACTTTATGAGAAGTTCAGTGCAGCACTGGAACTTTGAGTACAAACTAGAAAAATATTCACATTATTCAATATCTACTTTGAGAGATCAGACACATGTAATATTATCGTTTGCAATTCTGTATATAGTTTCAATATTCTTTTAGACTTTGAAACATAGAGCCACCTTATATTTGTAATTGTATTTTAAATGTGGGGACACGTTAAGTTTGCAGCCGCTTCCTATTTCTTATAATTGGCAGCAGTTTAGCAGCCCTCAAATTTTCCACTCGCATTTTGTGAGTGGAAAATGAGGGCTGGCAATCATGCGCTGCCTCGGAGGAGGGGAGTGAGAGGAGAGGAAGAGTCGAGCTGGCCAATCATAACAGAGCGAGGATTCCCCACTGTAACAGCTTTCCTCTGAATTGCTGGGTTCCCGTCACAGTCCCACCTCCTTGGCTGTGCCTCTAACTTCACATTCCCGCCTCCTCGCCTGGCACATTTGATAGACAGAACATAGTTCCTATGCCAGGTGAGGAGGTGGGACCGTGTGACGTGAGCGGCACAGGGCGAGGTGGTTGGACTGTGTGATGTAAGCAATGCTGGGAGCCCATCAATTCTAATGAAAGCTGTTACAGCGGGCAATCCCTGCTCTCTGATCATCCATCTCAACTCTTCCTCTGCACAGATGAGACTACTGACAGGCACAGGTAAGGTTGTATTGAAGGGCAAACGTGAGACTACTTACAGGCACAGGTGAGGCTGTATTGATAGGCACAAGTGAGACTACTGACAGGCACAGGTGAGGCTGTATTGATGGGCAAAGGTGAGACTACACTGATGGGCACAGGTCATGCTGAATTGGCATGTAATGATGATTGGTGGTATTTAGACACACAATTCATTAAAACATTAAATAAATGTACTGATTAGAATCAAGTCCATTAATATTGCACTTAAGACTGAAGCAAATGAGGAGCCATCACCAACACCCGAAAATACTGCACAGTGAACAGATTCAATCAGATCCACTTATCCTTCAAGCGATCTGTTTAATCATAGCATGGAATATCTCCTCCATTGACCCATCAGGTGCTATTACCCAAAACTCAGCAATTCAAGTGCGTTCATACACGTGGCTGGTCTTATTTCTGTCCCCTATATAAACAACAAATGTCACGCGTTATAACCACGCACCTGAAGACGCACGCTTGTGACGAAACGTTGGGCTGCAGGGCTATACCAGGGATGAGTGACATGTTGTGGATGGAGGAGTGGCTGCTGACTTGTAGGTAGAAAGCACTGGACGCTTTTTCTATTGTCTGCAATATACTATTTACATGTGAGTTCATACAATGATGTTTTATCAAATAAATTTACCTTGATCCGGATGTCTGCGCAATGAGAATATTTTTTCTTATGTTCCATTTATGTGGCTGCTGTGAGATACAATTGAAAGCATATTCTCTGGTCAAGTTTATTACTGAGTTTTGGGTAATAGCACCTGATGGGTCAATGGAGGAGATATTCCATGCTTTGATTAAACAGATCGCTTGAAGGATATAAGGATATGTGGATTTGATTGAATCTGTTCACTGTGCATATTGAATGCACTGGCGGTAAGAGTGTGGCCGCGTACACACGGGCGGACTGTTCGCCCAACTTTGTCCGTCAAACAGTTTCGGCAAACAGTCCGCTCAAAATTAGCATGGACGGACATGGCCACACACGACGAACGAACAGTTTGCTGAAACCGTGCGCGATGACGTGAATGGCACGTACGACGGGACGAAAAATACGACGTCCTATACACTGCATTATAACTTTCGGCGTGAAAATCCTTTCTGAGCATGCGCGCAACATTGTTTGACGAACAAGCCTACACACGAGCGGACTGTTCGCTGAAACAAGGTTTCAGCGGACAGTTTTACGGAATTTCCGAAAAACCTTGTTCGTCAAACTGTCCGCTGAAACTGTCCGCTGAAAGCCCACACACGAGCGGACTGTCCGCCCAAACACTGTTCAGCGGACAAAGTTGGGCGAACAGTCCGCCCGTGTGTACGCGGCCTAAGTATTTTCAGGTGTTGGTGGCGGCTCCTCATTTGCTTCAGTCTTAAGTGCAATTGTAGCACTAACCCCCAAAAGGAGCTGCTGGTTATTTTTGGGCTTACCATTACCTTCCGTTCTCCTTGTTGCACGTCTAGGGGATGTCCTGTGGTAGATGGCCCAGTAACTTGAGACTGACAATAGATCCACTTGAATGGATTTTATTTGCAAAACGCAAACCATTGAACAGTCTTTCAACTTGGGATCAGAGGGTTGAAAAAGGAAGTTCAGGTACTCTTAATGTCAAAGTCCAAAAAACATTAAAGAACTTGCTTACTTTGACTGCATCCAGGGAATAGCCATTCGCAGCTGGATGATCACTCAAGTTGGACAGTCCCTCTCTCACAAGGCCTAGCAGCCAACAAGGTGCTTACTCAGGAACAAAGTCTTTGTCACAGATGTTGTTGCAGAACATGTAGGGAAACTAAGCTTCAGAACACTTGTAGGATACCTGGATCTTTCGGCCTGCTTGGCGATATCCACAAGACCAGGTTCTCTCGGTTACTTCAGCCCTTCCAGGCTCTTTAGAAGAACACCACGTACGGGTTTGTTTTCTTAACAGTCCTCCCCCGGAATGCTTGAAGTAGACTGGGTCTCTCCCGAACTGGAGACGGCACCCAACCACCTCAGAATCCTCCTTTAGTTTCCTTGCCTCGGTCTAGCCAGCCCCAAGACATTGAAGTCGGGTGGATCCGCACCCCAGGCCATAGCCTTCCTGGGGGCTAGTCAGGAGGACCAGGACCATGTAATCAGCACATCATACTGGACCGGAACCCTAACCACGTGACACCTTAAATACCCTCTCCCAGAGGGCACAGCGAGAAGGCCACTCACACTGACCTGGCTCCAAAAGAGAGTAACTTAAGCTCCCAACCAGACCGTAGTTCCACACCTGCCACAAGAAACAGTGCCCCCTGTGGCCAGGCTGAACATCTCACAGTCCAGTCAGACTGATGCAGAGGTCCAATTTAGACAAATAAACCCAAACAAACTGCAGTTTAGGCAAAGTTTAACTTTTAAAAACGCATAGCGCATGCTCTTCAGGAGCTGCCGCTACATAATATTAATGGACTTGATTCTAATCAATACATTTATTTAATATGTTTTAATGAATTGTCTGTCTGAATACCACCAATCTTTTAAAGCGTTACTCTTCCTATTTTCTAATTTAGTGATTGTTTCCAGCAATATTGTGTTAACAGCCGTTTCTGTTAAATTGTGTTAATTTATATTAGCGCAAAAAATCTGTTTCTTTTTTTAATGACGAGGTTGTGCTGAGGGGCACTGATAAGGTAAATATTTATTTCTGTAAATTAATCCTACATAAAAGATTTTAACCGCTTCGCGCCCGCCCTATAGCCGAAAGACGGCTACAGAGCGGACGCTATCTGCCGGGAGGCCGTCCTCCTGTTTACTTCCGCAATGCACGCTCCCAGGAGCGCGCATCGGGGAAGTTCTGTGCTGGCCGTGTCCCTCGGCCACAGCCAGTCACAGATCGCTGTAAACGGCCAATCACAGCGGCCGTTTACGGCGTGATCGGCCTATCCAAGGAGAGATGATCTCATATAGTAAAAAAAGTGCCATCCACGCCAGTGCCATCCTCCCCAGTGCTACCTGCCCCCAGTGCCACCTGTTAGTGCTATCTGTCCCAGTGCCACCTGTTAGTGCTATCTGTCCCCAGTGCCACCTGTTAGTGCTATCTGTTGTCAGTGCCATTTGTCCCCAGTGCCATCTGTCAGAGCCACGTGTCATCAGTGCCATCTGTCAGAGCCACGTGTCATCAGTGCCACATAGTGCCATCTGTCATCAGTGCCACATATTAGTGCCATCTATCATCAGTGCCATTTGTCATCAGTGCCACCTATCAGTGTCACGTGCCAGCTGTTGCCAGTGTCACGTGTCATCAATGCCACTTATCAGTGCCACCTGTCATCAGTGTCACGTATTAGTGCCATCTGTCATCAGTGCCACGTATAAGTGCCATCTGTCATCAGTGCCACATATTAGTGCCATCTGTCATCAGTGCCTTGTATAAGTGTCATCATTGCCACCTGTCATCAGTGTCACGTGTCATTGTCCTGGTGTTCCAGGGCCTTCAAAGGTGTAATAGGTAGTCAACAAGTTAGATGTGTAATTTATGCTCCTAGAACACATGATGGCGCTCCCTGCATGTTGGGCCTCTCTATGTGGCCAGGCTGTGAAAAAGTCCCACACATGTGGTATCGTAATACTCAGGAGTAGCAGAATTTTTTTGGGTGTGTCATTTGTGGTATACACATGCCATGTGAGAAAAATAACCCATTACAATGACAATTTTGTGGAAAAATAAATAAAAATCTTAATTTTGCAAAGAATTGTGGGGAAAAAGTGACAAAATCAAAAAGCTCACCATGCCTCCTTGAAATGTCTACTTTCCAAAAAGGGGTAATTTGGGGGGTATTTGTACTTTCCTGACTTGTTCGGGTCGCAAGAATTGAGATAGGCCACCAGTACATCAGATGTGATCAATTTTGTATGATTCGCACCATAGCTTGTAGACCAGTGATGGCAAACCTTGGCACCCCAGATGTTTTGGAACTACATTTCCCATGATGCTCTTGCACTCTACAGTGTAGGTGAGCATCACGGGAAATGTAGTTTCAAAACATCTGGGGTGCCAAGGTTCGCCATCACTGTTGTAGACTCTCTAACTTTCACAAAAACCAAATAATATCCACTAATTTGGGTTATTTTTACCAAAGACATGTAGCAGTATAAATTGTGGCCAAAATTTATGAAGAAAATTAATAATTTGCATAATTTTTTCACAGAAACAAAGAAATATGCGTTTCGGTCTTTTTTCACTTATAGCGCAAAAAATAAAAAACCCCAGGAAGTGATCAAATACCACCAAAGAAATCTCTATTTGTGGAAAAAAAAGGACAAAACAATAATTTGGGTACAGTGTTGCATGACAATGGGCGGGGTCACTGGTGATGTTCCGGCCCCTTATGATGTCACAGTCCCGAAGGATGCTGGGACTGACATCATAAGGGGCGGGGTCATCATGTGACATCACCCGATGACCCCGCCCATTGTCCATATATAAGTCGCCACAAAACGCGTCCCTGTCATTGCGGCCAGAGACAGCGTCGAGTCAACATCTCAAGAAAGAAGAAGAGAAGGCGGCGGCAGCGGCGACGACGACAAAAGACCGGGCCACTTCTAGTAAAAGAGCTGGAAGAAGGAAGCGGAGGCCCGGCAAGAGGAACCAAAGAGGGGGACAAGACCCCCGAAGTCAGAAGAAGAGGCGGCGGCGACAGAAGATTGGGCCACCACTAGTAAAAGAGCTATAGGAAGAAAGCGGAGGCCCGGCAAGAAGAACCGAAGAGGGGGACAAGACCCCCGAAGTCGGAAGAAGACCCCTGGATGGCGGCGGCGAGGAATAAGAAAGCCGGGCTCCTCCGCTAGTAAAAGAGCTAGCAGAAGATAGCGGAGGAGTCCGGCGAGAAGACCCCAAGATGGAAGACCACCGGAGCTGTGCAATAAATTATTTTAAAACCTTGTGTTGTGTTTTTTTTTTACACTTTTTCTTTCAAATTTTTTTTATTTTGAACACATCAGTACAAAGCATTAGATACAGTAAAGTACAGAGTGAATTCGATAAACGAAAAAGGGTACAGAGATACACTTAACGAGCCATAAGGCCAAACATAACTCAGTACATCAAGAAAATAGCACATGGATGAGGCAAGAGTGGATGTAGAAGTAAGCTGCTTGAGCTGGAAATTCATAAATCCCATGTCATAAAGGCTAGTTGTCAGATCGTACAAGAGATCAGGGTGAAGGGGAGCAAGAAGGTGGAACAGCCAGGGGAAAAACAACCCTCCCCACCCACCCCCTATGCAACACGGCAGAGCAAATGACAGGAGACCTCCCCAGCCGCCCCTAAAGGGATCTTGCTGCGACCAGGGGTTCCCCCCGCCCTCCCTCCCCCGTGAGCTTTCCAGACTCCACCCCAATATGGTGGGTGAGTATAGATGGGATCCCCAGTGTCCCCCCAGCCAGAGAGACAGAGGGTTATCCCGTTTAATTATTTCCACGGGAAATGCATCAGTACTAAACGTGTACATGCCTCAGTAACAAAAACCAAATAACAATAGAGGAGGGGGGTAGGGTGATAAACCCCTCCCTCCCTCCTGATAGAATATGTCACTAACAAAACTAAAACCTAATCGGTTTAGACCAAACAGTAACAAGAATAGAAGAAAGATAGAGAAAACATAAAAGAAGGAAAAGCAGGTGAAAGTGGGAAAAAGAAAGAAAAAGGTAAGGAATAGGAGAAAGGAGAAAGAGTGGGACACCCAGTAGAACCATCAGCTAGAGAAGGAATAACCCGGGTATAGTGGGATGTGACAGTATTTGGCCCAAGGTTCCCAAATAAGTTCAAACCTACGCTTCTTGTCCTGTATGATACTGACAGATACATACAGATATTTTCTCCTGTGCCATGATCCAGGAAATTTTATTTTTTACCGCAGCGAACGGAACTGTCATTTTTTTCCCGTGAGCTGCTATTGTAATTTTTGTACCTAAGAGGACGAAAAAGATCAATGTTTGAGAATGCTTGGATATACCTTCAATTTTGGGATTCAGTAGTGCGATGTCCGGCGTCTGAGGGATCTGGGCACACGTAAGTTTGCGTAGTAGAGCAAAGACCTTATTCCAAAGACCCCTCAAACGTGGGCATGACCACCAGGTGTGGAGAAGGGTACCAATGTGATTACACTTTCGAAAATACAACGGGGATGCATCAGGGTAGATTTTTGCAATAAGATAGGGAACTCTGTACCATCAGAGAAGAATTTTGAGACTAGCTTCAATCAGAGACACATTCATTATGCCCCTATATGACCATTGGAGGCATGAAAACCATTTGTCACTCTCCCATTGCAGGTCTAGGTCTTTCTCCCATGCCTGGGCGTACGAAGGTTTCGACAGAGTTGAGGCCAAGGATGAGTAGATGATGGATATTCCTCCCCTCTGATCAACGACATCTGAGCACCATGTTTCATAAGTTGTAACTTTAAGGGGGATCGATTTATCCAGCCATAAAGAATGAAGGAAGTGGGAAATCTGGGAAAAGCGGAACCTTTCCTCATTTGGCATTTCCAGTTTTTTGCGACAATATGACAGGGAGAAGGGGCCTGAAGGGGTGAAGTAATTCCCTATTCTAAATAAACCTTTATTAAGCCACCACTTGAAGGCTAGAATGTTCAATCCGGGAGGGAATTTAGGATTGTGGAAGATATGCGTCAGTGGGCGTAATGGTGAGATCAGGGCCGAATTTTTATAAATGAGGTCACACAGGGACAAGGAGTGAGAGAGAGTGGGGGCTAAAATTGGGGGTCTCATTTTGGGTGGGACCCAAATGAGGTAGTCTATCGTGTGTCTAGGGACTGCTTGTCTCTCCAAAGCTACCCAATCGGGTTTCGCACCCCGAGCATAGACAATGGAAAACTGGGCTAGCCTCGCTGCTTGGTAGTACCACCAAATATTAGGTAAGGCCAGTCCTCCTTGTGATTTAAGACGATATAGAATATGTTTAGAGCATCTCCTACCTTTGGAACCCCAGATAAATTGTAGTATGCTGGATTGGATTTTGTGTAATTGTGATTTGCGAATCGGGATAGGGAGAGCCCTAAACAAGTATAGGATACGTGGGAGAAGAGTCATCTTTATGGAATTAATGCGACCTAGCCAAGAAAGCTCGTATTTGGACCAGGAAGACAGGTCAGCAGTGAGTGTTTTAAAGGCAGCTGGGAAGTTCGCAGAGAAAAGGGTTTCGAATTTAGGCGTGAGGTTGATTCCTAGGTATGGGAAGTGTGATGTGCACCAGTGAATTGGGAAGTGGTTCTGAATGTTCTGCAGTAACTCGGGAGGAACCGTGATATTTAAAGCTGTGGATTTGGAGACATTAACATGGAGTCCTGAAATTTTACCAAACTGGTCAAGCAGAGAGAGTATATTGGGCGTTGAGATTAGTGGGGAAGTAACGAATAGGAGGATATTGTCCGCAAATAGTGCGCATTTGTGTTCTTGTCCCCCGCAAAGGACACCTTTAATATTAGGGTTGTGCCTAATCGCAATGGCCAAAGTCTCAATGGCAATAGCGAAAAGGATGGGGGAAAGTGGGCAACCCTGTCTCGTCCCCTTTTCTATGGGGAAGGGGTCAGAATAACAGCCTTGCAAACGAACACGGGCCAGAGGGTTCGAGTACAAAGCACGTAAAATCCCCAGGAATCGTGGACCAAAGCCCCAGTACTCAAGGACCTTGAAGAGATAGGGCCAGGTTACTGTGTCAAATGCCTTTTGTAGGTCAATTGAGAGGAGATACCCTGCCTGCGGAGGACCACCATCCCATTGTGAATTAAGGAGGGAGATAATATCAATTGCTCTCCGAATTTGGTCTGGTCCCTGTCTCCCCGGGATGAAGCCCGCCTGGTCTTTGTGGACATAAAGTGCAATGTAGGAAGAGAGCCTATTGGCTAAAACTTTCGTCAAGATTTTGAGATCGTTGTTAATCAAAGAGATCGGACGATAATTAGATACTAGAGACGCATCTTTGCCCGGTTTGGGTATAACTGAGATATAGGCCAGGTTTAGGGCTCCATCCAGGGGAGAATCGGATCTGATATGGTTGAAGAACCGGACCATATATGGGATAAGTTGAGTTGAAATTTTTTTATAATATGCTACCGAGAAACCATCGGGACCTGGAGCCGAGTGTGTTTTAAGCTGCTTAATAACCTGCATAACTTCAGCTTCCGTAACAGGGCTATCCATGAGGTCAGAGTGTTCCATAGAGAGTTTCGGAAGAGGAACATTATGCAGAAATTCTTCTAAGTGAGAATTAGAGTCAACGGTGTCTGCTTTATAAAGTGATGTGTAGTATTCCTGAAACGCTTTCATGATCTTGCATGGGTTTTGGGTGAGATCTCCAGTTGGCATGCGTATCTTAGGGAAGTGATAAGATCGAGGCCTAGGGGACAATTTCGCCGCCAGTTTGGCACCAATTCTGTCTTTTTGGGAGTAAAAATGAGCGCCAGACCATCAAAGCTGTTTTTCAGCCTCCGTGGTAAGAGCCAGGTTTAAGGCTACCCGAATGGATTCAAGGGATTCCAAAGAATCCTTGATGGGGTTTTGTTTGTGAGATTTACTGAGTGCTTGAAACGACCTTTGGAGATTGGAAACGGCCGCCGCTCTCTCTTTCTTTAGTCTTGAGGTGATCTGAATAATTTTCCCCCTAAGCACCGCCTTGTGGGCAGCCCAGAGGGTGTCCGGGGATATAGATGCTGTATTATTAATGCGGAAGTATTCTAGAATTTCGTGTGCAAGGATTTCACATTGTGCCGGGTCACTTAAAATGCTTTCATTTAGCCTCCACGTGAAATGTTTAGGAGAGTTATGTGATCGGAGTAAAAACAGAACTACTAGAGAGTGGTCCGAGAGGGAGGTATCCCTGATGACTGCTTTCTGGGCCTCTGGAATGTCTTGTGATTGAATAAAGATATGGTCTATTCTGGAATAGAGGCGGTGAGGGGCTGAGTAATGTGTGTAATCTTTAGATCTTGGATTTAATTCCCTCCAAATGTCCACCAGGCCCCGAGCCCGAAGAGTAGAGGCTATTTTGGTACTCTGCTTTGGGGGCCTCTTTGTACTAGGGCTGCCAGAGCCTGATTTATCCAGAGAGTGATCGAAAGGTATGTTCGTGTCGCCTCCCATAATGATTTTACCTTCCAGCTGAGGGCCGATGGAGGACATCATGGAATCAAAGAAGGAAGCCTGGCCTTTATTGGGGGTATAGTACGAGACTACAGAATAGTGTACGCCGTCTATCGTGCCCTTAACCATGATGTATCTGCCTAATTGGTCCCTCACCACTTCTGAAGGGGAAAATTTTAGGTGTTTTCTGAAACAGATGGCTACTCCCTTCGTCTTATTCTGTGCATTGGATAAAAAAAACTGAGGGTATGAGCCATGCAGGAAGGGAGGGTTATAGGAAGATGGGAAATGTGTTTCCTGCAGTAGGAGTATATCAAGTCCCTGGGAACAGTAATGGTTGAACAGTTTGCGTCTTTTAATGGGTGAGTTCATCCCTTGGACATTATGAGAGGCAATTTTTAGTGGGGCAGGATTGGTGGTGTCAGAATGCATCGATCAGATGGAAAGCAATACGCAACATCAATATTAGGGACCTTACCCAACTTGACAGTAGGGAACGGGAGAGCTCAAAAGGTGCAGACCACGGGCTTTCAAGGGACAGCTGGTGGTCACCGACCATGACACCGGGTGTCCCACATAAAGGAAAGAGGAGAGAGAAGAAGAAAAAGGAAGAAGTTGAATCTAGAAGAGAAGAACAACATAGATTAGTTTTGACAATCTGGTCAATCATACATACAGTAGAACAATATAAAACTGTGAAATCAAGCATTGGGTATGAGTAAATCATTTCTGGACTAGCAATAGTAGTGGGAAAAAGAAATATTAAGTAAATAAAAATAAAAGCAAATTAAAAGACAAAAACTGAAACGCACCAAAAGAAAAAGTGCGGCTTAGGTGGTAACCAAGATCCCATACGGGGCAGGACAGCCGCCGTCCCTGCCCCTAGGATCTCCCTACCCTGGGATCTACCCAAGGGAGGGTCAAGAGTGGTCTCCAGGTGGGCCCAGAAAAACAATCAGGGACTCACTCCGGAGCACAGGGAGGCGAAATGCAGCCGCTCCAGCCATTCCGCCTAAAACAGGAGGACATGGGAAGAGAGGGGCCTGAAACATGGTAATAAAAACAAAAACAAAAAAAAAAAAAGAGAAAAAATCTGAAGAAACCAAAATGGACCACAGGAGAAACTAGGGCTGAAAAATGAACACGCCCTGGCAAAAGAACCAAAAAGAAAAGTTTTTGAGTTCGCCTTAAGGTGGACGACTATCTTTAGATCGTTTTGCTTGCTGCTTTTGCCATAGAGGCTGGATGGGGCTAGAAGGAGGGGGTCTCTTGGCCGACGTCGGATTCCTTGCATCAGGTGTCGAGGCTGGAGAATGGGATATGAGGCCCAGTCGGAGTAGAAGGCGTTCCCCGTCCGAGAAGTTGGAGAAGCTGTAGGGTTTGTTCTGAAAGGAAAAGTTCAGACGCAATGGAAAAGACTATCTGTAAGCGATTGATTTTTGCATCAAGACTTGTAAGAGGAGCTTGAGTGATCTCCGCTGCTGTATTGTGTATGGTGAGAGGTCAGCAAATAGTTGTATCGGGTGACCCTGGATAGAGAGGTTTTCGGTAACTCTGGCTTTGCGCATGACCTCTTCCTTGACGCCAAAAAAATGGGGTTTCACCACAATGTCCCTAGGCCATCTTGTCGTGGGGGTTGAAGAGCTCTATGGGCTCGGTCAAGCTCCAGGCGGTGGTCAGGAATGTCAGGGATCAGAGTTTTGATAAACGCACGAACAATCTTGTCTGTGTCTTTAAATGATTCAGGGAGGCCTCTGAACCTAAAATTGTACCTGCGTGATCTATTTTCGAGGTCATCTAATTTTGCGTACGCAATGTAAAGTTGTTCATGTAGATCCTGGATCCTGTCAGTATTTTGATTAGCAACGGCTGCCATTTGGTCTGTTTTAAATTCAATTGCTTCAATTCTGGTCCCCAAATGGAGTAGGTCAGCCTGAATGGTAGATGTAATTTGAGCTGCAGTTTGGGCAAGTCCTCTGGCTAACATTTCTGAAAAAGTGTTCATCAGAGAAGAGAGATCATTAGGTGAATGTAGGGTAGTACTAGGGTGAGTACCATGATGCTCAGGGGTATTGATGATGTCCTCCATGGGGGAGAGGGGGGGCCCATCCAAAACTCTGCTCAATAGCGACTCTGTGGACGCAGGGGACAGAAATTGCAGAGCCAGATGGTCACTCACTGTTTGAGGATGCTGTCCCTCCGTTGTTGGGTCCCAGCTCGGCATATCCGCGGTGGATTGGCCCGGATTCTGAGGTAGGCCTCGCGGGGAAATGGCGGCCGCCATCTTGGCTCGGTCTGAGGCCGGAGCTCCGGGGTCAAGTTGGCGGGATAAATCCCGTCTGGCAGAGCCACCGGGCATACGGACGGGATCCCCGGGGCTTCGTGCGGGCGGTGGGGCGATTCGATCGGCCGTCTTCCGCTGATGTTAGCTCTGGCGGGTGGAGAAGGCTGGAGCGGAGCGGAGCTCTCAGGGGATGCGTCCATCCATCGAGCTGCCGCGCATGCCAACACTCTTTTTTTTACACTTTTTTTCACCAGGTGAATGGGTAGGGGTACATTGTACCCCATACTCATTCACATAGGGTGGGGGGCCCCTTATTAAAGGGGGCTCCCAGATTCTGATAAGCCACCCGCCCGCAGACCCCGACAACCAACGGCCAGGGTTGCCGGGAAGAGGCCCTTGTCCTCATCAACATGGGGACAAGGTTCTTTGGGTTGGGGGGCCGCACAGCCCTCCTTCCCCAAAGCACCCACCCATGTTGAGGGCACGTGGCCTGGTATGGCTCAGGGGGGCTCTCGCTCGTCCCCACCCCCTTTCCTGACCAGCCAGGCTGCGTGCTCGGATAAGGGTCTGAAATGGATTGGGGGGACCCCCACGCCATTTTTTCGGCGTAGGGCTTCCCCTTTAAGTCCATACCAGGTGACGGGGCCAGCGACATGTCAATCTCACAGCCAAAGGCGGCTACATTGACTTCCTTCGCCAGTCCAGTCTACCTGAAACCAACGTTCAAAATGAACGGACTTTCCTCCGTGTGGGCAAGTCCATTCAGTTCGAAGGTCCGCCGGAAAAGTCCGGTCGTGTGTGGGCAGGTCCGCTCGTTCGGAAAGTCCGGCGGACCTCCGCTTCAAAGTCTAGCGGTTTGTCTGCCGGATAGTCCGATCGTGTGTGCGCAGCATAACAGTCGCTTTAAAGCCTCGTACACACGGTATGATTGTTGGCATGGGACTGTCTGTACCGTTAGTACGCTCTTTTGACAATTGTTGTCCAATTTTCGGTCAAAAAATGTTAGATGACAGGCTAATAAATTTTCAGATGACAATGGTGACACATCAGATTTTCATATGGTCAGTACACAAATCCATCACACAAGTCGAAAGTACAAACACGCATGCTTGGAATCAATGCTCAAACACGAAATTAACAGAAGGGGCTCAAAGGGTGGCGCTCAAGAGCTGAAATTCCTCATAGTACCTCACTACGTTCGTGTTTGTGGCACGACAATTGTGTACCATTAGTATGCAAGACAAGATCCCGGCACACGCCCTTTTGACAAAAATAAGGTGCTCGGTTGTCCAACAATCGTACCATGTGTACAAGGCTTTTCCTCTCCATGGGTGGCTAAATCATATCCTTTCTTCCAATCAGCAATGCAATGGTATATGGGTCTACTCTACCGCTATCCACTCTCCTCTCCTCCAGTGGGTGATATGGTTATAGGAAAAAAAGCAAATCCTCATTGTGTAGTATTCCAATTAAAATGTATTATATAAAAAACAACATCACCAGAAACCATTAACTTCTGGGATCAGCCACAAACTGGAAGTGATGTACCCCATTACTTCCTGACTAATTGCCTTCAGCCTATGTGCCGTGATTTCATCAGGGAGGAGTCGGGTGGGAAACTTCTATTTGATGCCTGCAATTTTTCTGTTATTAACCACTGTTATTCCACCAGGCCACCGCGCATATATGACCGGGTGGGCACTTCCTCTTTCTGAGTGGACGTTCAGGAATGTCCTTCAGGAGGGGGATCACACGTGCCCGCGCAGCAGCGCAATCTGATGCGCTCGTGTCACCCGGACATGGCGCATCTCTGATCGGCAGGAGGGCTCTGTGATTGGCCCTCCTGATCACATGATGGCCGTGTCCAATCATAGTCATCATGTGACATAAATAGAGAGCCGGTTGCTAGGCGATCGGCTCTCCTCATATGGCAGTTTTCAATGAGTAGAGGAGAGCGGATCGTTGCAGCTGGCCGGTAATCATTGAGTATGAGGCTTTTTTTGTTTGTTTTTTTTTTTTTTGTTTTTACACACTTATCACTGGCCCAGTGTCCTCAAAACACTCACCACACACATGTCCCCACATATGTAACAGTAAGATCATATGTCTAGGACTATGATATAGGTTCCCTAACCTGAGGGAGGAAGGGGAGACAGATTTCCTATCACAATTTGGATTAGCAGCAAGGATGGGAAGTGTTATCATAATGGGGGATTTTATTTATCCAGACATAGACCGGGCAGAGAGAACCACGCATTCATGTAAGGCTCACCAGTTCCTAAATGTCTTGCAGGACAATTTTATGGATCAGATAGCAGATGCACCAACTAGAAGTAAAGCGTTACTGGATCTACTGATTACCAACAATACAGACTAGATCATGGATGTGGAAATAAGGGGTAATTTAGGTAACAGTGATCACAGATCAATTGGCTTCAGTATAAATCACACAAATAGGAAACATAAGGGGAATACAAAGACGCTGAATTTCAAAAGAGCCAACCTCCCTAAACTATGAACCTTGCTAGGAGGCATAAATTGGGATAAAATCTTAGGAACAAAGAACATGGAGGAGAGATGGGTTTGCTTTAAGAGCATATTAAATAAGGGCATTAGCCAATCCATCCCATTGGGTAATACATTTAAAAGAGCGAACAAAAGTCCTGGATGGCTTAACTCCAATGTAAAAATACATATAAAAGCAAAGGAGAAGGCCTTCAAAAAATACAAGGTTGAGGGATCACTATCAGCATTCAGACTTTATAAAGAATGCAACAAGAAATGTAAGGGTGCAAAGAGGTCGGCTAAGATAGAACATGAAAGACAAATAGCCGAGGAGAGAAAAAAAATCCCCAAAAATGATTTAATTATGTAAACAGTAAAAGGGAGGACAGACCATATTGGACCCATAAAGAATGAGGAAGGACATCTGGTTACAAAGGATGGCGAGATTGTGAAGGTATTGAATTTATTCTTCTCCTCAGTCTTCACAAGGGAATCGGGGGGGCTTCAGTAACCAAAACTGCAGGGTTCATCTTCATGACACATCACAGGAAGCACCTCCATAGTTAACAGAGGACAGAATTAAAATTAGTCGTGGGAAACTTAATAAATCACCGGGACCAGATGGCTTGCACTCGAGGGTACTTAGGGAACTCAGTCAAGTAATTGCCAGACCATTGTTCCTAATTTTTACTGACAGTCTACTGACTGGAATAGTACCAGCTGATTGGAGAAAAGCCAATGTAGCACCAATATTTAAAAAGGGCCTAAAATACATCCCTGGGAATTAGAGACCAGTTAGCCTAACATCAATAGTATGTAAACTCTTGGATGATAAGGGACTATATACAAGATTTTATTACTGAGAACGATATCATTAGCAGTAATTAGCATGGATTCATGAAGAATCATGCCAAACCAATCTATTAACCTTCTATGAGGAGGTGAGTTGCCATCTAGATAAATGAAGGCCCATAGACGTGGTTTATCTGGATTTTGCAAAAGAATTTGACACAGTTCCCCGTAAACGTTTACTGTACAAAATAACAAATCCAAGAATATAATTTTCTTCAAAAAACGATGAGGAAGTCCAGATAATAATTAGACAACAACGCACCCAACCGGCCCAGATAACACCCGCAAGCTCCTCCGCAGCTGTGAGATGGCCCGCAAACGGAAGGGAACGGCACAGTTAAACAAACTGCAAGATTTCTTCTCGCCGAAAAGGCTGCGATCCTATCCAAGCTCTCCTTCCTCCGTGGGAAGCCCGCGATCAGCGTCATCCAGCCCAGCGCTGCAACACGGCCCTGACCATGATGCCCTGGAGGCCTCCACTCCTATCTCCCGCAGCCCTGCAAAAGCAAAGCCTTGCCTGGAGGATGCCACAAAGCAGGGCCACTCACACCAGGACAGCATGGAGGACATGATGGAGCTGGTAAACCCCTTCACAGCCTTTCCTATGATGGGTAAGCCTGTTTCTGATACCACCCTTAAGGACATGCCAGTCTCCCTCCGCAGCTCCATGCACACAGATATGCTGCAGTGTGTCACTAACTTTAAGACTAAGCTGGGAGCGATGGGGGGGGGGGGGGGGGAATGTCCCATATAGAGAAGAAAATGGGAGAATTTGCTGAATCCCATAACACTTTAATAGATGCCCACAATGACCATGATAAGGAGTGGGAATGGCTCAGGTCAAAGGTTGCTGACCTTGAATATAGGTCAAGACGTAACAATGTTAAGATCAGGGGTGTCCCAGAGACTGTCCAGCCTGCACAGCTTCAACAATACGCTCTTGATCTAATTAGAGCGTTCCTACTCTCCATGGCAGATTAGGACCTACATGTGGACTGTATCCATAGATTGCCAAAGCCGTCTCACTTGCCCGAAAACATCCCATGGGATGTTCTGATGCGGGTTCATTTTTATCAAACAAAGGAGCAACTTATGACTGCGTTTCGTAAAACAGCCCCCAGAGAGATTTGCACATATCCAACTATTTGCGGATCTCTCTCAGTATACAATGCAAAAACGCAAGTCTCTCCTGCCAATAACCAAAGCCTTAAGGAACCATAACATACTATTCCGGTGGGGCTACCCGGTCAAACTGACAGTCAACCATGAGGGCACAACCTCGGTTGTTTCAGATGTGGAATTGCTCAGATCCCTGGACATTCTGCCCAAACACCCACTTACAGATGCCCCCCTTTCAACCAACCCGGGCGACAACTTCGGCTGGCAAACGGTGTCGCGGAAGAAACACAACAGTCAGCGCAAACCTAAAGCACCCAAATACAAAAGCTAAGCTACTCATGCCTATTTTAGTTCCTCGGTTCTGGAGTTCTCAGTTGTAACTTTTTGCACCCCTTTACAAAATGGGCAGAAGCTCTGCCCTCAAGTTCAAATTCGTATATGACTATATACTACAGCATTTGTTTTTTACAGACTAAACCTAAGGACGGGATCCCCGGGGCTTCGTGCGGTCGGCCATCTTCCGCTGATGTTAGCTCTGGCGGGTGGAGAAGGCTGGAGCGGAGCGGAGCTCTCAGGGGATGCGTCCGTCCATCGAGCTGCCGCGCATGCCGACACTCTTTTTTTTACACTTTTTTTCACCAGGTGAATGGGTAGGGGTACATTGTACCCCATACTCATTCACATAGGGTGGGGGGCCCCTTATTAAAGGGGGCTCCCAGATTCTGATAAGCCACCCGCCCGCAGACCCCGACAACCAACGGCCAGGGTTGCCGGGAAGAGGCCCTTGTCCTCATCAACATGGGGACAAGGTTCTTTGGGTTAGGGGGCCGCACGGCCCTCCTTCCCCAAAGCACCCACCCATGTTGAGGGCACGTGGCCTGGTATGGCTCAGGGGGGCTCTCGCTCGTCCCCACCCCCTTTCCTGACCAGCCGGGCTGCGTGCTCGGATAAGGGTCTGAAATGGATTGGGGGGACCCCCACGCCATTTTTTCGGCGTAGGGCTTCCCCTTTAAGTCCATACCAGGTGACGGGGCCAGCGACATGTCAATCTCGCAGCCAAAGGCGGCTACATTGACTTCCTTCGCTAGTCCAGTCTACCTGAAACCAACGTTCAAAATGAACGGACTTTCCTCCGTGTGGGCAAGTCCATTCAGTTCGAAGGTCCGCCGGAAAAGTCCGGTCGTGTGTGGGCAGGTCCGCTCGTTCGGAAAGTCCGGCGGACCTCCGCTTCAAAGTCCAGCGGTTTGTCTGCCGGATAGTCCGATCGTGTGTGCGCAGCATAACAGTCGCTTTAAAGCCTCGTACACACGGTATGATTGTTGGCATGGGACTGTCTGTACCGTTAGTACGCTCTTTTGACAATTGTTGTCCAATTTTCGGTCAAAAAATGTTAGATGGCAGGCTAATAAATTTTCAGATGACAATGGTGACACATCAGATTTTCATATGGTCAGTACACAAATCCATCACACAAGTCGAAAGTACAAACACGCATGCTTGGAATCAATGCTCAAACACGAAATTAACAGAAGGGGCTCAAAGGGTGGCGCTCAAGAGCTGAAATTCCTCATAGTACCTCACTACGTTCGTGTTTGTGGCACGACAATTGTGTACCATTAGTATGCAAGACAAGATCCCGGCACACGCCCTTTTGACAAAAATAAGGTGCTCGGTTGTCCAACAATCGTACCATGTGTACAAGGCTTTTCCTCTCCATGGGTGGCTAAATCATATCCTTTCTTCCAATCAGCAATGCAATGGTATATGGGTCTACTCTACCGCTATCCACTCTCCTCTCCTCCAGTGGGTGATATGGTTATAGGAAAAAAAGCAAATCCTCATTGTGTAGTATTCCAATTAAAATGTATTATATAAAAAACAACATCACCAGAAACCATTAACTTCTGGGATCAGCCACAAACTGGAAGTGATGTACCCCATTACTTCCTGACTAATTGCCTTCAGCCTATGTGCCGTGATTTCATCAGGGAGGAGTCGGGTGGGAAACTTCTATTTGATGCCTGCAATTTTTCTGTTATTAACCACTGTTATTCCAACAGGCCACCGCGCATATATGACCGGGTGGGCACTTCCTCTTTCTGAGTGGACGTTCAGGAATGTCCTTCAGGAGGGGGATCACACGTGCCTGCGCAGCAGCGCAATCCGATGCGCTCGTGTCACCCGGACATGGCGCATCTCTGATCGGCAGGAGGGCTCTGTGATTGGCCCTCCTGATCACATGATGGCCGTGTCCAATCATAGTCATCATGTGACATAAATAGAGAGCCGGTTGCTAGGCGATCGGCTCTCCTCATATGGCTGTTTTCAATGAGTAGAGGAGAGCGGATCGTTGCAGCTGGCCGGTAATCATTGAGTATGAGGCTTTTTTTTGTTGTTTTTTTTTTGTTTTTTTTTACACACTTATCACTGGCCCAGTGTCCTCAAAACACTCACCACACACATGTCCCCACATATGTAACAGTAAGATCATATGTCTAGGACTATGATATAGGTTCCCTAACCTGAGGGAGGAAGGGGAGACAGATTTCCTATCACAATTTGGATTAGCAGCAAGGATGGGAAGTGTTATCATAATGGGGGATTTTATTTATCCAGACATAGACCGGGCAGAGAGAACCACGCATTCATGTAAGGCTCACCAGTTCCTAAATGTCTTGCAGGACAATTTTATGGATCAGATAGCAGATGCACCAACTAGAAGTAAAGCGTTACTGGATCTACTGATTACCAACAATACAGACTAGATCATGGATGTGGAAATAAGGGGTAATTTAGGTAACAGTGATCACAGATCAATTGGCTTCAGTATAAATCACACAAATAGGAAACATAAGGGGAATACAAAGACGCTGAATTTCAAAAGAGCCAACTTCCCTAAACTATGAACCTTGCTAGGAGGCATAAATTGGGATAAAATCTTAGGAACAAAGAACATGGAGGAGAGATGGGTTTGCTTTAAGAGCATATTAAATAAGGGCATTAGCCAATCCATCCCATTGGGTAATACATTTAAAAGAGCGAACAAAAGTCCTGGATGGCTTAACTCCAATGTAAAAATACATATAAAAGCAAAGGAGAAGGCCTTCAAAAAATACAAGGTTGAGGGATCACTATCAGCATTCAGACTTTATAAAGAATGCAACAAGAAATGTAAGGGTGCAAAGAGGTCGGCTAAGATAGAACATGAAAGACAAATAGCCGAGGAGAGAAAAAAAAATCCCCAAAAATGATTTAATTATGTAAACAGTAAAAGGGAGGACAGACCATATTGGACCCATAAAGAATGAGGAAGGACATCTGGTTACAAAGGATGGCGAGATTGTGAAGGTATTGAATTTATTCTTCTCCTCAGTCTTCACAAGGGAATCGGGGGGGCTTCAGTAACCAAAACTGCAGGGTTCATCTTCATGACACATCACAGGAAGCACCTCCATAGTTAACAGAGGACAGAATTAAAATTAGTCGTGGGAAACTTAATAAATCACCGGGACCAGATGGCTTGCACTTGAGGGTACTTAGGGAACTCAGTCAAGTAATTGCCAGACCATTGTTCCTAATTTTTACTGACAGTCTACTGACTGGAATAGTACCAGCTGATTGGAGAAAAGCCAATGTAGCACCAATATTTAAAAAGGGCCTAAAATACATCCCTGGGAATTAGAGACCAGTTAGCCTAACATCAATAGTATGTAAACTCTTGGATGATAAGGGACTATATACAAGATTTTATTACTGAGAACGATATCATTAGCAGTAATTAGCATGGATTCATGAAGAATCATGCCAAACCAATCTATTAACCTTCTATGAGGAGGTGAGTTGCCATCTAGATAAATGAAGGCCCATAGACGTGGTTTATCTGGATTTTGCAAAAGAATTTGACACAGTTCCCCGTAAACGTTTACTGTACAAAATAACAAATCCAAGAATATAATTTTCTTCAAAAAAACGATGAGGAAGTCCAGATAATAATTAGACAACAACGCACCCAACCGGCCCAGATAACACCCGCAAGCTCCTCCGCAGCTGTGAGATGGCCCGCAAACGGAAGGGAACGGCACAGTTAAACAAACTGCAAGATTTCTTCTCGCCGAAAAGGCTGCGATCCTATCCAAGCTCTCCTTCCTCCGTGGGAAGCCCGCGATCAGCGTCATCCAGCCCAGCGCTGCAACACGGCCCTGACCATGATGCCCTGGAGGCCTCCACTCCTATCTCCCGCAGCCCTGCAAAAGCAAAGCCTTGCCTGGAGGATGCCACAAAGCAGGGCCACTCACACCAGGACAGCATGGAGGACATGATGGAGCTGGTAAACCCCTTCACAGCCTTTCCTATGATGGGTAAGCCTGTTTCTGATACCACCCTTAAGGACATGCCAGTCTCCCTCCGCAGCTCCATGCACACAGATATGCTGCAGTGTGTCACTAACTTTAAGACTAAGCTGGGAGCGATGGGGGGGGGGGGGGGGGGGGGAATGTCCCATATAGAGAAGAAAATGGGAGAATTTGCTGAATCCCATAACACTTTAATAGATGCCCACAATGACCATGATAAGGAGTGGGAATGGCTCAGGTCAAAGGTTGCTGACCTTGAATATAGGTCAAGACGTAACAATGTTAAGATCAGGGGTGTCCCAGAGACTGTCCAGCCTGCACAGCTTCAACAATACGCTCTTGATCTAATTAGAGCGTTCCTACTCTCCATGGCAGATTAGGACCTACATGTGGACTGTATCCATAGATTGCCAAAGCCGTCTCACTTGCCCGAAAACATCCCATGGGATGTTCTGATGCGGGTTCATTTTTATCAAACAAAGGAGCAACTTATGACTGCGTTTCGTAAAACAGCCCCCAGAGAGATTTGCACATATCCAACTATTTGCGGATCTCTCTCAGTATACAATGCAAAAACGCAAGTCTCTCCTGCCAATAACCAAAGCCTTAAGGAACCATAACATACTATTCCGGTGGGGCTACCCGGTCAAACTGACAGTCAACCATGAGGGCACAACCTCGGTTGTTTCAGATGTGGAATTGCTCAGATCCCTGGACATTCTGCCCAAACACCCACTTACAGATGCCCCCCTTTCAACCAACCCGGGCGACAACTTCGGCTGGCAAACGGTGTCGCGGAAGAAACACAACAGTCAGCGCAAACCTAAAGCACCCAAATACAAAAGCTAAGCTACTCATGCCTATTTTAGTTCCTCGGTTCTGGAGTTCTCAGTTGTAACTTTTTGCACCCCTTTACAAAATGGGCAGAAGCTCTGCCCTCAAGTTCAAATTCGTATATGACTATATACTACAGCATTTGTTTTTTACAGACTAAACCTAAGGACGGGATCCCCGGGGCTTCGTGCGGTCGGCCGTCTTCCGCTGATGTTAGCTCTGGCGGGTGGAGAAGGCTGGAGCGGAGCGGAGCTCTCAGGGGATGCGTCCGTCCATCGAGCTGCCGCGCATGCCGACACTCTTTTTTTTACACTTTTTTTCACCAGGTGAATGGGTAGGGGTACATTGTACCCCATACTCATTCACATAGGGTGGGGGGCCCCTTATTAAAGGGGGCTCCCAGATTCTGATAAGCCACCCGCCCGCAGACCCCGACAACCAACGGCCAGGGTTGCCGGGAAGAGGCCCTTGTCCTCATCAACATGGGGACAAGGTTCTTTGGGTTAGGGGGCCGCACGGCCCTCCTTCCCCAAAGCACCCACCCATGTTGAGGGCACGTGGCCTGGTATGGCTCAGGGGGGCTCTCGCTCGTCCCCACCCCCTTTCCTGACCAGCCGGGCTGCGTGCTCGGATAAGGGTCTGAAATGGATTGGGGGGACCCCCACGCCATTTTTTCGGCGTAGGGCTTCCCCTTTAAGTCCATACCAGGTGACGGGGCCAGCGACATGTCAATCTCGCAGCCAAAGGCGGCTACATTGACTTCCTTCGCTAGTCCAGTCTACCTGAAACCAACGTTCAAAATGAACGGACTTTCCTCCGTGTGGGCAAGTCCATTCAGTTCGAAGGTCCGCCGGAAAAGTCCGGTCGTGTGTGGGCAGGTCCGCTCGTTCGGAAAGTCCGGCGGACCTCCGCTTCAAAGTCCAGCGGTTTGTCTGCCGGATAGTCCGATCGTGTGTGCGCAGCATAACAGTCGCTTTAAAGCCTCGTACACACGGTATGATTGTTGGCATGGGACTGTCTGTACCGTTAGTACGCTCTTTTGACAATTGTTGTCCAATTTTCGGTCAAAAAATGTTAGATGGCAGGCTAATAAATTTTCAGATGACAATGGTGACACATCAGATTTTCATATGGTCAGTACACAAATCCATCACACAAGTCGAAAGTACAAACACGCATGCTTGGAATCAATGCTCAAACACGAAATTAACAGAAGGGGCTCAAAGGGTGGCGCTCAAGAGCTGAAATTCCTCATAGTACCTCACTACGTTCGTGTTTGTGGCACGACAATTGTGTACCATTAGTATGCAAGACAAGATCCCGGCACACGCCCTTTTGACAAAAATAAGGTGCTCGGTTGTCCAACAATCGTACCATGTGTACAAGGCTTTTCCTCTCCATGGGTGGCTAAATCATATCCTTTCTTCCAATCAGCAATGCAATGGTATATGGGTCTACTCTACCGCTATCCACTCTCCTCTCCTCCAGTGGGTGATATGGTTATAGGAAAAAAAGCAAATCCTCATTGTGTAGTATTCCAATTAAAATGTATTATATAAAAAACAACATCACCAGAAACCATTAACTTCTGGGATCAGCCACAAACTGGAAGTGATGTACCCCATTACTTCCTGACTAATTGCCTTCAGCCTATGTGCCGTGATTTCATCAGGGAGGAGTCGGGTGGGAAACTTCTATTTGATGCCTGCAATTTTTCTGTTATTAACCACTGTTATTCCAACAGGCCACCGCGCATATATGACCGGGTGGGCACTTCCTCTTTCTGAGTGGACGTTCAGGAATGTCCTTCAGGAGGGGGATCACACGTGCCCGCGCAGCAGCGCAATCCGATGCGCTCGTGTCACCCGGACATGGCGCATCTCTGATCGGCAGGAGGGCTCTGTGATTGGCCCTCCTGATCACATGATGGCCGTGTCCAATCATAGTCATCATGTGACATAAATAGAGAGCCGGTTGCTAGGCGATCGGCTCTCCTCATATGGCTGTTTTCAATGAGTAGAGGAGAGCGGATCGTTGCAGCTGGCCGGTAATCATTGAGTATGAGGCTTTTTTTTGTTGTTTTTTTTTTGTTTTTTTTTACACACTTATCACTGGCCCAGTGTCCTCAAAACACTCACCACACACATGTCCCCACATATGTAACAGTAAGATCATATGTCTAGGACTATGATATAGGTTCCCTAACCTGAGGGAGGAAGGGGAGACAGATTTCCTATCACAATTTGGATTAGCAGCAAGGATGGGAAGTGTTATCATAATGGGGGATTTTATTTATCCAGACATAGACCGGGCAGAGAGAACCACGCATTCATGTAAGGCTCACCAGTTCCTAAATGTCTTGCAGGACAATTTTATGGATCAGATAGCAGATGCACCAACTAGAAGTAAAGCGTTACTGGATCTACTGATTACCAACAATACAGACTAGATCATGGATGTGGAAATAAGGGGTAATTTAGGTAACAGTGATCACAGATCAATTGGCTTCAGTATAAATCACACAAATAGGAAACATAAGGGGAATACAAAGACGCTGAATTTCAAAAGAGCCAACTTCCCTAAACTATGAACCTTGCTAGGAGGCATAAATTGGGATAAAATCTTAGGAACAAAGAACATGGAGGAGAGATGGGTTTGCTTTAAGAGCATATTAAATAAGGGCATTAGCCAATCCATCCCATTGGGTAATACATTTAAAAGAGCGAACAAAAGTCCTGGATGGCTTAACTCCAATGTAAAAATACATATAAAAGCAAAGGAGAAGGCCTTCAAAAAATACAAGGTTGAGGGATCACTATCAGCATTCAGACTTTATAAAGAATGCAACAAGAAATGTAAGGGTGCAAAGAGGTCGGCTAAGATAGAACATGAAAGACAAATAGCCGAGGAGAGAAAAAAAAATCCCCAAAAATGATTTAATTATGTAAACAGTAAAAGGGAGGACAGACCATATTGGACCCATAAAGAATGAGGAAGGACATCTGGTTACAAAGGATGGCGAGATTGTGAAGGTATTGAATTTATTCTTCTCCTCAGTCTTCACAAGGGAATCGGGGGGGCTTCAGTAACCAAAACTGCAGGGTTCATCTTCATGACACATCACAGGAAGCACCTCCATAGTTAACAGAGGACAGAATTAAAATTAGTCGTGGGAAACTTAATAAATCACCGGGACCAGATGGCTTGCACTTGAGGGTACTTAGGGAACTCAGTCAAGTAATTGCCAGACCATTGTTCCTAATTTTTACTGACAGTCTACTGACTGGAATAGTACCAGCTGATTGGAGAAAAGCCAATGTAGCACCAATATTTAAAAAGGGCCTAAAATACATCCCTGGGAATTAGAGACCAGTTAGCCTAACATCAATAGTATGTAAACTCTTGGATGATAAGGGACTATATACAAGATTTTATTACTGAGAACGATATCATTAGCAGTAATTAGCATGGATTCATGAAGAATCATGCCAAACCAATCTATTAACCTTCTATGAGGAGGTGAGTTGCCATCTAGATAAATGAAGGCCCATAGACGTGGTTTATCTGGATTTTGCAAAAGAATTTGACACAGTTCCCCGTAAACGTTTACTGTACAAAATAACAAATCCAAGAATATAATTTTCTTCAAAAAAACGATGAGGAAGTCCAGATAATAATTAGACAACAACGCACCCAACCGGCCCAGATAACACCCGCAAGCTCCTCCGCAGCTGTGAGATGGCCCGCAAACGGAAGGGAACGGCACAGTTAAACAAACTGCAAGATTTCTTCTCGCCGAAAAGGCTGCGATCCTATCCAAGCTCTCCTTCCTCCGTGGGAAGCCCGCGATCAGCGTCATCCAGCCCAGCGCTGCAACACGGCCCTGACCATGATGCCCTGGAGGCCTCCACTCCTATCTCCCGCAGCCCTGCAAAAGCAAAGCCTTGCCTGGAGGATGCCACAAAGCAGGGCCACTCACACCAGGACAGCATGGAGGACATGATGGAGCTGGTAAACCCCTTCACAGCCTTTCCTATGATGGGTAAGCCTGTTTCTGATACCACCCTTAAGGACATGCCAGTCTCCCTCCGCAGCTCCATGCACACAGATATGCTGCAGTGTGTCACTAACTTTAAGACTAAGCTGGGAGCGATGGGGGGGGGGGGGGGGAAGAAAATGGGAGAATTTGCTGAATCCCATAACACTTTAATAGATGCCCACAATGACCATGATAAGGAGTGGGAATGGCTCAGGTCAAAGGTTGCTGACCTTGAATATAGGTCAAGACGTAACAATGTTAAGATCAGGGGTGTCCCAGAGACTGTCCAGCCTGCACAGCTTCAACAATACGCTCTTGATCTAATTAGAGCGTTCCTACTCTCCATGGCAGATTAGGACCTACATGTGGACTGTATCCATAGATTGCCAAAGCCGTCTCACTTGCCCGAAAACATCCCATGGGATGTTCTGATGCGGGTTCATTTTTATCAAACAAAGGAGCAACTTATGACTGCGTTTCGTAAAACAGCCCCCAGAGAGATTTGCACATATCCAACTATTTGCGGATCTCTCTCAGTATACAATGCAAAAACGCAAGTCTCTCCTGCCAATAACCAAAGCCTTAAGGAACCATAACATACTATTCCGGTGGGGCTACCCGGTCAAACTGACAGTCAACCATGAGGGCACAACCTCGGTTGTTTCAGATGTGGAATTGCTCAGATCCCTGGACATTCTGCCCAAACACCCACTTACAGATGCCCCCCTTTCAACCAACCCGGGCGACAACTTCGGCTGGCAAACGGTGTCGCGGAAGAAACACAACAGTCAGCGCAAACCTAAAGCACCCAAATACAAAAGCTAAGCTACTCATGCCTATTTTAGTTCCTCGGTTCTGGAGTTCTCAGTTGTAACTTTTTGCACCCCTTTACAAAATGGGCAGAAGCTCTGCCCTCAAGTTCAAATTCGTATATGACTATATACTACAGCATTTGTTTTTTACAGACTAAACCTAAGGACGGGATCCCCGGGGCTTCGTGCGGTCGGCCGTCTTCCGCTGATGTTAGCTCTGGCGGGTGGAGAAGGCTGGAGCGGAGCGGAGCTCTCAGGGGATGCGTCCGTCCATCGAGCTGCCGCGCATGCCGACACTCTTTTTTTTACACTTTTTTTCACCAGGTGAATGGGTAGGGGTACATTGTACCCCATACTCATTCACATAGGGTGGGGGGCCCCTTATTAAAGGGGGCTCCCAGATTCTGATAAGCCACCCGCCCGCAGACCCCGACAACCAACGGCCAGGGTTGCCGGGAAGAGGCCCTTGTCCTCATCAACATGGGGACAAGGTTCTTTGGGTTAGGGGGCCGCACGGCCCTCCTTCCCCAAAGCACCCACCCATGTTGAGGGCACGTGGCCTGGTATGGCTCAGGGGGGCTCTCGCTCGTCCCCACCCCCTTTCCTGACCAGCCGGGCTGCGTGCTCGGATAAGGGTCTGAAATGGATTGGGGGGACCCCCACGCCATTTTTTCGGCGTAGGGCTTCCCCTTTAAGTCCATACCAGGTGACGGGGCCAGCGACATGTCAATCTCGCAGCCAAAGGCGGCTACATTGACTTCCTTCGCTAGTCCAGTCTACCTGAAACCAACGTTCAAAATGAACGGACTTTCCTCCGTGTGGGCAAGTCCATTCAGTTCGAAGGTCCGCCGGAAAAGTCCGGTCGTGTGTGGGCAGGTCCGCTCGTTCGGAAAGTCCGGCGGACCTCCGCTTCAAAGTCCAGCGGTTTGTCTGCCGGATAGTCCGATCGTGTGTGCGCAGCATAACAGTCGCTTTAAAGCCTCGTACACACGGTATGATTGTTGGCATGGGACTGTCTGTACCGTTAGTACGCTCTTTTGACAATTGTTGTCCAATTTTCGGTCAAAAAATGTTAGATGGCAGGCTAATAAATTTTCAGATGACAATGGTGACACATCAGATTTTCATATGGTCAGTACACAAATCCATCACACAAGTCGAAAGTACAAACACGCATGCTTGGAATCAATGCTCAAACACGAAATTAACAGAAGGGGCTCAAAGGGTGGCGCTCAAGAGCTGAAATTCCTCATAGTACCTCACTACGTTCGTGTTTGTGGCACGACAATTGTGTACCATTAGTATGCAAGACAAGATCCCGGCACACGCCCTTTTGACAAAAATAAGGTGCTCGGTTGTCCAACAATCGTACCATGTGTACAAGGCTTTTCCTCTCCATGGGTGGCTAAATCATATCCTTTCTTCCAATCAGCAATGCAATGGTATATGGGTCTACTCTACCGCTATCCACTCTCCTCTCCTCCAGTGGGTGATATGGTTATAGGAAAAAAAGCAAATCCTCATTGTGTAGTATTCCAATTAAAATGTATTATATAAAAAACAACATCACCAGAAACCATTAACTTCTGGGATCAGCCACAAACTGGAAGTGATGTACCCCATTACTTCCTGACTAATTGCCTTCAGCCTATGTGCCGTGATTTCATCAGGGAGGAGTCGGGTGGGAAACTTCTATTTGATGCCTGCAATTTTTCTGTTATTAACCACTGTTATTCCAACAGGCCACCGCGCATATATGACCGGGTGGGCACTTCCTCTTTCTGAGTGGACGTTCAGGAATGTCCTTCAGGAGGGGGATCACACGTGCCCGTGCAGCAGCGCAATCCGATGCGCTCGTGTCACCCGGACATGGCGCATCTCTGATCGGCAGGAGGGCTCTGTGATTGGCCCTCCTGATCACATGATGGCCGTGCCCAATCATAGTCATCATGTGACATAAATAGAGAGCCGGTTGCTAGGCGATCGGCTCTCCTCATATGGCTGTTTTCAATGAGTAGAGGAGAGCGGATCGTTGCAGCTGGCCGGTAATCATTGAGTATGAGGCTTTTTTTTTTTGTTTTTTTTTTGTTTTTTTTTACACACTTATCACTGGCCCAGTGTCCTCAAAACACTCACCACACACATGTCCCCACATATGTAACAGTAAGATCATATGTCTAGGACTATGATATAGGTTCCCTAACCTGAGGGAGGAAGGGGAGACAGATTTCCTATCACAATTTGGATTAGCAGCAAGGATGGGAAGTGTTATCATAATGGGGGATTTTATTTATCCAGACATAGACCGGGCAGAGAGAACCACGCATTCATGTAAGGCTCACCAGTTCCTAAATGTCTTGCAGGACAATTTTATGGATCAGATAGCAGATGCACCAACTAGAAGTAAAGCGTTACTGGATCTACTGATTACCAACAATACAGACTAGATCATGGATGTGGAAATAAGGGGTAATTTAGGTAACAGTGATCACAGATCAATTGGCTTCAGTATAAATCACACAAATAGGAAACATAAGGGGAATACAAAGACGCTGAATTTCAAAAGAGCCAACTTCCCTAAACTATGAACCTTGCTAGGAGGCATAAATTGGGATAAAATCTTAGGAACAAAGAACATGGAGGAGAGATGGGTTTGCTTTAAGAGCATATTAAATAAGGGCATTAGCCAATCCATCCCATTGGGTAATACATTTAAAAGAGCGAACAAAAGTCCTGGATGGCTTAACTCCAATGTAAAAATACATATAAAAGCAAAGGAGAAGGCCTTCAAAAAATACAAGGTTGAGGGATCACTATCAGCATTCAGACTTTATAAAGAATGCAACAAGAAATGTAAGGGTGCAAAGAGGTCGGCTAAGATAGAACATGAAAGACAAATAGCCGAGGAGAGAAAAAAAAATCCCCAAAAATGATTTAATTATGTAAACAGTAAAAGGGAGGACAGACCATATTGGACCCATAAAGAATGAGGAAGGACATCTGGTTACAAAGGATGGCGAGATTGTGAATAGTGATGGACGAACTTCCGACGGGACGTTTCGCGAACGCGAAACGCGAACGGGCACAAACGTTCGCGAAAACGACCGTTCGCCGCGGGCTCCATTGACTTCAATGGGAGGCGAATTTCGCAAACCTTTAGGTCGAATTTGCGGCCACGGGGTAATTATTAGGGGGTAGCACGTAGTCCCACCACCTGGACAATAGCATAATACATGTATGAGGTGAATTTGGGATCGATAACTACAAGCATTTTTTTTTTATTTGGGAAATTGTTCTGACAATTCAGGACTATGGAGCTAATGAAGGCAATGGAGGAGAGGGAAGGTCAGGGACCAGGGTAGGCAAACAAGAGGGTGCAGGAGATACAGAGCACTGACAGCAGCACCGTAATACAGAGCACTGACATCAGCACCGTGACATACAGCGCTGACAGCAGCTCCGTGACATACAGCGCTGACAGCAGCTCCGTGACATACAGCGCTGACAGCAGCTCCGTGACATACAGCGCTGACAGCAGCTCCGTGACATACAGCGCTGACAGCAGCTCCGTGACATACAGCGCTGACAGCAGCACCGTGACATACAGCGCTGACAGCAGCTCCGTGACATACAGCGCTGACAGCAGCTCCGTGACATACAGCGCTGACAGCAGCTCCGTGACATACAGCGCTGACAGCAGCTCCGTGACATACAGCGCTGACAGCAGCTCCGTGACATACAGCGCTGACAGCAGCACCGTGACATACAGCGCTGACAGCAGCTCCGTGACATACAGCGCTGACAGCAGCTCCGTGACATACAGCGCTGACAGCAGCTCCGTGACATACAGCGCTGACAGCAGCTCCGTGACATACAGCGCTGACAGCAGCTCCGTGACATACAGCGCTGACAGCAGCTCCGTGACATACAGCGCTGACAGCAGCTCCGTGACATACAGCGCTGACAGCAGCTCCGTGACATACAGCGCTGACAGCAGCTCCGTGACATACAGCGCTGACAGCAGCACCGTAAGCAGCCCCAGGAGGAAGTCAGCACAGCACAGGGATGGTGTGATCCCCTCATAATAAGAACCCCCAGGAGGAAGTCAGCACAGCACAGGGATGGTGGGAGCCCCTCATAATAAGAACACCCAGGAGGAAGTCAGCACAGCACAGGGATGGTGGGAACCCCTCATAATAAGCAGCCCCAGTAGAAATATGACACCGCTCAACCTCTTCAAAGAGGAGGGTAGGGGCATATAGTACGGTGTGCTTTTTTGGGTCAGGGAAGTGAGCCAAATGAATTAAGAAGGTCTGTGTGCTTGATTCCAAAAATTGTTTATAGACATATACATGGTCTACTGATCACATGTGTTGAATTCCTCCGAGATCCATGCCTCATTCATTTTTAGAAATGTGAGGTAGTTAACACTGTGGTGAGCTAGGCGAGTACGCTTATCGGTCACAATCCCCCCTGCTGCGCTGAACGTCCTTTCGGACAGGACACTGGATGAGGGGCAAGCCAACAGTTCGATTGCAAATTGGGCAAGCTCTGGCCAGAGGTCAAGCCTGCCCACCCAGTAGTCTAGGGGTTCATCACTCCTCAGAGCGTCCACATCGGCCGTTAACCCAATGTAGTCGGACACCTGACGGTCTAGGCGTTCCCTGATGCTGGATCCGGATGACACCTGTCGATGGGTCGGCTGAAAGAATGACCTCATATCCGAAGTCACCAACACATCTTCAAACCGGCCTCTTCTTGCAGGCGCTGTTGGATTGGTACCCGCAAATCCTTCTCTGGGAGTGGGAATTGCTCCTCTGCCAGCGCACGCAAAAGCAGAATGCAGCATTTCTCGAAGCAAGGCCTGGAAGTGCTGCATTCTGACAGCCCTCTGCGACGGCGGTAACATTTCCGCCATTTTGTGTTTGTACCGGGGGTCTAAGTACGTTGCCACCCAGTACTGGTCCTTGACCCTCATGCTTTTTATACGGGGGTCCCTATTAAAACACTGGAGCATGAAGGCCCCCATTTGCACTAAAGTGGAAGCGGTGTGGTGGCCTGGCTCCTGCTCATCATCCAGGATAATGTCGTCCTCTTCATTCTCCTCTCCCCATCCTCGCACAACAGGGATCCCAGAAAGGTTTAAAGCATGCTCTTCTTGCTCCTGCTCATCCGCCCCGGCACCATCCTCCTCTGACTCCTCATCAGACTCCTGTTGTTGACTTGTCTCAGATAGAGTAGCCCCCCCTGGGAATTCATCCAGCATTGCGACTTCCTCATCTTCCCGCTCCTGCTCCTCCACAGCCTGATCAATGACACGACGCAATGCACGCTCCAGAAAGAAGGCATAAGGTACCATGTCACTGATGGCGCCATGGCTGCGACTGACCAGTTTGGTGATCTCCTCAAATGGCCGCAGAAGTCTGCATGTGTCGCGCATGAGCAGCCACTGGCGCGGTGAAAAAAAACCCAGCTCCCCAGAACCGTTTCTTTCGCAGAGTTCATACAGGTAGACGTTAACTGCACGTTTCTGCTGGAGCAGCCTATCAAGCATATAGAAGGTTGAGTTCCATCGCGTCGGGCAATCGCAAATAAGACGTCTGACCGGCAGATGGTGTCGCCGCTGAATGTCAGCAAGGCGAGCCATGGCCGTGTAAGATCTTCTGAAATGGGCCGAGATTTTCCTTGCCTGCCGCAAGATGTCCTGGACCCCAGGGTATTTGACAAGGAATCGCTGCACGACCAAGTTTAAGACGTGTGCCATGCACGGCACGTGCGTGATTTTGCCCTGTTTCAATGCGCTAAGCAGATTGGCACCGTTGTCACACACCACTTTACCAACTGTCAAATTGAGCGGTGTTAGCCACTCATCTGCCTGTGAACGCAAAGCTGAAAGGAGTGCCGGGCCAGTGTGGCTCTTTGCTTCCAGGCACAACAGACGCAGCACGGCATGGCAACGTCTCACCTGGCATGTGGAATAGGTTCTGGGGAGCTTGGGCGGTGCAGTGGAAGAGACGCTAGCAGCGGAAAAGGAGGAGGCAGCTGAGGAGGAGAGGGAGGAGGATGGAGTAGGAGGAGGAGAAGAAGAGTCAGGCCTGCATGCAATCCGTGGCGGTAAAACCAAATCTACACGGGTGCCACGGGTTACATGCTTGACGGCCGTCAGAAGGTTCACCCAGTGGGCAGTAAAACTGATATACCTTCCCTGCCCGTGTTTGCTAGACCACGTGTCTGTGGTCAGATGTATCTTGGCACCGACACTGTGTGCCAGAGATACATTCACTTGCCGCTGAACATGGCCATATAGCTCTGGGATGCCCTTCTCTGAGAAATACTTCCTTCCTGGGACCTTCCATTGTGGTGTTCCAATGGCCACAAATTTGCGAAAGGCCTCCGAGTCCACCAGTTTATATGGCAGTAGTTGGCGGGCTATGAGTTCTGACAAGCCAGCCGCCAACCGTTGGGCAAGAGGGTTATCCGGCGTCATCATTTTTTTACGCTCAAACATTAGGCCCACGGAAGCCTGCCTTTTTGCAGAAAAATGTGAGCTTGGCGTGATGGAAGGTGGAGTGGAGGACAATTGTGAGGAGAGAGGAGAAGGAGAAGTAGAAGACGAGGCTGGACGGTGAGAGCCTGCAGTGTGGCTTTGTGTGTTCCGTTGCTCCCACTGGGCTCGGTGATGGCTGCTCATGTGCCTTCTTAAGGCGGTCGTCCCTAGGTGAGTATTGGGCTTACCGCGACTAACGCGTTGACTGCAAAGATTGCAGATGGCAACGCTATTGTCAGCAGCGGACACGTTAAAAAAAGCCCACACTGCGGAGCCATGTGCCGGTGTCCTGGGAGCGCCAGATGTGACCGTACATGGTCGATGACTCGCTCCTGATACATTTGCAGTCTGCTTTGTCCCTGCTGTGCAATGTAAGTCATTGCTGCTTCTCCTCCCTATCTGCTGGTCCATATCTCCCTCTGAACTCCCCTCCTCTTCCTCTCTTGTGGGCACCCACGTGACATCACTAGACACGTCATCATCAACGTCACCTTCCCCACCGCTATAAGTAGAGTAGGCAGCAACACCGGGGACCAACCTCCTCCTTGGGCTGATCTGGGTACTGGCGTCAGACTGCTGAGTAGCGCTTGTTGCTACCTCCTCTTCCTGATCCAATACCAAGAGTGGCTGCGCATCAGAAATGTCCTCTTGATATGGATCGGAAAATAATTCCAGTGACTCAAGCGGAAGGTATGTGGTGGTGGTGGTGGTGGTCGTGTTGTTGGTGGTAGTGTCTTTGGGGGTGCACATAGCAGAGAGTGAAGAAGAGGGTGCAGATCGAGAGGATGAGGAGGGTGCAGAAGAGTAAGGCTGAGCGAGCCACTCAACCAAGTCTGGTGCATCCTTTAAAGTAATTGAACGCACCTTCTGCAACTTCCCACTTTGGCTCAAGCCTGTTGCTCCTGCCCTACCCCTACCACCCCTGCGGAAGGGCCTGCCTCTTCCTCTGCATGTCATTTTTTAAATGACCCTGTGACAAAACTCTTAGTCCCTATACCGCTGAAGGACTGCTGCAGTATAGGTGAGCGGTCAGCAGTGGTGCACGTCAACCCTATCTATTGTGGACCTATAGCGGTCCTTACAGAACAGCAGACTGTACCGCACTCAAGCCTATGTACCGTAGCACCCTATACCAAGTTACCAGTCCTTATAAGAACTTTTGTGGACCAAGCAGGTTGTGTATTAGTGTTTAGCAGACTGTACGTCAGTCCCTATACCGCTGAAGGACTGCTGCAGTATAGGGCAGCGGTCAGCAGTGGTGCACGTCAACCCTATCTATTGTGGACCTATAGCGGTCCTTACAGAACAGCAGACTGTACCGCACTCAAGCCTATGTACCGTAGCACCCTATACCAAGTTACCAGTCCTTATAAGAACTTTTGTGGACCAAGCAGGTTGTGTATTAGTGTTTAGCAGACTGTACGTCAGTCCCTATACCGCTGAAGGACTGCTGCAGTATAGGGCAGCGGTCAGCAGTGGTGCACGTCAACCCTATCTATTGTGGACCGATAGCGGTCCTTACAGAACAGCAGACTGTACCGCACTCAAGCCTATGTACCGTAGCACCCTATACCAAGTTACCAGTCCTTATAAGAACTTTTGTGGAACAAGCAGGTTGTGTGTTAGTGATTAGCAGACTGTACGTCAGTCCCTATACCAATGAAGGACTGCTGCAGTATAGGGCAGCGGTCAGCAGTAGTGCACGGCAACCCTATGTATTGTGGACCGATAGCGGTCCTTACAGAACAGCAGACTGTAACGCACTCAGGCCTATGTACCGTAGCACCCTATACCAAGTTACCAGTCCTTATAAGAACTTTTGTGGAACAAGCAGGTTGTGTGTTAGTGATTAGCAGACTGTACGTCAGTCCCTATACCAATGAAGGACTGCTGCAGTATAGGGCAGCGGTCAGCAGTAGTGCACGGCAACCCTATGTATTGTGGACCGATAGCGGTCCTTACAGAACAGCAGACTGTAACGCACTCAGGCCTATGTACCGTAGCACCCTATACCAAGTTACCAGTCCTTATAAGAACTTTTGTGGACCAAGCAGGTTGTGTGTTAGTGATTAGCAGACTGTACGTCAGTCCCTATACCAATGAAGGACTGCTGCAGTATAGGGCAGCGGTCAGCAGTAGTGCACGGCAACCCTATGTATTGTGGACCGATAGCGGTCCTTACAGAACAGCAGACTGTAACGCACTCAGGCCTATGTACCGTAGCACCCTATACCAAGTTACCAGTCCTTATAAGAACTTTTGTGGACCAAGCAGGTTGTGTGTTAGTGATTAGCAGACTGTACGTCAGTCCCTATACCAATGAAGGACTGCTGCAGTATAGGGCAGCGGTCAGCAGTAGTGCACGGCAACCCTATGTATTGTGGACCGATAGCGGTCCTTACAGAACAGCAGACTGTACTGCACTCAGGCCTATGTACCGTAGCACCCTATACCAAGTTACCAGTCCTTATAAAAACTTTTGTGGACCAAGCAGGTTGTGTGTTAGTGTTTAGCAGACTGTGCGTCAGTCCCTATACCGCTGAAGGACTGCTGCAGTATAGGGCAGCGGTCAGCAGTAGTGCACGGCAACCCTATGTATTGTGGACCGATAGCGGTCCTTACAGAACAGCAGACTGTAACGCACTCAGGCCTATGTACCGTAGCACCCTATACCAAGTTACCAGTCCTTATAAGAACTTTTGTGGACCAAGCAGGTTGTGTGTTAGTGATTAGCAGACTGTACGTCAGTCCCTATACCAATGAAGGACTGCTGCAGTATAGGGCAGCGGTCAGCAGTAGTGCACGGCAACCCTATGTATTGTGGACCGATAGCGGTCCTTACAGAACAGCAGACTGTAACGCACTCAGGCCTATGTACCGTAGCACCCTATACCAAGTTACCAGTCCTTATAAGAACTTTTGTGGACCAAGCAGGTTGTGTGTTAGTGATTAGCAGACTGTACGTCAGTCCCTATACCAATGAAGGACTGCTGCAGTATAGGGCAGCGGTCAGCAGTAGTGCACGGCAACCCTATGTATTGTGGACCGATAGCGGTCCTTACAGAACAGCAGACTGTACTGCACTCAGGCCTATGTACCGTAGCACCCTATACCAAGTTACCAGTCCTTATAAAAACTTTTGTGGACCAAGCAGGTTGTGTGTTAGTGTTTAGCAGACTGTGCGTCAGTCCCTATACCGCTGAAGGACTGCTGCAGTATAGGGCAGCGGTCAGCAGTAGTGCACGGCAACCCTATGTATTGTGGACCGATAGCGGTCCTTACAGAACAGCAGACTGTAACGCACTCAGGCCTATGTACCGTAGCACCCTATACCAAGTTACCAGTCCTTATAAGAACTTTTGTGGACCAAGCAGGTTGTGTGTTAGTGATTAGCAGACTGTACGTCAGTCCCTATACCAATGAAGGACTGCTGCAGTATAGGGCAGCGGTCAGCAGTAGTGCACGGCAACCCTATGTATTGTGGACCGATAGCGGTCCTTACAGAACAGCAGACTGTAACGCACTCAGGCCTATGTACCGTAGCACCCTATACCAAGTTACCAGTCCTTATAAGAACTTTTGTGGACCAAGCAGGTTGTGTGTTAGTGATTAGCAGACTGTACGTCAGTCCCTATACCAATGAAGGACTGCTGCAGTATAGGGCAGCGGTCAGCAGTAGTGCACGGCAACCCTATGTATTGTGGACCGATAGCGGTCCTTACAGAACAGCAGACTGTAACGCACTCAGGCCTATGTACCGTAGCACCCTATACCAAGTTACCAGTCCTTATAAGAACTTTTGTGGACCAAGCAGGTTGTGTGTTAGTGATTAGCAGACTGTACGTCAGTCCCTATACCAATGAAGGACTGCTGCAGTATAGGGCAGCGGTCAGCAGTAGTGCACGGCAACCCTATGTATTGTGGACCGATAGCGGTCCTTACAGAACAGCAGACTGTACCGCACCCAAGCCTATGTACCGTAGCACCCTAGACAGACCAAGTTACCAGTCCTGATAAAGAGCTTTGTGGAACAAGTGAGTTGTGAATGATTAGCAGACTGCAGCAGAAGGGCAGCAGTCAAGTATAATATTCTTTCTATATTTGGAAGAAAGAATATTATACGTGTACAAGCCTATTACCGTACCACTGATACCAGTCCTGAAAAGAACCTTTGTGGAACTAATAGTAACAGCAAGTCTTTAAAATTATCCTCACTGCCTGACACACTGCTTCCTGCCTGTCCCTATACAAATTGGCAAAAAAGAGTAGGCTGGAACGATTAGCTGGAACAGCTCTTTTGTGGACCTGATAGTAACAGCTAATGATGATGATGATGATGATGATGAAGAAAGACTAATCTGGCTGAGCTGTCCCTAAAATAGCAGCATACAGCGCTCTGTCCCTTTATCTAAACTGACAAAAGAAACTCAGGCTGCTGACCTAACACCTATACCAGTCCTGAAAAGAACTTTTGTGTACCAAATAGCTAGCGTTTTCTCTGTCCCTACTCCACACAGGATCCTTTCCCTACAGTGACAGAAGAAAGAATGTAAAATGGCCACCGGATCGGGTGTATTTATAGGTTAGGGGGAATGTCCAAGTGTCCATGAGCTGTCATGTCTCAATTGGTTGTCCTGTAACACATGATAAACGTGTCACGAAAGGTTAAAGTTCTTGTATACATTAAACACGTAAGTCCGCCGGGGCGAACGACGGAAAAAGGCGTTCGAACCCGCGGACGGCGAAAGTCGGAAATTCGCCGCGAAACGACCGCCGGGCGAACCGTTCGGCCATCACTAATTGTGAAGGTATTGAATTTATTCTTCTCCTCAGTCTTCACAAGGGAATCGGGGGGGCTTCAGTAACCAAAACTGCAGGGTTCATCTTCATGACACATCACAGGAAGCACCTCCATAGTTAACAGAGGACAGAATTAAAATTAGTCGTGGGAAACTTAATAAATCACCGGGACCAGATGGCTTGCACTTGAGGGTACTTAGGGAACTCAGTCAAGTAATTGCCAGACCATTGTTCCTAATTTTTACTGACAGTCTACTGACTGGAATAGTACCAGCTGATTGGAGAAAAGCCAATGTAGCACCAATATTTAAAAAGGGCCTAAAATACATCCCTGGGAATTAGAGACCAGTTAGCCTAACATCAATAGTATGTAAACTCTTGGATGATAAGGGACTATATACAAGATTTTATTACTGAGAACGATATCATTAGCAGTAATTAGCATGGATTCATGAAGAATCATGCCAAACCAATCTATTAACCTTCTATGAGGAGGTGAGTTGCCATCTAGATAAATGAAGGCCCATAGACGTGGTTTATCTGGATTTTGCAAAAGAATTTGACACAGTTCCCCGTAAACGTTTACTGTACAAAATAACAAATCCAAGAATATAATTTTCTTCAAAAAAACGATGAGGAAGTCCAGATAATAATTAGACAACAACGCACCCAACCGGCCCAGATAACACCCGCAAGCTCCTCCGCAGCTGTGAGATGGCCCGCAAACGGAAGGGAACGGCACAGTTAAACAAACTGCAAGATTTCTTCTCGCCGAAAAGGCTGCGATCCTATCCAAGCTCTCCTTCCTCCGTGGGAAGCCCGCGATCAGCGTCATCCAGCCCAGCGCTGCAACACGGCCCTGACCATGATGCCCTGGAGGCCTCCACTCCTATCTCCCGCAGCCCTGCAAAAGCAAAGCCTTGCCTGGAGGATGCCACAAAGCAGGGCCACTCACACCAGGACAGCATGGAGGACATGATGGAGCTGGTAAACCCCTTCACAGCCTTTCCTATGATGGGTAAGCCTGTTTCTGATACCACCCTTAAGGACATGCCAGTCTCCCTCCGCAGCTCCATGCACACAGATATGCTGCAGTGTGTCACTAACTTTAAGACTAAGCTGGGAGCGATGGGGGGGGGGGGGAATGTCCCATATAGAGAAGAAAATGGGAGAATTTGCTGAATCCCATAACACTTTAATAGATGCCCACAATGACCATGATAAGGAGTGGGAATGGCTCAGGTCAAAGGTTGCTGACCTTGAATATAGGTCAAGACGTAACAATGTTAAGATCAGGGGTGTCCCAGAGACTGTCCAGCCTGCACAGCTTCAACAATACGCTCTTGATCTCTTTAGAGCGTTCCTACTCTCCATGGCAGATTAGGACCTACATGTGGACTGTATCCATAGATTGCCAAAGCCGTCTCACTTGCCCGAAAACATCCCATGGGATGTTCTGATGCGGGTTCATTTTTATCAAACAAAGGAGCAACTTATGACTGCGTTTCGTAAAACAGCCCCCAGAGAGATTTGCACATATCCAACTATTTGCGGATCTCTCTCAGTATACAATGCAAAAACGCAAGTCTCTCCTGCCAATAACCAAAGCCTTAAGGAACCATAACATACTATTCCGGTGGGGCTACCCGGTCAAACTGACAGTCAACCATGAGGGCACAACCTCGGTTGTTTCAGATGTGGAATTGCTCAGATCCCTGGACATTCTGCCCAAACACCCACTTACAGATGCCCCCCTTTCAACCAACCCGGGCGACAACTTCGGCTGGCAAACGGTGTCGCGGAAGAAACACAACAGTCAGCGCAAACCTAAAGCACCCAAATACAAAAGCTAAGCTACTCATGCCTATTTTAGTTCCTCGGTTCTGGAGTTCTCAGTTGTAACTTTTTGCACCCCTTTACAAAATGGGCAGAAGCTCTGCCCTCAAGTTCAAATTCGTATATGACTATATACTACAGCATTTGTTTTTTGCAGACTAAACCTAACCCTTTTTCCTTCTTTACCCTCGTCCTTCCTTGCCTGGTCCGGCTACCATCTAAACAGCACTACTAATATCAAAGCGGATTCCATTGACCCGTACCGTCTCAACTTGTGACACCCACACTTGCTGTCCTGGCTAACAACGTCTGAGACAAGGTATGACTCTTTTTTGACACCCTATTCACATGGCAGTTAAAATAGTATCATTTAATGTAAACGGACTAAACCATCCAGCTGAGAGGTCAGCAGTGTGGAAGGAAGCACTCAAACTACAAGCGGATGTTCTATGTCTGCAGGAGACCCACTTTCTGTCTGGTAGTGCCCCAAGATTCCAACATAGGAGCTTTCCACATGTCTTCACAGCCTCAGCCCCATCCAAGCGAAAAGGAGTCCTTATAGCTGTCAGAGACTCTGACTTTTGCCCTGACTGAGACTCTCGATCCCCAGGGTAGATTTTTAATACTACTTGGAGAAATAAACAACAAGCCTTTCACCATTGTCAATTTGTATGCCCCCCAATTCGCATTAACTCAGATTTCTGAGGAGACTTTACAACAAAGTATCCTCAATTAAGAAGGGCTCGCTGATAATCTGTGGAGACCACAATGTCACAGTAGATCATCCCATGGATACTACCTGCAGAGCCAGGAGGCCTCCACCTACTCTCCAACCTCTTTTGAATTCCGAGGACATCTACAACATCTGGAGATGCCAACATGCAGATGAAAAAGATTATTCCTATCACTCGGCCAGACATAACTCTTACTCTAGAATTGATTTGATCTTGGTAGACAAATCGCTCCTGCAGGCAGTGTCCTCCTCCACCATTCATGACATTACATGGTCTGACCATGCCCGTTTCAGTTACGATGGTGGAGGGGTACACGCCAAGCCCTGCCTACATTTGGAGAGCGAGCTCTCGTATATTTCACAATCCCTCTCATGTGAAGTATCTGGAAAAAGCTTATCCGATTATTTTTTTTGCTGTCAACACTGACCTCAATACACTGTCTAATTGGGCGACTATGTGGCAGATGAGGTTTAATGTTGATAAATGTAAAGTTATGCACTTGGGGGCTAAGAATATGCATGCATCATACATGCTAGGGGGAGTACAACTGGGGGGATCCATAGTGGAGAAGGATCTGGGGGTTTTGGTAGATCATAAGCTCAATAATAGTAGGCAGTGCCAAGCTGCTGTTTCCAAAGCGAGCAAAGTCCTTTCTTGTATTAAGAGAGATATGGACTCCAGAGAGAGAGATATAATTTTGCCCCTGTTCAAATCATTAGTAAGACCTCACCTGGAATATGCAGTTCAGTTTTGGGCACCAGTTCTCAAAAAGGATATCGGGGAACTGGAGAAAGTGCAGAGAAGGGCAACCAAACTGATAAGAGGCATGGAGGAACTCAGCTATGAGGAAAGATTAGAGGAACTGAACTTATTCACTCTTGAGAAGAGGAGAATAAGGGGGGATATGATCAACATGTTCAAATATATTAGGGGTCCATATAGTGAACTTGGTGTTGAGTTGTTCTCTGTACGGTCAACCCAGAGGACAAGGGGGCACTCTTTACGTCTAGAGGAAAAGATATTTCATCTTCATGTACGGAAAGGTTTCTTCACAGTTAGAGCTGTGAAAATGTGGAATAGACTCCCGCCAGAGGTGGTTCTGGCCAGCTCAGTAGATTGCTTTAAGAAAGGCCTGGATACTTTCCTGAATGTACATAATATAACTGGGTACTAACATAGGTAAATTTAATCCAGGGAAAATACGATTGCCTCTTGGGGGATCAGGAAGGCATTTTTTTCCCCTGCTGTAGCAAATTGGAGCATGCTCTGTTGGGGTTTTTTTTCGCCTTCCTCTGGATCAATTGTGGGCATAAAATTGGGTATGTGGATTGTACGATTATTTTTTATTTTATTTATTTGTTTTTAAGGTTGAACTGGATGGACTTGTGTCTTTTTTCAACCTGACTAACTATCTAACTATGTAACTGACTGTCTGAGCCCAATATTCTTTGGTGTGCCCATAAGGCCTTTGTTAGGGGCCTGCTCCTACAACTATGCGCGAGGGAGAAGAGGCAGAGGACACAAAAACCAGACTTACTTATCAAAGAAATTAAAACATTAGAGGCACACAACAAAACTAATTCTAATGCTCAAATGGCCCAAAAGCTGTCACAGCTGCGTTTTGATCTCAGGCTCCTACTTATACAATACGGCAAGCATATACAATATCTGAAATTGTCCCATTGGAGGGGGCGTGACCGGACGTGAATGGGAGTGAGAATGAGTGAGGAGTGAGAGCATGGTGTAGCTCTCCCCCTCTCCACCCTGCCTAGTTCGAGCCTGCCGCTCTGACCCCCCATCACCTGGGCTGCTGGACATTGGTTGAGGGGCCCCTCTACCTCGCTTCTGGGTGGTCCCCCTGCCTGTGCGGATGCCGCTCATCTGTTCGGGATCCACCGCTTTTTGGGCTCCGAGATCTGTCGGGCTGGAGTCAATCTCACCGGCGTTGGTAAGCTATTGGTGGAGAAGGGGCTGTGAGTCTCGAAGAGGATATTGCGAGATTTCGAATGACATCCGCGTTCCCGCAACACTGCTTGTTGCTGCTGCTGTGATAGGAGGTCTCCTCACGCTGCCGTCGCTCCACAGCGCAGAGGTAATAACTTTGGCTATGAGACCTGCCAGTTGGCGCTCCAGGTCTATGCTGTGCTGAGGACAGTCCATAGAGATCGGAGGGAACCCCCTTAGCGGTGTGGTCTTGTATTTATTTTTACATTTTGATGAAATTTGCTGCCCTGTTTTAACTGACCAAACAATATACATGAGAGTGGAATCAAATCGCTCGAGGGCATAGACCTCAGCGCTATCTCATTGCTATCTTATTTTTATTTTTTTGCTGGACTGCACCGCTTGACTTGACTGTTTTGCCTTTATAACATTAGCTTGCATATAATCATATGCTCCTTGCTGTTTGAGAAATCCTGCCTGGGGTTAAAGTGATTGGGGACTATTCATCTATTTTCTCCTAAAGTGATTGTTTCTCCGCACACTTGCTCATTGGGTAACGTACCCCCGTACTGCTGTTCCCCTCCGTCTCTCTTTCTAAGACTCAAGTTTAAGTCTTATGAAGTCGCATATGGTGCTCCCTATATAATTGCTTTATATATTGTTTGCACTTTATGATCAAATAGTGCTGAGAATTTTTCTGCTTGTAATACTGTTGGAGCTACACCCCAGCTTATCGCTCTTTGCCTCCCCCCTTTGCAGGATTTGGTTACTCCCGCATATTTTGGGTTGGAGTGACACGGTGGTCTATTGTTGCTCTAGTGGGAAAAACTCTAGTTGTTATTTAAAGCTAATCATGTCCAGGAAAAGATTTCCTGAAGAGCAGCCTCCCCTGGAGGGGTCTCAAATCACCCGTTCGGCTAAGGATAAAGCCAATCATATGGCTTTGACTGCGGCCACAAAACTAGAGCGATATGCACACCCGGGTCTGGCTTCACCCTCAAAGACAAGTAGCCAACAAAATATTCTACAGAATAAAGACTCTAAAAACTCGTCTGGAGATAGAGCCAAGGACATTCTGCGACTAACCCCCCCACCCCATTTGTTTCTAAATCTGGTGGTACTAAAGGATCAGGGGGAGGAAAAATTGTAATTGCCAATGTAAACACGGAAGCGATCGATACGTCAGCTAGTACTTATACATCTACACTTGCTACGCTGGAGGGGGAGCCTACACTAAGAGACATACTGAATGCGACTAAAGAATGTAAAGTCTCAATATCTAGCTTTTATAGTCAGTTGAGGTCTATTAAAGAGGAATTACTATCTATGAGACAAGAATTAAATAGGACTATATTAAGGACCTCCGATCTTGAGGAACGCATAGGCGTGATTGAGGATGAGTTGAGTCCTGTGAAGCATGAAGTTGCATCCCTTAAAAATATGATTAACAGTCAAGAGGATAAGTTGGATGAGATGGAGAACAAGAGCCGAAGAAACAACATTAGGGTGATAGGTCTCCCCGAGCATTGCGAGGGCACTAATTTAATAGGTTTTCTAGAGGGGTGGTTCCGGGATCTTTTTGGGGTTACTGCTCTTAGTCCCTTATTCGCAATAGAACGTGCACCTCGAGCTCCAGCTAAAGTTCGCCATATGGGGGACCATCCTAGGCCTATATTGATCAAAGTTCTTAATTATCATGATAAAGTGTCCTTACTCCGAGAAGCCAGGGAGAAGGGTGACATTAGATTTGAGGGGGCTAGGGTCTCTTTATATCCTGATTTCTTCGACAGATCTTCAGAAACGAAGAGCCAAATTCATTCCAGTCAAGCGTAGTATGATTAAGTATAAGATAGATTACGCTCTCCTCTATCCAGCTTGCCTGAGGGTAATAGCACTCGGTAGGACGCTTTTTTTTAATACACCGAGAGAGGCAGCCCAATGGCTAGAGGAAAACAAAAAAGTTATAGACCTACATAACTGGGTTGTTTTTCACGATTTAATAATCTTATGGTTTGTAATTTGTCATGTGGGGGTGAGGGGGGTGAAGATAGGGATGAGATATCAATAATTTTTTGCACGCTTATTTTACGTATAAAAAGGAGTAGGGGGGTTGCACTGTGAGGGATTGAGGTTAAAAGAATGTATACGGGTGAGTGTGGAGGAGTGCAGCTGTGCTCCTCGCTTTGGGTTTGGTTTTCTATTGAAGTATCAAGTAGAAATAGCGTAAGTAAGTGGTGGATGGGGTGTAAGAAGGTCACGGGTCAACCCCTAGTGGGAAGCCCTGTAGGGCAAGATAGGAGGGTGGGGAGGGGTTCTGAGTGTAGGATTCGGGAGGGATAGGGAGGGAAGGGTGGAAAATACTGCACTAATACATGTATACACAAGATTGAAGATCTACCTCCTGGGAGGAGGTGGGAGAAGGCACCACAACTGGGGGGGTAAAAATTTAATTTATGTATTTGGGAATGGCACGATTGTAATTGTGTGGGAAAGGGAAGGTCTCTTATATTTTTTTCTTTCTTTTACCCTTTTTTTTCTCTGTTTTAATTCGCCCATTATATAGGTTGCTAAGATGTGATGCAGGCAAAAAGAATTAGGGTAATGTCATGGAATGTCCGGGGTTTGGGAGATCCGACCAAGAGAGCTGTGGTATTATCAGCATTAGAGGGCATAGGGCCCGAATTGCTCTGCTTGCAGGAGACACACCTGACTGCTGAGACGGTTCCGCTCCTCCGTGGTCGGAAATTCCAAACTCAATTCCATTCGGTATTTTCTTCATATGCAAGAGGGGTGAGCATTTTAATAGATAGGGAGATCTTGTTTTCCTGCTATAACAGTTGCATAGACACAAAGGGTCGCTAAATTTTTTTTATATTGCTGTATTGAAAATAATCCATATGTGATAGCAAATATATATGTTCCACCTCCATTCAAGTTGGAGATTTTACATAAGTTAATATCATTCATAATAGATAAACCTGATATCCCCGTTATAGCAGTGGGGGATTTTAACGAAGTTCTGGACAAGTCCTTAGATAGATTTCCAACGGTAACTCCAACAACGGTGGGGAACGAGACGAGGCTATCTCGCTTCCTATGTAAAGTGGGGTTATGCGACTCGTGGCGTACTCGGTATCCACTGGAGCGACAATACTCCTGTTTTTCAATGTCTTATTTTACTTTATCCAGACTCAATATGGCCCTGGTGAACACCAGAGCTCTGGCCTTGGTGGAGGCAGTACAATATGGCCCAAGGGGATATCAGATCATTCCCCCTTAACATTGATGCTTATTGTGGGGAAAAAGCAGTATTTTGGGCAATGGAAAATTGATCCTTCGTGGTTAGAGATATTGGGTGATCCAGAGCGATTAATATCTGAACTGAAATATTTTATCCATATTAATGCGGGTACTGCATCGGCGGGAGTGGTTTGGGATTCATTAAAAGCTTTTTTAAGGGGACTCTTTATCCAGCAAATTGCTGGCAACAAAGTTGAGATGAAGAACCGGGAGGAGGAGGCTAGGAAGACTGTGCAAAGGGCAGAACAGCAGTATATTATCAACCCAACCCCATTCACTCAGAAGGTATGGTTGGAAAAGCAGCAAGAGTACAAGATGACCATTAGGAGAAAGATAGATAATAGACGTATATTTCAGAGACAAGTGAATTTTGGGGAAGGAGAAAAAGTGGGTCGTTTACTGTCTCTACTGGTTAAAACAAACACTGCCCCTTCAACGGTATTAGTGGTTAGGACGCTACAGGGAGAGATTACTTCTGAACCCACTATTATTAAAAATATATTCCACCACTAATATATAGCTCTCTATATAAATCACTGTCTATGTTAGTGGAGGCTCCAATAACTATTGATGAACTTCGTAAAGCCGTGGCTGAGATGCCCAACCTAAAATCACCAGGACCTGACGGGATACCTATTGAGGTTTATAAGAAATATGGCGAGGTTCTGCTGCCAGAACTGCTGGAGGCATTGACTCAGGCATTGGCGATGGGGTTGTTGCCTTCCTCAATGTTGGAAGCCACTATAGTGGTTGTCCCCAAGGAGGGAAAAGACCCTATGGATCCTGTTTCGTATCGTCCGATTTCGCTGTTATGTACTGATGTAAAGATCTTAGCGAAAATACTGGCAACACGTTTAAAAAAGTGTATTCATAAGCTCATCCATTCTGACCAGTCGGGATTTATCCCAAACAGGTCTACCAGTATTAATATACGTAGAGCCAATTTGAATATCCAGATCCCGGCAGACAATGGAGGTTCCACGGCCATATTAGCCCTGGATGCAGCCAAGGCCTTTGATTGCCTTGAGTGGGAATATTTATTTGCGGCTCTTGTTAGATTTGGGTTTGGGCCGAATTTTATCAAATGGACAAAGATTCTCTACACTAATCCAAGCGCAAAAATAAAAATCAATAATGAGTACTCTGATGTGCTCCAATTGGAACGAGGTACGAGGCAGGGTTGTCCTCTTTCCCCTCTTCTTTTCGTTCTGGCAATGGTACCATTGGCCATAGCTATCAGGGCTAACCCTGTCATACAGGGATTTAGGAGAGGTCAGATGGAGAAAAAGATCGCATTATTTGCCGATGATGTTTTGCTTTTCCTGGGAGAGGTCCAAACCTTGTTAAAAGCGGCAATGGGAATGATTAGGGAATTCGGCCAAATATCCAGATTGACTATCAACTGGGATAAATCTGCATTACTTCCGATAGACACGGGGGTCACTGATGTATTACGGGATACCTTTAACTTGAAGGTGGTGGAGAAAATTAAGTACTTGGGGGTCCGGATGGCAAGGGATGTAAATGGGTACCTGGAGGATAACTTAGCCCCTCTCCTGTTGAAGCTCAAATATAAGGCGGATATTTGGAGCCGCCTCCCCTTATCGATGGCGGGACGTTGTAACTTGGTCAAGATGGTGTGGCTCCCCCAAATTTTATATTTTCTCCATAACTCGCCGATATGGATCGGTTCGAGGTGGTTTAAAAAAATAGAATCTCTGTTTAGAGATTTTATATGGAGAAAGGGGCCACCTAGGATTAGTCTACGGACATTGCAGCTACCGCTGGAGGAAGGGGGGATGGCGGTTCCACATCCTAGACTTTATTATTTGGCGGCACAGTTGCAGCACCTAGCAGGAGCAGGAATATTGAGCGAGGGTATGCCTCGTTACAGCCTGTTAATGTAAGTATGCCCACATAATACACTTATTGAGGCCCTTGAGGCAAACTCATTTGGTATATGCTGTCCAACGATTAACCAGATTGTTAAACTCTGGAAAACAGCCAAGGCTTTACTAGGATACCAGGGGATATCTGTATTGGCCCCTTTATGGAATAATAGAAACTTGGCTGAATTAGCTAAAGTTGAAAGATGCAGAGAATGGGTGAACCAAGGGATAAACCAACTAATGCAAATATTTCAGGGTTCAGATATTAAATCATTCACTAGTTTAAAATTGGAGTTCTCGCTGTCGAGCCATTCGTTTTACAAATATCTCCAGGTCAGACATGCAGTTCAGTCACAATTTGGACCCCAAAAGGTACAGTGGATTCAGATTCCGGTGTTATCACAAATTATGTCCCAGGACACGCTTAAGGGACTGATTTCTTATATGTACGCTAGATTAGGGGATAAAATGCTAGACCATGAAACCCTGCTCAAAAGTAGGAAAAGATGGGAGAACGACGTGGGTCCTCTGTCTAACTCCGACTGGGATCGGATAATCGATCACGGAACTAGAGTTTCGATTTCCCTTTCCCAGAAAGCTTCCCACCTTTTCTTTTTTTATCGGGTATATCATACCCCCAAGAAAATGTTTAAATTAGGCTGGAGAAATAATGACCACTGTCCTGACGCTTAACCGGCGATTTCATTCACATGTTCTGGAGGTGTCTGAAATTATTTAGGTATTGGACACAGGTTATAGATCAGATTAACAGAACCTTTAATCTAACATTGAAAGCAACGGTTAGAACTTGTCTCCTGACTATACCTGAGGGACTCACAATCCCCAACGTCACTATAATACCAGTGATTAGGTGTCTCTTCCAAGCAAGGAAGTTAATTGCGCAACAATGGCATTCACATTCGGGCCCGTCATTTGAAACTTGGCTGGCAACCATAAAAACAACAATATGTAACGAAAGGGTCTTTTTCATCAAACAGGGCAACAACAAGAAGTTCACAAGCTTATGGGGGTCTTGCTTGCGGAAGTTGGGGATCCTACCATAAGTAGACGGGCTGTAATAGCTTCTGTCACAGAAAACAGACTCTCCCCACGGGCGTCTGGTGTCTCTCTCCCTTTTGCTGTGATTCCTTTAATATCTCTTTGTTTTATATTTTTCTCTCTCTCTATGAGTGTTTTTCCCACTTCACGAAGGGTGGACCCTTCTTTTCTCAGGGCTTCTTTGTTGGCCTCTTCATGACTCTGGTCGTTAACCAGAGAATGATATTGCCATAGAACTGGGGAGAGGAGAGAGGAGGCTATAAATTAAATTAGGTATACGATGGGGTCTTATGGGGATGGTGGGGGGATGGTGGGGGGGAGTGGGTGGGGAGCTGGGGGAAGGAAAATTCAATACAGGTATAAGATGCCAGGGTAATAGGTATAGTAACTGTGTACATTTTGAGAACACCAAGGGTGTGGAGGTTTATTCCTATCTTGTTCTCTTTTTTCTTCTTTTTGTATTTCTTAAATGCTATGAATTTTTGATGTGAGTATAAGGAATCTTTGGGAAAATCTTTGATATGAAATAAGCCACGATGATGTGGAATTGTGAACGAGACATGAATGAGTGGCAAGCTGAATCTAGTCTCTGGTATAAAAACACTGATGTGGCAAGAAAAAAAATATATATATTTGTCCCATTACTCTTCTGGTAACCAGGCAGGTAAATTCCTAGCGCAAAGGCTTAAAACTGCCAGGATCAAGTCCAAAATTGCTTACCTTATGCATCCCTCGGGGAAATCTTTCATACCAAAGAAATAGCAAACTCATTTGCCAACTACTACTCCTCTTTGTATAACCTAGCTAATGATAGGGACGCCGCTCAACCGACTGAACAGTACATTCAAACCTTCCTAGCTAAAATCAAACTTCCCTCCCTATCACGGGCACAACTTGAAACCCTTAATGCTCCTATTTCACAGCCTGAGATCGAGAGGGCAATACGGAATCTCCCTTTGGGCAAATCTCCAGGCCCAGATGGCCTGCCCAACGATTACTATAAAACTTTCCAATCTAACTTAACTCCAACCCTGCAAAAGGTCTATTCTGCTGCGATGTCCTCTGCCTCGTTTCCCCCTGAAATGCTAAAGGCCTTTGTGGTGACCATCCCGAAACCAGGCAAGGAACCCACGACTCCTTCCAACTTTAGACCGATATCTTTGCTTAACACTGACGTCAAAGTGTATGCAAAAATTATAGCCCATAGGTTGCTCCCTATTCTTCCTTCTCTCATAGGACCCGACCAATCTGGCTCTATGCCAGGGAGACAGGCCTCTGACGCCACAAGAAGAGTCCTCAATATTATGCAGTATGCACAGACCTGTCGGAGCTCCTTCTCTGCTCCTCTCTTTGGATGTGGAGAAGGCGTTCAACAGGATACACTGGGGCTACATGAGACAGGCCCTGTCCAAGTTTGGCTTTTCTGGACCCATTCTGTCTGCCATTTTGGCCCTGTATTCATCTCCCTGTGCTTAGGTCTTCACATCTAATACCCTCTCTGATACCGTCACCATATCTAACGGTACACAACAGGGTTGCCCCCTCTCCCCCTCTAATTTCAATCTACTGATTGAACCCCTAGTGGAGAGAATTAGATCCCATCCAAATATTACGGGGTTTTCGGTACAGGGACAATCCCATGGCATAAATCTTTTCGCGGCCGATATTATCCTCTTCCTGACATCACCCCAAAACTCCCTACACCATGCCCATAACACACTTAATGAATTTACCAGAATTTCCTTTTATAAGGTAAACTTTACAAAATCTACTATCTTAGAGATGGGAATCCCATCCTTGACTAAATCGCAGCTACAAAACTCCTTCCCCTAGTCATGGAGTAGCCACAGCATCACATACCTAGGTATAAAACTAAGGATCTCCAACACTTAGCGGAAGCCAACTACGTACCCTTGATTGCTAAACTCTTCAAAGAAATTAAAAGGCTAGCCAATATTGAACTCACGTGCTGCTGTTGCCGCAAATTCTATACATTTTCAGAACACCAACAATACCAGTACACAAAACATACATCAAGGCGTTAAACCTCCTCATGAACACATACATATGGAAAGCCAAAAGACCTAGATGTGCGAAAACTCTTTTATTTAAACATAGGCTGGCGGAAGGGATGGGATTGGTTGACATTGAGGACTATTTTCGAGCAACTACTCTTGCGCAGCTTGCGAGATGGTTCGACCCCGCTTCTGAATCCATATGGTGTAACATTGAACAATCCCTATGTTCTACCAACAAGCTGAGCGAACTACTATTTGTTGATGCCTGGAGACCGGTGCCCCTAAGGGGTCTTCCTCTCTCCATCCATGCCTCGTTACTGGCGTGGAGGGAGATGAGCAAGATCCCAGCCCATACATACAACCAAATAGATCTCCCTTTCCCACTAAAGATCCTAACATATGTTATTCAAAATCTAAGCATTACAGAGTGGTGTGACAAGGGGATGAAAACACTAGATATATACTTAAAGCGGTTCTTCACCCTAAAGGGGAAGTTCCGCTAATCTGATCCCTCCCCCCCTCCGGTGCCACAATCGGCACCTTTCAGGGGGGAGGGGGTGCAGTTACCTGGATAATCTGCACCCACTTCCCGCCAGACTGCCGCAGACCCCCGCAGACGCCCCGCCCCCCCCCCCGTTGTGTTCTGGGAAACACACAGTTCCCAGAGACACAGCGGGGGACCATAAGAGACGTGCAGCGCGACTCGCGCATGCGCAGTAGGGAATCGGGCAGTGAAGCCGTCATGCTTCACTTCCCGATTCCCTGACAGAGGATGGCGGCGGTGGCAGCAGCGAGACGAGCGATCGCTCGTCATCTGCCGCCGATATCGCTGGAACCTGGGACAGGTAAGTGTGATTTTATTAAAAGTCAGCAGCTGCAATATTAGTAGCTGCTGGCTTTTAATATTTTTTTTTAGGTGCAGCTCCTCTTTAAATAGGGAAATCCTACCCTTCAACTGCGTTTCAAGCTACTGGTCGCCAATCATTACAAATATATGCAAATAGCCAATTTTCTCAGACCTATTAAGACATACAGCATCTCCATCCCAAAGGATGTGTGGCAATTCTTTACCGCAACACCAACTCCCCCCAAGGGCATCTCACTGTTCTATAATCTTTTCCAAAACAAAATGGCCTTTACAAAAACACCCCCCTACAAGAAATGGGAATCTGACCTAGGCACCACCTTCACTAACAAACAATGGCAATATTCACTGTGCTCAATTTATAGAGCCTCCAAATGTGTGAATCATTGGGAGCTGTCCCAAAAAATAGCGCTCAGATGGTACCTCACCCCCTACAGGCTGTCCAAATTTGGACAACAAAACACACAACTGTGCTGGAGAGGATGTGGAACAACAGGTAATTTGCTCCACATGTTCTGGGCCTGCAAACATCTGACCAGTTACTGGAACTCTGTTTTCCGCTCCATCTCAACCATCACAGGCATCCTGGCCAAACCTAACCCTGGCCTTGCGACACTGAACCTTGGCATTGAATCTTTCCCTGCTGAATTTAGAACGGTGATCACTCATATCCTTCTGGTTACAAGAACCCCAATTGCTTGTCACTGGAAAGACGATTGAGCCCCAAATGCCTCAGAGGTCCTCACTAAAACCCAAGTTCACCATGCCTATGAATCTCTGCTGGCAGGCAGAAAGGGTAACATTAAACAATTTGACAAGCACTGGAAAATGTGGGTATTTTGGCTTCACAGTAATTAATGAATTTAATGTTTATCTGGCATCAGTGCTTCCTTTCTGTTCTAACTGATCCTAACCTTGGATGTTAGTCGGACCATACCCCCCCCCCCCCCCCCCCCCTACTATATTGTTAAAATGCTTTCCTCCTTTACTTCTTTCAGAAATGTTTAACAGTATCCTGCATTATCTCACACTGATAACCTGATGTATGGGAACCTTATGTTGTAGTGTAATTTCTTATGCATTCAGTATCTCTGTTTACGACTCATTGTACAAAGGGGAAAAAAAAAACGGAATGCTGTTTTCTTTCTGTGATCTGTTTAACCTAATAAAAATCAATTTAAACAAAAAAAAAATACACAAAAGACGACATTTTCCTCCACCTCCGGTCTTATTATCTACACTCACCTCAAACTATGGACTCCTGAACTAACAGGTAGTCATGCAACCAGATCCCAATATACCAAATGGGTTAAAGTAGATCACAGATCTCCAGACTCCTTAGAACCAAATGCGAACATCCGACCATAAATGAGAAAAAAAAAAAAGAACAGATCTAAGTGCTCACTGTATGTTTAATAAAGTGTAGCGGTACTCCCATGAGGGCTGTTGATTGACCCTATACCCCATTGGCTATCCCGACTCTCCAGATCCCCGCTTACCTCTGGCACCTCAGGTTCCATGTTATAGTGCAATGTTACCAGGGAAAAAAATAAAAAAATCATACACCAACTCTGGTATCACTTCAATAGTTTACTGTAAGGTCTTCAACAACCAAACTTGTTTTAGCATTTAAAGGATAGCAAATACAATAATTCTAAAACACAGGGTTGAAACAAGGATTGACAAACTGCATGTAATATTCAGACTCAAAGATCACGTGAGTGACGCATGCAGACGTGCCTCAAAGTGGGACTGATGCTCGGGTGGTAAAAGCTTGACACCGGGCACTTTCCCACTCCCAATGCAGCTGCACACACACACACACCTAACCTGCTGTACACACAATGCTAAGTAACAATAAAATAAAGTATATATGCTCAAGGGCTTCCCCTAATTTGTACTGTGGTCCTCAGAGTGTGTGTAAGAAAAGTAATAAGCGCTTTATAGAGAATGGCAAAGCCCTTGTTCTTATTTTTTCAGCTAGCCTTATTATACTGCAGTATTGGTAATCCAGTGAATAAGCAAATGTTAGGATAAGATAAAAAAATGGTAGATGAACCGTGAACTTGGTTATGCGAAACACTGTTCAACAATGGCATGTAATTACAATTCTTGATATAATCGTTCACAGCAGGGCGCTCCAGCGCCCACCAAGTCACTTTGAGGGCTTACAGTGTTGTGGCAACACCAACACCTTAGGCCCACATTTCTGCAGAGCATTATAGGGCAGGCCCCTACTTTCAAAAATCCAACTTACAAACATCTCCCATTGCAAACGGAAGGAGACAACAGGAAGTGAGATGAAAAAAGACAGAAGGCCCAAAAAATTATACAGGGGTGATCACCCTTCCCTAGGTTTTCCAAAAAGCTTAAAATAGATTTTTAGACTGGAGCTACACTTTAAAAATTTACCAGTTCAAAATTACAAACAGATTCTACTTAACACAACAAACCTACACAGTCCCTGTCTTGTTTGCACCGCCTGTATACTGCTGTTCTGAGTATATAGGGCCCTGGGGCCCCACGCCTTTCCTTTTTTTAATTTGGGTACGGGGTTCCCCTTAATATCCGTACAAGACCCAAAGGGGCTGGTAATGGGCAGGGGGGGGGGGCTACCCATGCCATTTTTCTCAATGGTTTTCATCCATATTGCCGGAACCAGATATTACATTAAAACCACAAGCAGTTTTAAATTACTTTTTTTCTGTTAAATGTCATTTTGTGCAGGGACTGTTCTAAACACGGGAAACGTGGCACTTTACATGCATACTATAGACACCCCCCAGGCATGATATTTAAAGGGATATTTCACTTTTTTTCACTTTAATCGTCTTTAAAATCAGTGCTCTCGAAAAAAGGCTGTTTTTAAAAACAATTTTGGCATTGACCCATGTCCCCTGGGGCAGGAGCCAGGTCCCCAAACCTCTTTTAGGACAATATCTTGCATATTAGCTATTAAAATTAGCACTTTTTATTTCGAACGTTCGAGTCCCATAGACTTCAATGGGGTTCTAAAGTTCGCACAAATTTTCAGTCTGTTCGAAAGTGCTGGTGCAAACCGAACCGGGGGGTGTTCGGCTCATCCCTACTCCTGGGCTTGGTTGCAGAGGTGGTCCCCTCAAGGGCTCTAAGAACATTACTTACAAATCCTACTTTTCTATGGGAAAAAGTCTATTTTGCTTCAATGGAAAAAAACAGGTGCTCCAGAGGTAGCCTTCTGGAAAGGGTTGGTAAATGCAATGATCCCTCTGTACAAGGCTACATACATTGCTAGAGGCTGTGGCAAGAAATTTGAAAAAGTTTGGAGAGCATGGTATGAGTCTGATCAAATAGTGGGTTAGTGCTTGGTTTACCTAAGGCTGTGTGATGGGTCAACTTTCCCCTGCAGTGGGTGAAGTCTGGATGTATGTCACCCATCAATGCTTATGATCTGGAAAACCTTTCACTCCTATGCATTTATTATGTGGTTGAAGGGGGGAAGGGAACTGAGCAATGGGGGTAGAGGGAGGGTGGTGGAGGGCAAGGGTATAATGCTTTTGTACTTTGTTTTTCCAACTATGTTGGCCGTATATCTGACTTGGTGGTGTGCCAAGCTCTCTGTGGTTATTGTGTTGTGTGTATAAAACCTAATAAAAAGAATTTTACGGTGACCGGAAGCCGAGCTGGAAGGACGCTGCGAGTGAGAGCTCTCCTCCAGCCCAGCGTTACATCGGCTAACATCGGGGGCATTTAACCGCATCAGATGGGGAGATCACGGGCAACCAGGTCCTCATCCACCCGGGGGTCGTCTCAACCACCCCCGAGCTCTTCAGCCTCCCTAACGTCCTTTTTTCGGCCGCCCGGAGGATCGTCCGGTGAAGGCCGCAAGATGGCGCCGGCTGACCCGGCCGCTCTGGGTCGGGACCTGGCTTTATCTCCGCCGCTGCAACAGCGCGACTCCCGCCTGGAGCTTTTGTCCTCGCACTCCGCGGTCCTCTCCCGGGAAAACGATGGCTCGCACCTCTCCATACACTCCTCTGGTGAGTCCCGGCGCGTCCGGGCTGGGCTGGAGGATAGGCCGCGGCCCGGCGTAGGCCGCGATGGCAAGATGGCGACGGCGGACCCGGCGACACAGCACAAGCACAGCTGGACTGAACCCCGGGACGGTCGCTGGTCCCCGCAAGAGCCGCCATGCACAGGAGCATCACCGCGGGTGAGTGAAAGCTCTCCCTCCTCCACCCCACCCTCCGCCCCGCAGGGACCTCAGGCCGCAGACCAGCAGCTCCCCCCATCCCTCACTCAATGTTCTGAGGCCTTCCCCCGGCTACTGCAGACGGCCTCGGACCCAGCCATGGCAGGGTCTCCCTCCCCATACACACCGGGAGCCACGGAGGACCCCCCCTGTTGTGCGGAAGACGCAGCGCCCCCCTGACTGAGGGGGAGGCTCTACGCATACGGCAGTCGCCTGACCCCCCCAAGACCCAGCGGCAGCCTCGACTCAGGGACGCAAGTCTGCCCGGAGCCCTAACAGCCAGGCATCTCACCTATGCCCAGGTGGTCCGTCCCCACCCCCCGCACTCCCTGGATGTCCGTCCGGACCTCTCCCTGGACTCCCCCATGCCACCTCATGGTCGGACCACTTACACCCCCCACCGCCCGGGCCCCCTTCCTCGGCAGCAGGGATGGGGCAGGGAGGCTCTCTTCAGTACTCACTGCCGCCCCAGCCCCCCATGGGGCATCACAAGGGTGGATATCCCCCCTGGCACTCCTATTTGACAGCCATCCCTACCAAAGATGACTTTAAACAACTTGTGGCGGACGTGCAAGCAACCTGTCGCGCTGAAATCCAGTCCCTGCACGCCGGCCTTAAACACCTGGCTGAACGAGTCAAGATGGCGGAGGAGGAGATTCAGGAGACTAAGCTGGCTGTACACCGCACTCAGGTAGAGAACTCGGACCATCGACTCCTCCTACGAGATATGCAGCGCCATGTGGAAGATCTTGATAATAGAGGCCGGCGGAACAACATCCGCGTCTGTGGCCTCCCCGAAACTGAGGGACCCGAGGACCTGCAGACCTCTTTGCAAGCACTGTTTAATGGAATGCTGGGAGAAGACCCAGCCAAGCCCATTGAGATGGACAGAGCCCACCGAGCCCTCCGTCCCAAGGGCCCTGCCTCCAAACCGAGAGATGTTATCTGTAGGAGACATTCTTTCCCCCTCAAGGAAGACATCATGCGTAAGTCCCGCTCCATTCGCAACCTTATGTTTGACAACGCTCCGATCCAGGTTTACCCGGATGTCTTCTGGATAACCCTCCAAAAACGACGGCTGCTGCTACCCCTTCTTCAAGCCTTGCAGGACAAGCACATACTCTACCGCTGGGGTTTCCCCTTCTGCCTTACAGCTAGACACCAGGGGAAGTCGGCTTTTCTTCGATACCCAGAGGACCTGGCCTCTTTCTGCAACACTTTGGGCCTATCGGTCCCCAAGCTCCCGGAATGGGATCTGATTCCTTCTACACCACCTCCGCCGGTGATCTGGCAGAAAGTTCCCTCAGCTAAACGGCACAGGGGTCCGGAGCCGGACCGCAGATCACCTAAACACAAGTGACATGGATCCCCCCATCAGCGGACCTTCCCGCCATTTGTCTGAGTTCTCACTCATTTTGTTTTACTTGGGGTTTGTTCACCCCCCTTCCCCCGATGGCCTGAATGCTACAAGATTTCCCCTTTTTGTTTTGTTGTTTTCCTGGAATTGTTTTTTCACCCAGGGCTGGCTTAGGTAGAGTCTGAGGACGGATCGACTCCCGAGTCACAGACCCCCCCTGGTGGTTTTCCACCTTTTGGTTCCTTTGAACTTTACAAACTATTGGTGTCTACATGGCCTGGCCTTCTCCCCCCATCTTTTTTTTTTTCTTTTCGGGGTTGGGAGACGCCCAGCTCAGGAGACCTACCGGAACCCCTTAGGTTCGGTGTCCCTATAGGGCTCCTGGACCTGACATATGTCGCAGTTAATATTAGTTTTGTACCTTGTTTATGTTTTCACTCTCTTTTTCCTTTCCAGACTCCTTCTCCACCCCGCCCCCTGTGCGGGTCTCTGCCAGTGGTCCAGTCGTGTGTCAGCCCTCCCCCGGCGGTCGCCCCCCCGGGGCACATATCCTTCCAGCGGCAGAAGCTAAGTATGACTAACTCCGACCATCCCCTTGATCATGGCTAAGATATTATCTTTGAATGTACATGGCCTAAACTCCAACAAAAAACGGCATCTTGCACTCCAAGAATTTAGGCGATCCGGGGTGGATATAGTGATGGTCCAAGAAACACATTTTAACCGAGGGGACTCCTTTAGATTTGCCTTAAGACATTTCCCCCTAGCGTACCAAGCCTTTAGCTCGCGTAAGAGGGCGGGGGTGGCTATCCTTATTAGAAAGGGCTCCCCCTTTACGTGCACATCGACGTACCTAGACCCAAAGGGCCATTTTGTTATCCTTCGCGGTATCTGGCAGGCGCAGGCTGTGACTCTATGCGCCCTCTACGCCCCGAATGTCCACCAACACCGATTTTTGTCTGGCGTGCTTTCTCGCCTCTTTAGGTCGCCTTCCGAGCTTCTGGTGATAGGGGGGGACTTCAATCTTATTCCATCTGTTACACATGATCGCCTGGCGGTGAACCCACAGGCGTCTCAAACCAGGGTCCTGAGGGACTCGAAGCTGTTCCGCCAGATCACCAGAAGACGCGCTCTTTTTGATGCCTGGCGCACTTTACACCCACGGGACCGCCAATACACCTTTTACTCGGCCCCGCACCACACCCACTCACGTATGGATCACTTCTTCGTGAACAACCACACATTGCGGGCTGTCTGGGCAGCACACATACTACCCATTTCTTGGTCCGACCACGCCCCGATCACCCTGACGCTAAATATTGGAGCCCCCCTTCGCAGGCCGTATAACTGGCGACTGAACAATTATCTCCTGCAGCACTCCCCAGCCAAAACGGAGCTGGAATCCACGCTCCGACTGTACTTTGCCGAAAACGACACCCCTGATGTTACTCTCCCCACCCTTTGGGCGGCCCACAAGGCGGTTACCCGGGGTCGCTGCCTTGCTCTCCCCTCGGCTCTGAAAAGAGATGCGCAGGCCGCTAGGCGGCTGGCTGAGGGGCGGCTGCATGCCCTTGAGGCTAAGCTTCGGGGGTCTCCCTCTCTGTCACTGGTTAAGCAAATAGTGCAGGTGAGACTAACTCTACGTGACCTCGCACTTGGTTCGATTGAAAAGGCGCTTATCCGCCTACGACAGCTCTACTATGATAAGGGCAATAAAGCGCAGACCCTATTGACCAGGAAGCTGGCCGATCGCACACAAGCCTCCATGCCCTCCCAAATTAGAAACCGTAGGGGAGACCTTTTGTCTCACCCACAGGATATCGCGGATACATTTGCTGACTTTTACACGGATCTGTATAACAAGAGGGACATACCCCATAACCCGCCAATCCCTGACTTAGCTGACCGCATCGCCAACTATCTAGCTGACGTGACACTGCCCCAGGTGCAGGACGCGGAACTCCAGGACCTGAACGCCCCCATCACCGATGAGGAACTAGCAGCGACTGTAAAGGCGCTCCCAGCTCACAAATCTCCGGGTCCAGATGGCTTCCCGTACGAGTACTATAAGATGTTTTTACCCATCTTGAGCCCATACATGACCAAACTGTTCAATTCCTTCCTCACACAGGCCCCGGTCCCAACGGAGATGATGGCTTCCTTTGTATCCCTTGTCCCGAAACCGGACAAGGACCAGACCTCATGCGCCAGTTATAGGCCTATCGCCCTATTGAACTCAGACCTAAAGATCTTTACGAAAATCCTGGCTAACCGCCTCAATGCAATCCTTCCTGCCCTGGTCCATAAGGACCAGGTAGGCTTTGTACCTCTCAGACAAGCAGGTGACAACACCAGGAAAGTCATTGACCTCATTGACGTAGCGAACAAGACTGGTCGCCCCTCCCTGGTCCTGAGTCTAGACGCGGAAAAGGCGTTTGATCGCCTGAGCTGGCCCTTTATGACGGCAACTCTAACCCACATGGGCTTTCGGGGTCCCTTCCTGCACGCTATACAACACCTTTACACCACCCCCTCCGCTCAAGTTAAGACCCCGTATGCAATTTCTCAGAGTTTCCCTATCACTAATGGCACCCGCCAGGGCTGTCCGCTTTCTCCCCTGCTGTTTGCACTCTGTGTTGAGCCCCTGGCGGAGGCGATTAGAAGAAACTCGGATATTCGGGGTGTTTCGGTTCGGGGCAGGGAATTTAAAATATCGCTCTTCGCTGACGACGTCATCCTCACCCTGACCCAGCCTAGGACCTCACTACCCAACCTACACGCAGAACTTAGCCGATACGGGGCAATCTTGGGCTACAAAATAAACGCATCTAAGTCAGTAGCCCTCCCACTTAATATGCCCCTAGCTGAAGGGGCTCATCTGCGTTCGGCCTTCCCCTATCGTGGGGAGACTTCCTCTCTTAAATATCTAGGGGTTCAAATTACCCCATCCTTCCACACTCTATACCAAGCCAACTTCCACCCCCTCTATAGGGAGATCAGGGGACTTATCCATAAATGGAAGGCACACCATATATCCCTTACGGGACGGATTGCATCCATTAAAATGGTAATCCTCCCCAAACTTCTCTACCTATTTCAGACACTGCCTGTCCCGATCCCCTACGCACACCTCCGTATGCTCCAGAAAGACTTATTAAAATTTTTGTGGAACTTCAAACACCATCGGGTCCCAGGCACGGTTCTAACTGCCTTGCGCTCGGAAGGCGGTTTGGCATTCCCTGACTTGGTTAGGTACTACCAGGCGACAATACTCCGGGCAATAGTCTCCTGGTTCCCTCAACGGTCATATAACAAGTGGTCGGAGATAGAAAAAATATGGTTAGCCCCAGTACACCCGAAAAGTATGCTCTGGGGGGCGAAGGTAGCGATTGAATCGAACCGGTTGTTGGGCTCGATGGCCCACCTCCGTCAGCTTTGGCAGAAGCTGTCTCGTCAATGCAAGCTACATTCGGAGTCGTCCCTGATGACCTCGTTCCTTTGCAACCCCATGCTCCCAGACAGCCTGACCCACCAGATGTCCTGGCCCTGGGCATCCCGAGGTCTATTTCACCTGGGACACCTGGTGGACCCCAGATCGAGAAAGCTGCTTTCCTTCTCGGAGCTCCAGGCCAAACATGACCTCCCCGACAGACGTTCTACAGTTACCTCCAAATAAGACACTTTGCACAAACCTTAGCCCCGAGACTCCAATTCTCCCCGCCCTCCCCATTTGAGATGATTATATTGGGCGGACGGAATGGCAGGGGGTTGATCTCGGACATCTACCACATTCTCAGCTCACACCACTCCCAGACGAGGGGCAAGCACAAGTATATGTTGAAATGGGAGAGGGACCTGGGCGAGGAGCTCTCCCCTGAGGATTGGCAGGGGGTGTGGCGACAGGCAGCCAAATCCTCTCTTTGCACCCTTTACAAGGAAAATGCCTATAAGATACTCTTCCGTTGGTACCGGACCCCAGAGGTACTGCACAAAATATATCCCTCCACCTCTGATCGTTGTTGGCGCTGCCTAAAAGACAGAGGTACCCTGTTCCATATATACTGGACTTGCCCCTCGATATCCCCTTTCTGGACCCTGACCCAACAGCTCCTTGGCCGCTTGCTGGAGGTGCCCGTCCCGTTCGAACCCAAGTTCTTCCTATTTGGCCTGTCCCGACTTAACCTAGCTAAACCGTCCCGGAAGCTTTTGAGACATATTCTCACGGCAGCTCGATGCTTGATAGCCCTTCATTGGAAAAGCCAAACGGCCCCAACTATGGAAGCCCTTTACTCTAGAATAAAGGACATAGAACTCATGGAGAAAATGACTGCCAGAATACGGGACAGGCTGGAGGAATTTGATTTGGTTTGGGGGAGATGGCGGCTGCTGGAGGATTAGGGGCGCACCGAGTTTGGTGTGACAACATGGATCACTGGCTTCCTCCTTTTTCATCTCTTTTTTGTCTTTCTTCTGCTAACTTTGACTATTTACGCGGCGGATTCTTGCTGCTACACCTTAAGTGTATTGCATAGGCCCTATGGCGGAACTTACCGGGCCTCTTGGGCTTGGGGGCGGGCAGTTGACTGTGTGTGTCTCCTGACCCCCCGTGCTCGGCCGAACACATTATTATCCCTTGCTGTATGCGCCCGTGGCCCGTCACCACATGTAGCGTGCTTGTTCCTGACCTTGATATGTTTTGTAATTGCATTGCTGCTACTATGCTTCTGTACTGCTTATTTTCCTATGCTGTTACTGAAAATAAAGAAAACGTTATTTAAAAAAAAAAAGAAAAAAAAAAAAAGAATTTTACAAAATTACCGCTGGTTATTTCCATTTCACCTACAGTTTCACTTCAGAGACAAATCTTATGGCTTTTTCAACTTTCAAGATGGGGAGCGTCTCCTGATGCAACTAGGACTCATCTCCCAAGAACTTGCTCCACCTCACACAACAGCTAAATCCAGATCCTCCAAAGGCCCTCCCCCGGGCAGCCTTCTTACCCCATTATGGCACAAACAGCTGCCGAAGATACACCGTGACTCCCACCCTCCAAGATGAGGATGCACCTTTTTAATTTTTTTCAGGATTGTTTAAGGGGGCACCCCCACATGGTCCTGAATCTGACATTCAGGCCAGGTCTTTATCCACATTAGGTTAGACCCCCATTAGCCCTTTTAATGGCTATCTGGGACACCTATTCTTTTTGGATACTTCTCCCAGGACAGGGAAACCATTGCTATTTGTTGTCTATTGTGTTTTATATTACTTGTGCCCATATGGCAGCCTCCCTTTGGTTGGGCCTTCCGGCCTTATCCCCCTTCCCGTTTCCCTTCCCATCCCTTCCCCTGCAGGTACCTCCCCCTTCCAAATTCGGTTCTATTACCTTTTATTACTAAGCGATGTTATATTGTTGAATGCCTCATGATATTTATACCTTTTAAGTTGGTCCCATACTCTCTAGGCCCCCTAGTAGGGGGGTTAGATGGCTGGAGCTGCTCGACATGCCACTCGCTCTGTTGTGACGCGGAGGGACTCAGCTCCCCTCTGGTGACAACAGGTAGACAACCCCTTATGGGGCTGCCCTTTATCTGAGTACCCCCTTTTCGGGGGAAATTAGACTAGGACTTGGTTTACCAGTCCTGTTACTTTACTTTTAAATTTTATTCATGATTGTCTTAAGCTCATTTTGTGCCTTACTGACCCATCTCTTAACCCTCTCTACTCTTCCCTCTTATATCTGGCCCTCACATCTCTCCTCTCCCCTCCTCCTTCCCCAGGAACTCTTGCAGAGAACTCTCCCTGCTCCACCCGCAAGGTTCTACCAGATGACCGATTCTCCTAAAGAGATTACCAGCACTCCCAACACTAAGGTAAGTTCCACTTACACATTCTCGCTGACCAACCCTGACGCTCATGGCTGACACAAACGCTAATCAGCTTTTTCTAAAAATGGCCCCCCATAACACACAGGGCCTTAACTCACCATCCAAACAAGGAAAGGCCTTCCAGAGCTATCACGCCAGAAGCCTTGATATTGTCCTACTCCAGAAGACCCATTTCCCTGCCAGTTATACCCCCTCCACTGTAGCTTCCCTACCTTCTACCTGGCCAATGCTGAAGCCAAAAAGAGGGGGGGGTTGCCGTTCTTTTGGCTAAACAAATCCCTTTTGTACACGTCCACACACTTAAAGACGTAGGTCCAGCAGGTTCATCCTTGTCAAGGGACTCAACGAGGGGGCTATGTACTCTATTGTTTCGTACTATGCCCCTAACCAGGGTCAAGCACGCTTCTTTGCCTCCATGCTCTCCACCCTCTCTCCCCTCCTGGAAAGTAGAGTTATTCTAGGGGGTGACTTAAATATCACATTTGACCACACGTTAGATAAATTCTCCCAAAACATATCCCATCTCAAACAACCGGCCAAACAAAGCCTCAGAATAGCTCGTCTTCTACACGACGTAGGCCTAATTGATGCTTGGAGGAAATTAAACCCCTCAGCTAGGGACTTCACTGACTTCTCTGCACCCCACAAAACGTATGCCAGAATTGACCACATCTTTCTTCCTAACTCAGATATTCACACAGCAACTCATGCCTCAATACATGAAGTTCCGTGATCAGACCACTCGTTAGTAACCCTCAGAGTCTTGAGCTCCCTCTCGCCCACTGGAGGACATTAATCTCCCTTCACACTCAGACTCCTATCGATCCTTTATGTGTACTCATTTGATGGATGGTTGCTTTGAAGTCGCCATGGTGTATATTTCTTTTGGAGAACATTGAACCTCTGCTAGTTTGGACTTGATCTATGGACTGAGTGCTTTAGAATACGAGCTGCTGGTGATCTTATGGTTTTATTTGAAGAGAGGCCCTCTAGTGATCAATATTAGGTTGCTGCCTGAGCTTTCTCTTCTTATGCGTATGTATATTTAACTTGAGGGTACATCTTGGTCCGGCAGCTATATATCTTGTTGAATGCTACTCCCGGAATTTGGGGTTGTACAGGCACCATCCACTTGTCCCCTAAATTCTATCTAAGGGTGATACACCTCCTCCAGAGTACAGGCCTCCTTTCTAGGCTGGCCTGACTTAGGCTATACATATGTTCTATAGTCATATTTACCTGGTTCTGAGGAAACCATCAGCGAAATGCGTCAATCGGGATCTATGATTTTGACTACAAAAGTATATTAGAACATATGTTTTTTGTTTTGTTTTTAATGAATTTTATATATGTATAGTGTGGACTTTATATCAATAAAATAAAAAATGTATTACAAATTGTTTGTTATATCTTGTTCAGGTACCAGTATAGTCCATTCTCGCCTTCTTCCCCCTTCTTTTGCTTATGCTATTTAGGATGAGGTACCCCCTTAGCTTTTTTCATATATTTTGGTGTATATAACATTATTTTTGGTAACATTAATATAACTTGCCGTTTTTGAGGAAACAGGCATGTATCAAAGCATACAGAACTGAGGAAGTTACAAAGTTCAACTTTGAAAAGTGAAGACAATATCAGACATGAGTATGTCCAAATTGTGTTGCTATTGCTTTCATCACATGGGGTGTCACCCCTGTAAAAGCCAAATTTGGAAGGTGCATACAAATTGTATTTTAAACTGGTCATTTTCCTTGTGATCCCATGCCTAATGTCAACATGTGCCATCTCCCATCATGGGGGATCAATGTACGTTTTTTGTTGAACCTCATTGATGTTTTTCTTGAGATTATCTAAATTGTGATTGCATCTCATTATCTCCCTAATGAGGATCTGGGCACTTTCACTGGTAAAATGCAATTCCTCTTCCACAACATCCACATCACCTAAAAATAAACAAAAAAACACACCATGTATTATAAAAATGCAGGCATACATCTATTACCTGAAGATGTGGTCTCAGACATTCACCCATTGTGGTGCCAATTTCAGCAACCTCTCCTTCCTCCTCTACTTCTGGTTTTTGGATTTCCCCTTCTTTGGGAGGTGTGGGGTCTCTGGGGTCCTCAGACATTCCGAGTCTTCCCTCCCCTATGAGAATGTAAAAAAGGAATACTTTTAGAATACAGATATTTGAGGGCAGAAATAGGAATATGAATTATATATTATATTATATATTATATATTGCTTGGAAGTGTCGTACAATTGTCTTTTTTGGCAGAGTTCAAAGCTGAAAACATTTTAGAGACTTTCTAAAGCTGAAATACTTACCCATTTTGTGCAAGTTTGACAGATGGAGACACCCCTATAGTATCCACTGGAGCACGAGTGTGGGACACCCTAATAAAAAGGATGTTCTGGTGTCCCACACTAGTGCTCCGAGTCCAGATGTGTAAACAGCTACTGAGTGTCCTCTCCTTTACACTGAATCAAGTTTGCATTTCATACTAGTTACAATCCCCTCTAGACAACAAACTTCCTTTGACTAGAAATAGGCATGAACAAATGTAGTTAACTGCAACTTTCAAAAACATTGTATTTTAAGTGGGCGAACGAACGATGTTTACTACTACCAACGATTGTTGAACCCATGAACATGAAAGTGACCATTTTAAACTGTACAACACTAAATAAAAGCACATGGAGCAGTATGCAAGCAATAATAATAATAATAATAATATGAACACACGACAACTTTTTTGAAGAACTCGCTTGATCTTTCTGTACTGATCGGGCTCCCTCGGTATCAGGTCTGACCAGCATTACCTCAGTTGATCCTTGGATCGTCGTACCCCAAAATTCTTCTGAAGACTCTTCACAACTTTAGTCATGATCTTGGCCTTTCTGATATTTGGGTAAGGTTCATACTTCCCATCAGTCGTTCCTCTTCAATATGTCCACCATCTCCAATATCTCTTCAAAGGACATATTTGAGGCCTTAAAATCTTCTCCTCCGGGTTCAGGATGTTTCTGGCTCCGGGCTTTCATCGTCGCCCTCGTTACTGGAATAATTAGCACGCAGCTGCTGTGTCTCCGCCATGTGCTCTCCCCACTGCGCCAAAAGAGAAGGGGCCGGGAATAGACTAGAAAAAACGCCAGGGATGGGCGGAGTATGCGCACTGTATAAAAAAATGTAACATGCGTGCGTCGTACGTACAATCTGTGAGCGGAGGAAGGAGTAGCAGAAGCGCCATCGTACGAACAAAGGTACAATTTTAACTTGGTGCATCACTGGCCTATACTGCTTCTAGATCGAGGCTTATATTGGGACAAGATTAGAAGAGTTTAGCCTGACATTAGGGTTTGTCTTGTGTTGTGTCTTGCAGAGAACCCCCTTCAAGGAATCAGATTTTCTAGCCATATTCATTGATATGCTCTGGGAGCTGCCCTGCCTGTGGCAGGTGAACCACCCCTTTTATAAGGATCTAAGAAAAAGGAAGGCAGTGCTGGAGAAACTGCTTGCTTTGGTGAAGACGATGGTCCCCACGGCAGACGTCACCCATGTGAAGGCCAAAATTGGTGGCCTGAGGAGTAGATATCTGAGGGTGCGCAGGAAGGTCCAGGATTCCCTGAGATCAGGAGATACAGATGATATTTACGTCCCCATGATGTTGTACTATGACAGGCTGCATTTTCTGGCAGACCAGAGGGAACCCAGGCCAACACTCTAGTCTTCCTTCCCCCCCAGCTGAGGCTTCCAATGTCCAACCTGGCCTTCCAGGCAGCAACATGTGGAGGAGCCCAGCTTGAGTCAGGTAGAGCATTGCTCAACATATTTATTGTTGTACATTTAATGATGTTAACTTGATATTACTGATCAGTAAGTGCTGATTTAACAAAGTGATTTACATATCAATAGACAGTAGTGACCATAAATGATTGGGACAAGAATGAAAAATGCTGGGGTCAGAAAGAGCCTGTTCTATTTATTATCAATTTGCAACAGTCATAAGCTGAAAATTGTGAGATTGATATAAAAAAAACGAAAACTATGTCCCATTTACATACACAGGAAGACCTTAGCCGGGAGGAGGCTGTGGCAAGTGGCAGCCAAGAGGTCGACCATCGCTCCCTCCTTCTCCCACAACTACAACAGCAGAGCCACAGCTTGGAGGGAAGTGTCTAAGGAAGACCAGAGAGTGATGACCTGGGTTCAGTCTGGTCTGACAGAAGATGCAGGCTGTTATATGACCACAGCCTGGGGACATAGATGTCATCTGCTGTTCCTGATCTCTTGGACTTCTGGACCAAACTGTTCTCCCTTATATATGGACTCCTCAGGCCACCAATTTTGCATTTAAATAATTGATGTCTGCCCTGGGGGCCAAAGGCTTCGCCAAATTTACCAGTTTCTCCAGCGTTGCCTTCCTCTTTATTTGCTTATGACACCTAATAGGCAAGTATTTCTTTAACCAAAAAAAAACTATGTGTTTTACTTCAAAAAGAAGTTTATTTGTAAGTAGGCAGGTACATTTCAAAAATACAACGTCAAATTAACAAGTGGCACCAACACCAACCAACCTCCTTGAGATTAAAAAATAAAACAATAAAATAAAAAGATAATAATGGTGTTGTGGTAAGTTGACACACAAAACACACCAAAAAAAAAAATTACAAAGATGACCACAAAATTTATAAAAAAAAATATTAAAGGAAAAAAATTCAAAATGATTCAGGAGATCTGACGAATAAAAACAGGATTTTTAAAAACAGCTTACCTGTAAAATCTTTTTCTTTGATGTACATCAGGGGACACAGAGCCATAGTAGTTACTATGTGGGTTATATTGACCACTCATAGGTGATGGACACTAGCACATCCCTAAGGCAAGACACGTGTACTCCCTATATAACACCTTCCACTACTGGTCCTCAGTTTTGTAGCCAAGCAATACAAGTGTACACCAAGAAGGGAAGGACCTCTGTGTCCCCTGTTGCACATCAAAGAAAAGGATTTTTACAGGTAAGCCATTTTAAAAATCCTGTTTTTTTTTCTTACATCAGGGGACACAGAGCCATAGTACTTACTATGTGGGATGTCCCATAGCAATGGCAACTGAAGGGAGGGAGAGACAACCAAAAAAAAAAAAAAACAGGAGGCCAGAGGACTCATACTGCAGCTTGCAGTATACTGCACCCAAAGGCAATAACCTCATGACCTTTAATATCGATTTGATAAAATCTGATAAACGTATGAACCGAAGACCAAGTCACGGCCTTACAGATCTGAGCCATAGAAGCCTGATGAAGCACCACCCAATAGGCACTAATCGCCCTGGATGAGTGTGGTCTAGCATAAGAAAGAAGAATTTACTTCTTAAGGTCGAAGCTTGAACAATCACTTGACTAATCCATTTGGAAAATAGTAGATTCTGACACTGCCTGTCCACATTTTGAACCTTCTGGCAGTACAAACAAAACGTGTTTTGCGAACCTGAGCGGTCACCTTTAAATAGACTGATCGCTATTACTACATCAAGAGAATGTAGTGCTTTCTCTTCCCTAGATTGAGGCTCTGGGGAGAAAGAAGCAAGAATAATATCTTGGTTTAAATGAAAAAAACCTGTTACCACTTTTGGTAGGAATTCAGGATGAGGACAAAAAGCAAAAACAAACATCTCATCCTTATGCATGATCAAATATGGCTCTTTACAAGACAGTCGCTAGTTCCGATACTCTTTTAGCAGAAGAAATGGCAACCAGAAAAGAACCAAGGAAGTTTCTCTTAAAGTTTCAAACGGCTGATTCAGCAAAGTCGATAAGACCAAACTTAAATCCCAAAGATTTAGAGGTGCCTTGATAGGGGGAATAATCCCACCAAGATTGGGAAGCAAGAGGCCATTGGGAACACTGACAAGGCTGGGATCTGGCCCTTGAGGCTAGCTTTATTTCAGATCCCATTTCCAGGAATCAGGGATCCTACCTATGACATACTTCCTGGGGTGCCAGCCCCTGGATCCACACCAAAAAACATTTGCCTTCCAGACCCTATAGTAAATTATTCTGGAAGCCTGCTTCCTGAGATCAAAGTAGACAATACCGAAGGAGATCACCCATGATCCTTTATAAAGTGGGATTCAACAGTCAAACCTGTTAAATTTTTAAGGAGACTAATGAGTCTGTTCCGCCTGCTAGCAGACCCCTTGTTCTCCACATAAAGTTGTTGACTTTGTTAATGAATCTGTACGCGAATAGGTCCATGTCCGGAATACCCCATCTCTGACATATCGCTAGGAAGATGTCGGGGTGGAGAAATCATTCTCCCAGAAATAATTGTTGGCGACTCAAGTAGCCGCCTGCCAACTCTCTATTCCTGAAATGAAAAATTACCGATAGGCAAGGAATGTTGTGTTCTGCCCAAGCTAGAACATTATTCACCTCTTTTTGGGCTGCACAACCTCTCGTGCCCCCCCTGGTGATTGATGTAAGCCACCGCCGTGGCCTTGTCAGACTGAAGCCTGACAGGACAGTCCCGTAGTCTGACCGTCCCAGATTCTAGGGCTAGACTTACTGCCCGAATCTTCCAAAAGCTGATAGGCAAGGTCTGCTAACCTGGACCATCTCCCCTGGACAGAATCTTCTTCCAGGGCTACTCCCCAGCCTAGAAGGCTGGCATTTTGTTTAACACCTTCCAGGATAACGATTTTCCCCTTTTGCTGGATAACCACCAATTTAGGTTCTGACTTACGTTGGGAGTCAAACGTATTGGAAACAAACAAGGCCTGAATCTTTTTATTCCAGACCAACATGATGGTGTTTTGAAGCAGCTTTTTGAGTAAAAACTGCACGTAAGGGACGGCCTCGAAGGAGACCATTTCCCTTAATCTCCTGCACAGCCGAATGGAAGGAATTTTCCTTTGTTTTGACAAGTTGAATTAGTCCTACAATGGAACGGATTCTTGTCTGGGGTAAGAATACCTTCTTCTATATGGTATCTATAACCAGCCCCAAGTACTGTAATCTCCTTGGTTTTAAGGAGAATCTTCCTAGGTTGAGTACCCAACCCAGAGATTTCAGGTAGTTACGGCTGTGATCAGACTCTGGTTTTAGACCCAAGACTGAATGATCAATTAAAAGTAGATCTTTTAAATAGGCTAGGACCGTTATGCCTTGAGCCCTTAATCTGGCTAAAAGAGGTACCAGAATCTTTCAGAACATCCGTGGTGCTGTGGCTAAATCGAATGGCAGGGCCACAACTGAAATGATAATTTTATATATCAAAACGCAGACATTTCTGGTGAGCGGAGAAAAAGTTGGCACATGGAGATATGCATTCTTAATATTGATTAAAGCCAAAAAACTCCTCTCCTTGCAGGATGGACACAACCGATCGGATTATGAAAGGATCGGATGTTTAAGTGCCGATTCAGCTCTTCGAGATCTAGAATGGGTCTTACCTCACTGGTTCTGGAACCCGTAAAAGGTTTGAGCCAAACCCTATGCCCCGTTCCACTAAGGGAACCTCTGATATCACAGACTGGGATAATAGCTGATCCAGAGGCCAGAAAGAGACTTCTTTTTTTCTTTTTCTCTGGATCCTTGGGAACATTTTCCCTTAGAAAAAAAAAAAAAGGAGGAGATGGAAACTCTCGGAACTCTAGCGGTAATCTAGAGGAAAAAACTGCAGAAATCCATCTGTCTTGACAATGTTCCTGCCAGATCTTTGAGAATCGCAGGACCTTTACCTTCACCTGAACGAGTGGGGGTGCCCCTTCATGAGAAGGCTTTTGCATTCTGCTTTTAGGGGCTTTCTGCCCCAAGATCTCTTCTGACCCCGGTGCTGCCCTTGGGGACTTTCCCTTGAACCTGACGGTTGAGGCATCGAGACTGCCTAGAGGCAGATGCCCCTGGCATAGGAGAGGCAACACAATTAAAGGAGAAATGTTTGAACCTCTTCTTTACTGGTAAAAGAGAGCTTTCCCCATTAGAGGTTCTTTTGGATGTACTTACCCAGATCGCCTCTAAATAGCTGTACCACATGAAGGGGAAAAAACTGGCTAAGAGCTTTTTACAGTGCTATGGCTGATCAATTTTTCAGCCACAGAACTCTGAGAGAATGCACTAGTCCAAGCATAAGCCATAAATGATAGTCTTTCATAGCATCTACCGCGAGACATAGTGCGTCAGGTACACCAGCCCATTGCTGATCAGGCAGAATTTCAGGTATCTCCACAAACTGTTCCTTAATGGACTGAGATACACTAACTGCAAGAACCAGCTGCGCTACTGAACTTGTAAAAGACATGGTCTTTAAAGGATCCGACAGATAAAAAGTTGGAACTTCCTTTTTTTTTTTTTTTTAACAATCTTTATTTATAGGAGACAGGGTATTACAGCTTGATATACAGTAAAAGAATGAAAAAAAAATGAAAATGAACAGAGAGGATAAACATTTGCTGTAGGTAATGCTGATGCGTAATACTCCAGTCGTTCCTTTTTTGTTTTTCACTTGTAGTGGGAACAAGAACATGAATAGTCAACAGGCATAAATTAACTTGGTACTGATTAGGTTATTAAGAGAGTATTTACCAGGTGACGGGTCAGCACGGTAGGTCAACTGATTGTTGGGCTGAGTAATCCCAGTCCGCAGTCTATTTCGCGCAGTATAGGACTGGTCTGTCCTCTTGTAAGAGGTTCTCACGCGTGATACGCTTGGTCAGCTTTAACGTTCAAATTAACTCACGTGGGGCCGACGGCTTCCTAGACGACCGCGTGCGGGGGGGAAGGGGGGCAGTCCTGTGTAATAGCGGCACCAAAATGCCATTTCCCTGCTCAAGTCAGGTTGTCCCATGGCGTCAGGTCGCCAAATTTTTGTGGGGCCACCCAAGTCCTCCATTCCTCACCCGTCACCTGGCACTCAACATATCAACCATCTGCCCGTAGGCAGCCATAACTATTCAAGTCATAAAGTATTAGAAAGTAGTTAAGTGAGAAAAATAAGGGAAAAGAAAAGTGGTTTAGAGCATACCTGAAGCCTCTCTCCTGACTCTGCCTCCTCCCCGAGCTCCGTCAACCTCTCCATACATGTAGGATGATCAAGGGGGTGAGTGAAGAGAGAGAATAGCATCCTGTCTCCCCGCCCCTGATTAATGAAATGTTAAATTGAGTGTTGGAGTCTCCTCAGCTCCTGGTCCCCATCTGTAAGCCCTGGGGGCGTCCCCTTAGGGATGGCTCCGCCAGTTCCAGGAGGGCCACATCCAAACTGGATGAAATGTGTCCAGGGTTCAATATATACACTAGCCAGGGCTGCCAAATCGCAGTGAAGCGGTCATGGGCCCCTCTGCAAGTGGCAATCCACCCCTCTGCCTCCCGGATATCACCCACCCTGCGGCGCCACTCCTCCTTACTTGGGATTTGCGGACGCTTCCAAAAAAATAGGGAGCAGCCGCTTAGCTGCATTTAGCAAATGAGGCAGCACACTCTTCTTGTACTGACTCACTGGCATGGGAGGAATGGGTAGCAGGAAGTGAATCGGGAACAGAGGAATATCTATGCCTGTGATTTCTTTGTTCAGAGATTTAATGTCCTCCCAGTAAGGTCTGATCACAGGGCAATCCCACCAAATATGCAGAAGAGTGCCCCTGTGGCCACAGCCCCGCCAACATTGATCTGACGTGGATGGGTATATCCTTGCTAGATCTGCCGGCACACAGTACCAGCGCATCAGTAGCTTGTAGTTCATTTCTTGCATCTTGGAATCAATCGAGCTGGACCGGGTAAGTTGGTAGAGGCAAGATATTAGGGCAGGGGTGAAAGTTATCTCCAAGTCCCTTTCCCAGGCTCTGATGTAAGCGGGCTTCACTGTGGGGGATGCAGAGTTAAGCAGTTGATAGAGTTCAGAAACCATGTGTGGTATTGGTTCTTCCGCTATGAAGAGACGTTCGAAGTGTGTGAGGGAGGAGATATCCCGTATGGAGTCTCCCTGTGTTTTAAAAAAATGGTGGAGTTGCCTATACCGCCAGAAGTCCATAGGGAAGCTCCCCCTCTGATCTCGTAGAGTTTCTAGGGACATTAGTTTGCCATTCTGCATTAATTTACCACAACTAGCTTCTACATCATCTGCCCAGGGGCCAAAGAAAGCAGCCTGTTCCCCTGGGGGGAACCATAAGGAAGGATTAGAGGAACTGAATTTATTCACTCTTGAGAAGAGGAGAATAAGGGGGGATATGATCAACATGTTCAAATATATTAGGGGTCCATATAGTGAACTTGGTGTTGAGTTGTTCTCTGTACGGTCAACCCAGAGGACAAGGGGGCACTCTTTACGTCTAGAGGAAAAGAGATTTCATCTTCAAGTACGGAAAGGTTTCTTCACAGTTAGAGCTGTGAAAATGTGGAATAGACTCCCGCCAGAGGTGGTTCTGGCCAGCTCAGTAGATTGCTTTAAGAAAGGCCTGGATACTTTCCTGAATGTACATAATATAACTGGGTACTAACATAGGTAAAGTTGATCTGGGGAAAATCCGATCGCCTCTTGGGGGATCAGGAAGGATTTTTTTTCCCCTGCTGTAGCAAATTGGAGCATGCTCTGCTGGGGTTTTTTTTTCGCCTTCCTCTGGATCAATTGTGGGCATAAAATTGGGTATTTGGATTGTACAATAATTTTTTTTATTTTTTATTTATTTGTTTTTAAGGTTGAACTGGATGGACTTGTGTCTTTTTTCAACCTGACTAACTATGTAACTATGTAACTATAAGTAACCCCCCAGTGGGGCCAGTGGGGACACAGGGGGCGCCAGTGTCAAATTAGCATTAAGTCGGTCCCAGGTTCTCAGGGCCTGGATCGTCAGCGGAGAAGTAAAGGTGGACAGTCCCCTGTGTTCCCGTGCTAGCCACGGCGCATAGGTCAAATTTCTCCCTGCCATATATTTTTCAAGAGAGACCCATAATTTGGATTGAGTATGGAAGCGCCAGTTCAGTATTCTCTGGAGGACTATTGCCCTGTAGTATCTTTGGGCGTCAGGGAGGCCCAGGCCTCCTGCGTCTCTATGGCGATTTAACAATCTAATTGCAATTCTCTGCCTCTTATTGTTCCAAACAAAATTTGATATTAGACTGGATAGCTGGGCAAAGAAGGTCTTAGGTAGGGTCACAGGTAGCATCTGCATAGAGAACAGCATGCATGGGAGAATGTTCATTTTGATGATATTGAGTCTGCCCATCCAAGTGAAGGCTGTCTTAGTCCATAGGGCCAAGTCTTTATTCACAGCTTTTAGTAGGGAGGGGAAGTTAGTGGAGTATAGGGTGTCAAACCTGTCTGTCAGCCGTATACCTAAGTATTTTATGGACGCTTTGGCCCATGTAAATGGAAAGGCAGTACGCAACCTGTCAGTCAGGGAAGGCGTCAATTGGATAGGTAATATCTCTGATTATGTATAATTAATTTTGAAGTTAGAAAGTGTCCCGAAGCGCTGGAGTTCCCTCATCAGGTTAGGCAAGGAGATCAGGGGTTCCATGAGGTGGAAAAGTACGTCATCGGCATAAGCCAAGAGCTTATGTTCCATACGCCCCACCGTAAGTCCCTTGATATCCAAGTTCGCCCGGACCGTACGAAGAAACGGTTCCAGCACCAGGGGCGAACAATAGTGACGAGAGGGGGCACCCCTGTCTCGTGCCATTTCTGATTGGGAAGCTGGGGGAAAGGAAGCCGTTCACTTTGACTTGGGCATTTGGGTCCGAGTACAGAGCCATAATCCAGGTAAGCATGTGTGTGCGTAGGCCCAACGTTTCCAGCACAACACGTAGGTAGGTCCAGTCCACCTGATCAAAGGCTTTCTCTGCATTGGTGGACAGGATCAAGTAGGGGGGAGATTCGGGGGAGGCACACGCCCAGTGAATTAAGTGGATTGCTCTGATAGATTTATCCCTAGCCTCTCTACCTGTTACAAACCCTGTTTGGTCCGGGTGGACAATTAGTGGGATCAGGTGTCTGGTCGCGAGAATCTTGGCCAGTATTTTTATGTCCACATTAAGAAGGGATATGGGTCTGTAGCTCTGGGGCATAGTAGGGTCCTTCCCTTCCTTGGGAATTACAGATATATGGGCCAACAGGGCTTCACCAGGGATTGCGGTGCCATTTGCAATGGAGTTAAAGTAGTTACACATGGGTTCAGAAAGTAAGGGTAGAAATAGTTTATAATAAGCCTTGGTGAACCCGTCTGGACCAGGGCTCTTCCCGTTAGGCAAGGAGTTCACCGTGGTTATGAGCTCGGTGGCGGTGACAGGGGCCTCCAGCGCAGAGCACTGTTCGTCTGTCAGTGGGGGCAGGCCGGATGCAGTCAGATAGGTTTGAATGTCTTTCAGTCTTGCATCTTGGTTCTCTCGGGTTTGTGTGGAGTTCAGGTTATAGAGGGTGTTATAGAAGTCCCGGAAACCAGCGGCTATTTGGGAGGACCTGACCGTGTAGACCTCCGAGGAGAGGCGTAGCTTGTGTACGTGCATGAGAGCCTGTTTCTTCCTTGGAGCTCGAGCCAACATTCGGCCACATTAATTGCCATGCTCATAGTATCTATGCGATAAGTATCGCAATTGCCTGCATGCCTGCCTGTCCAGCAATCGAGAGAATAACTCTCTCAACTCCGTCAGTTCCCTCAGAGCCCCAGGGCTGCTGTCCTGTTTGTGCTTAAGTTCCGCCAGTTGGAGTGCCTGGAGTACCCTATCAAAATCTGCTTGTCGGGCTTTCTTAAGTCTGGATCCCTGTGAAATCAGTTCGCCTCTCACCACTGCCTTGTGGCCCTCCCAAACAATCCCTCTGCTCATCCCCTCCGTGCAATTTTCCTTAAAGTAGTGGGACAGTACCTCTGTGACTCTGGAGACCACTGCTACATCATCCAGCAGGGATTCGTTTAAGCACCACGACCAGGCCCTACGGGTGGAATGTGGTAAAACCAATGTCGCCGTTACCAGGGCATGGTCAGAAATCGTAATGTTCCCTATAGACGAGGCCTGCAGCAGCTCCAGGGCTGCTGCTCCTACACAGATCAGATCTATGCGGGTATAGACGTCATGTACTTTGGAATAGTAGCTATAATCTCTATCTGAAGGGTGGAGAACTCGCCAAATATCCAAGAGGCGGTGGGTTTGTAGAGATCTGCGGAAGTGTTTTAGAAAGACATTTGAGTGGGAGGGGCGTTTGTGCGAGGTGTCCAGTTGTGGGTCTGGGCTGATATTAAGGTCGCCCCCTAGGATTAAAGGTCCTTCCCTGAATTCCGTCAGACTATCGAGGGTGGTATCTAAAAAGGTGAGTTGATTTGAGTTCGGAGCATAGATTGTGGCAACTGTGAGTTTCTGTCCCGTTATAGTCCCCTTCAAGAAGACGTATCTACCCTGAGGGTCTACCTTACTCTCTATAGCTTGAAAAGGGAAGGATTTGTGTATGGCAATAGCTGTGCCTCTAGATTTTGCTGCCGGTGAGTTACTCAAGAACCACTGGTTGTATATGTGGGTGGGTAATTTGGGTTGCGATTGAAGGGTGAAGTGTGTTTCCTGCAAGAGGACCACCTGAGCTCCTGTCCGTTTAAGTTCCCACCATAATTTGCTATGTTTACCTGGGAAGCAGAGACCGCGTACATTGTACGAGATTACCTTAAGTGACGCCATGTATGGGCCAAGGAGTAGAAGGGTCTCCCAGTGTGACTATGGGCGCAGAGCAGGAGGCAGAGCCGGAGGCAATTCCGGACCTCCGGGTGTGCAGATGGCTCCAGATTGCCTTTGGGGTTCCCGGAGCTCTTCCCCTGCACATCTGCCTCCATTCACTTCCGGACACCTGGAACTTCCTTTTAACAGCAGTGCATTATCCACTGGACAAGTGAGACTCTGCACACTGAGGCGATTGCAGCATTTGCTGGAAGCCCCCCATTTTCTTCATAGAAATCCTCTTTCATAGATAAAGTGTGGAGAATTTCTTGGGAGGATAATATTGTTTATCCTGAATGGGAACATTCGAATACATAAGCTTTTTTTAGCCATGCATGAATAGGAGAAAACATCCCCAGATGGGGGAGGTTCTTATGAACCCAATTAGAGGTAGGTTGCTCAAAAGCCTGTGCTGCAGTCCACAAAAAAGGTTAAGGGAGTAAGAGAGTACCAGCCGATTCCTGGTGGGGGGAGGGGGAGGTGGTCGACTGTCTCCGGCTCCCCCTCTCCCCTCACACATGCAGAGTGCCCACCGGTTCTCCTGGCGGGAGGAGGGGGAGGTGTTCAGCCGCCGCCGGCTCCCCTTCCCCCCTCACATGTGCAGAGTACCGGCCGATTCCTGGTGGGGGGAGGGGGTCGGCCGTCGCCGGCTCCCCCTCTCCCCTCACACATGCAGAGCGCCCACTGGTTCTCCTGGTGGGGGGAGGGGGAGGTGTTCAGCCGCCGCCGGCTCCCCTTCCCCCCCTCACATGTGCAGAGTACCGGCCGATTCCTGGTGGGGGGAGGGGGAGGTCGCCCCCTCTCCCCTCACACGTGTTCCAGCCTTGCCGTGCCTGCCGCCCACAGTCTCCCCTCAGCTCTCATGCGGGCAGCCCGCCCGGTATTCCCGCCGGGGGGAGGGGGGTGATCTGCTGTCCTTCACCCACACTCTCCCCGGGAGTCGGTGTGTGGCTGCTAGGGAGCAGAGGGGTGTGCATGTCCGCTCTGTGCTGTCCCGGGCAGGACAGGTCAAGGTGGAAACATATGTTGAGATTTGCCTATACATTGAGCTACCTTATATCCTTATCTGCTGAATGTTTGGCTGTTTAGCCAGTTTTCACTGAATGTACTGTAAGTTCTGCGTATATATTTTTTTCCAAGGCTTTTAGACTGATGCCAGGAGAGTCCCCCTTGTAGTATTTTTGGCTACATCTGGTGCCCCCCATGCCAGCTTGTGCTTTGGAAGCATAGAAGGACAAGTTATGTATTTCCACTTTTTATTGCCCCTATTAAAGTTGTTAGGCTCCCTCCTGAGCTCCATGTGGTGGGTCTCCCCCCCCCCCTCCTGAGCTCCACGTGGTGGGTCTCCCCCCCCTCCTGAGCTCCACGTGGTGGGTCTCCCCCCCCCTGAGCTCCACGTGGTGGGTCTCCCCCCCTCCTGAGCTCCACGTGGTGGGTCTCCCCCCCCCTCCTGAGCTCCACGTGGTGGGTCTCCCCCCCTCCTGAGCTCCACGTGGTGGGTCTCCCCCCCCTCCTGAGCTCCACGTGGTGGGTCTCCCCCCCCTCCTGAGCTCCACGTGGTGGGTCTCCCCCCCTCCTGAGCGCCACGTGGTGGGTCTCCCCCCTCCTGAGCTCCACGTGGTGGGTCTCCCCCCCCTCCCTCCTGAGCTCCATGTGGTGGGTCTCCCCCCCTCCTGAGCTCCACGTGGTGGGCCTCCCCCCGCCTGTGCTCCACATGGTGGGTTCCTCCCCCCCACCCGCCTGAGCTCCACGTGGCGGATCTCCCCACCCGCCTGAGCTCCACATGACATTTCTGTCACAGCGCTCAGTCTAGCATTTCTGTCGCAGCGTTTCTGTCGCAGCGTTCTATCCGGCTTTTCCGTCACAGCATTCTGCGTTGCATTTCCGTCACAGCATTTTGTGCAGCATCTCCTGTCAGCGGTCTGTCCAGCATTATTGTCATAGCGGCTGTCCAGCATTACTGTCATAGCGGTCTGTCCGTTCTGTACCAGGATTTCTGTCATGGCGTTCTGTACCAGGATTTCTGTCATGGCGTTATGTACCAGGATTTCTGTCATAGCGTTCTGTTTTCTGTCATGGCTTTCTGAACCAGGATTTCTGTCCTTGCATTCAGTCGTGTTTTCGGGCTTTGCATTTCTGGCCAGGATTCTGCTGTTGCGTCGCTGTCTCAGGTTTTTCTGTTACAGCATTTCTGGCCTAGGATTTCTGGCATTTCATTTATGCCTCAGCATTTCAGTCTTGGTTGTTGCTGTCATTGCGTTTTGCCTCTGGTTCTGTCACTACGTTTCTGCTTCAGCATTAAGTTTCAGCGTTTTCTGGCATGGTGTTTTTCATCATGGCATGTTGTGTTTCTGTCTCAGCGTTTTCTGTCTCAGCGTTTTCTGTCTTTGTGTTGCTGCCAGCATGCCTGTCATGGTTTTTCAGACTTGGTGTTCAGTCTCAGAGTTTCTCAGAGGGGCGTTGTTCACTCATGGCATACTCTGGTAGTCGTTCGTCTTTGTTAATTGTCATGTCCCATCGTGTCTGTGTCATGTTTTGTACCTGGGTCAGGTAGCTAGGGCTCACACGTCAGGATCTGTCACGTCTACAGATCCATATGGGCTGAGGTTTCGTTATTAATTGATTGTTGTCCACAATCTTCTCACCCGTATACCATATGTCATTGCCATTGCCTGTGGGTACACTAGCCCCCGAGTTTTCAGTTAATTACCTGTCTCTGCACTGCAGGTTACTCGGGCTCACTTACCACTTACAGGTGGGTGGGGGGCTCCGTCCGTCAGGTTCTTTTACGTGCAGTGGTCTTGACTTTTCTGCTCATATTTCATTCTTAGTTAGGCAGGGGGGTATTGTTGTTCTCATGTCTGGTTGTCTGTCATTTCTCTCTTTGTGTTTCAGGTTGGGCCGTCTTGGCATCCATACCGATATCATCCATGCTTGCTATCACTTCCTTCAGCCCGGCCGTTGTTGAGGGCTAGTTGATTGGTGCTGATGTCTTTTCACCACTGGGCTCACCCTTGGGTCAGAAGCAGTAAAAAAAAAGTTGATGTCCTGTTGTGTTGAGTCCCTGGTTACTGCCCAGGGATGTATAGTCTCTCTCAGGGTATTTGTTAAGCCACGTCCCCCTGACAGTCCTTGGGGGGTAGGTTGGGCAGATGTCATAATGGTTTTAGATTCCATTCTTGGCTCTGATCTTGTTTGAACTTATTGCCTGGAGTTCCACTTAGGGACATCAGTCCAGTCGTCTTTTCCGATCCCCAGCTTGTTCCTAGTAGGGGGGGCTTGGGTATGTCTGTATCATGCCATGGGGACTATTTCCCCGGGAGGGAGTCTGGCCCTCCTTGGTTCAGGATTCTGTCCCAGCTGTTGGGTTCAGGCTGTAGCATGCCCCGATCGTATCCGGTGGGACCTGGGTCCTGCGTCCGGTATGGTTTCTCCAGGTTGACAGTATTATTGCCATGGTGCATGGGCCTTATCCGCTTACTCCGTCACATCCATCAGGTTTCCAGCTTTTCACACTCCTGCTAGTGGTCTTTTTGCCACTCACCCTCTTGGGGGGGGGGGGTATGTCTCTGGGCTATTTCACTGGTGGTCTTTGGGGTATTTCGCCTTCTTTTGCAGGGGTTTCCTCGGGCCAGGCTTTGTTCCTTTCCCCTCTCGTATCCTCTCATTTCACAAGCAGTTCATTCTCGGGTCTGGGTGTCACGAGCATCCGGCTCATTTCAATCTTTCAGGGGATGTTCAGTTGGGTTCAGTGTAGTGTCACAGGTTCGATAGGGGGTTCCTTCTCATCGCCAAGTCAGGAGTCGTGTGTTCTTTTGCCACTACGAACACTTTCCGGTTACTTGCTGGATACGTACTGCTGCCGTCCGGGAGCACACCTTTATCCGTGATGGTTCGTTACCTTCCCTTCTTCACCTAAATTTTGTGTCTTTTGCCCTCTTCTCAGGCATACTGACCAGCTAGGCCAAGGCACACCTCAGGCCTTGGTTCTTAGGAGTATCGCATTTCCCGCTTGAAGACTCTGACTACAAGTTGTAAGGCTGGCCGCAGGCCAGCCTGTATTTGTAGGAGGAGCCTGAGAGGGCTATTTAAACCTCCTCCTCTGTCAGGGCCAGTGTCGGTTTTCTGGGTTCCCTCCCACCCATTCCCCAGTTTCATACATTCTCATAGTATTTTGTTCTTATTCTTACTACAAATAACTATATTCCAAATATTTGGGAAGATCTACCTGATCCCCAGCCTCCTGCACCTCAACAATAGGCTCCTGAGGACTAGATGGGAATCTGCTATGTTCAGCCCCACTATGGCGAGACATAGCATTCATCTTCTTTCCAATTTACAAATGGTAGAAGAAAAGAACGTTTTATATGATATATACAGGGACTGAAGTGTTTTATGCAACAACAGTTTCCCCTGATGGCTCAATCTGACTAGTCATATCCCTCTCAGAGGAGGATGACATTCTTTTGGAAATGGATTCAGTTTATAGTGAAAAAAAACATTGACCCCTTTAGAGAAGTTTCTGGTCCCATTACCATTCATAGCCTGAAGCATAAAGCAGAGGCACTATGCAAAAGAATGTACATTGCTGGACTATAGTTCAGTGCAATTAGATGTTATTAATCCTAGCCTGGTAAAGTATAATGTCTCAAAGGGAAAAAGCCTGTGTTCACTAACCGGACAAGCCATCCTCCTGCTCTGTCCCTCCACAGCCAGCAGCAGCTTTCACATATAAAGTGCTAAAATCAACTTCCTACATGTGTGGCCGGCGTCTGATGCCGTTAGCCGATGGAGCCCACACATGGTTGGATTTTCCAACATGAACCGATCGCACATTTTCCATTGGACATTCCGACCATGTGTACAGGGCATTAGGTGTACGGGCTGGCTTACTGGACCCAAAAGGGACCGCTACCTCAGCAGAGGATCCTGCTGCATCCTGTATTTTCAGCGTATCACGCACAGCTTTGATAAGTGCTCCAACTAGCACTTTGTCTTGTACGGACCCAGAATCATCCTCACTGTCCGATCGGTCCTGGTCAGCGTCCTCTGACACAAAAGAGCAGGGGCTGCCAGTCACTGCGGGGCCCGAGTCTGAGTCGGAACTCTCCCCGGAGGATGGCAACGAACGTTTCAAGGACCGCTGACAAAACGTCCAAAGGCACTGCACTGTTTGCAGGCGAGCTGGTTGCAATTGCAGGGAGGTCTGGGGAAGAAACGCCAGTTTCTGACACCATGCTGACCCACCCTATCTGCCACCCTTGGGGACTTAGGACAAAGTGCTCAATCCCACCCTCCTAGCTGCTGCAGACTGAGGGGCCCCCACCGCAGGACTCGCCACCCCGACCGAGCGCTGTGCTGTTATAGATGCCTGGATGCGGGCCACGGTACTGTGACAAAAACATCTGTAGTCCAGTCATATGTGTGCCCTGGAGCATTGCGCTCAGCGGCCACCCCTGGAGCCTGAGGGGCATGTTGTGACCAACCCAGCGCGTAGTTGGGTCTGCACACACTCAATGGCCAGGTTAGGGAGACTATAAGGATTTATATTATCCAGCCTGTCAGCCAGCCGGCTATTGATAGAAGATCACAGGATCTTAAAATCTTGCGCAAAAGGCAAAAATCCAGAAAAAATGCCCAGGACCGATGCTCCTGGCAGGGAGCCTAGGTCCTTCTCCTTCACTACACAGAAAAAAAAAGAGCTGCAGGAAGCAGGCTGAGGGGTTACTACCAGAGGGACCACCCCTTGGGCAGAACTGTACAGTTCTGTTTTTTTCACATGTATTACATGTTCTGCCTAGTCCTCTCCTGAAGGTGGCGTAATAACCCTATGGTCAAGATTAATGGAGCTGTGTCAGTCAATGAACAAAAGAGAAAGTTCAATTTTGGTTTCATCTGACCAGAGCACCTTCTTCCACGTGTTCCCCACATGGCTTCTCGCAAACAGAACTTCTTATGGCTTTCTTGCCACTCTTCCATAAAGGTCAGATGGTGGAGGTGGAGTTCCCGACTAATAGTGGTCCTGTGGACAAAATGGATTATAAAGTGGTGCTGCGCTGTTCCCAGCAGAATGTGAAAATATGCTGCTATATATAAATTCAATGAGTCAATGATGGCCATAAAGTGCAAGGAATTTTGCTAATACCACCGTTACACTGCTAAGGTAGTAATACAATATATAAAGATAAAATAATAAATATTCATGTGCAAAGTCCAACAGCTTGCCAATAACACCTTAAAATTCCAAATAAATCGTGACAGCTCTTGGGTTTCCTAGATGCACACTCACAGCATTTAATGCATTGTGCCTCAACAGATGGAACCAATTCTACTAGATCTATACTAGTGATTTGTACACCACATACTAATTTGATTGACGCCTTGGAAGTGGGTTCTTTAAAGTTTATTTCACAAAATCTTACATTGTCCTTGCTGTTGAAAGCATGGAGAACTCAATCCTTATTGCAACACATGGTTTGCACTGTATGCTCCTGTTTGGGAGAATGAGAATTGCAGGAGTTTAGACACTTTTAGTAACTGGTATTGGACCCCTATCCCAACTATACCTCTACAATAAAAATCTTTTCCAGAAGTAAAGCTGGATACACATTACACAACTTTTGTTCAATTTCCTTTAGATTTACCTTCAACTCTGTAGTACAAGGACACACCCGATTGCCTACAAATTAAAAGGCTTTAGGTTTGATCTCATATTAGTAAATCTAAAAAAAAAAAAAAAGGAAAGTTTAACACAGAAAAAAATAAAAATAAAATAAAAATGCATAAGTGTGTCGCCAGCTTAGGGCTGACCATATATTTTCATGTACAAACTTTTAGATATACCAAAATCCTATCATATGAAATCAAACCTAAACTTTAATTTGTAGGTAAGTAGATGGGCCCTTGCAATACATAGAAGGTAAATCTAAAGGAAAAGTCAAGAAATGTTGAGAAACGTTGAGAAACGTCAAGAAAGACTCCTGGAAAACGGAAAATTGTATACTCACCTTTCCGTAATTTTCCTTTCCTGACGCATCCCATGGCAGCACACACACGGGGTTGTGACTCCGCCTCCACAACCTGATAGGACTGGTTAGCTATAAGATTTGAAGAGGAGTCCACCGTTGCATTCTCAGTAACTATCACCTTAGAGGGGTGGGATCTGTGTGCTGCCATGGGATGCGTCAGGAAAGGAAAATTACGGAAAGGTGAGTATACAATTTTCCTTTTTCCTGACGCATCATGGCAGCACACACACTGGGAAATAACTCGCTACATGGGAGGGTGCCTTTCAGAAGTTTTTTATTTACTCAAGTACAAGATATGGATGAGTTTGATTGAATAATTGATCTCCCGAACTCAACCGTAGTTAATTGAGCCGGGTCTATTCTATAGTGTGACATGAATGTGGTTTTTGATGACCAAGTTGCTGCCTTGCAAATAGTCTCTGGTGATACTCTGCTGTACGCTGCCCATGAGGCCACCATCGCCCTCGTTGAATGCGCTTTCAGGTTTCCCGGTATTGGAAGGTGTTGAACTAAATATGCTTTCTTGATTTTGACTTTAATCAACCATGAGGATATTGTCCTTGAAGAAGCTGCTTGACCTTTTTTGGCGCCATGCGGAATGACCAGGAGGTTTTCTGACTTCCTGAATGGAGCGGTAGCCTCCAGGTAGGCAGATATTGCAGACTTCACGTCCAGAGGGTGTGGATTTCCGTCTGTGTTGAGAAAAACAGGAAGATTGATCTCTGGATTAAAGTGGAAGCTGGATGCTACCTTTGGCACAAACTGTTCCGAAGGTCTGAGTACGACCCTGTCTGGGAAAAAACTAGGTGTGGTTCTTTGATTAATAGAGCTTGCAGCTCGGAGACCCTTTTGGCCGATGTGATTGCAACTAGAAATGATAGTTTTAGTGTCAAGTCCCATAGGGATATTGATCCCCCCGTCGAGAAAGGTTCTTTTGTTAAAGCTTCCAGGACGATCGACAGGTCCCAGGTCGGAAAAATTGGTTTTCTAGGAGGCCTTATTTTTAGGCATGCTTTCTGAAACTGAATGATGAGGGGGTTTAAAGCCCACTTGATTCCTGTCATTGCGGATATGGCAGAGACGTGAACTTTTAAGGTGCTTGACCTTAAACCTTTCTCTAGACCTAGTTGTAGAAATTCTAACACCTGAGAGACTGATGGAGAAAGGGGGTTCCAGGACTGTAGTTGGGCTATTGCGGAAATTTATTTTCCAAATCTTATTATATATGTTGCTTGTCGATTTCTTCCTTGCTTGTTGTAAGGTGGATATAACTCTTAATGAACAACCCTGATCTAGCAACATTTCCCTTTCAGTTTCCAAGCCGTCAGGTGTAATCGCTCTGGTGACGGGTGTAGAAATTTCCCTTGTGAGAGCAAGTCTGGGAACAGCGGAAGTGGGAGAGGCTCTTCTGTGTTCAATTGCAGGATGGTCGGAAACCATGGTCTTCTGGGCCAGAAGGGCAACACTGCTATTACCGTGGAAGACGAAGTCCTCAGTCTGGCCAGAAACCTGGCTATCAAGGGCACCGGAGGGAATATGTAACCTAGGCGAAATTCCCAAGGATGGTGGAGACAGTCGATCCCTGTTGCTGCTGGATAGGCGGTCCTTGCTAAGAAGCCAGTACATTTGCGATTCGCTGGAGTTGCTGCCAGATCCATATCGGGAACACCCCATTTGCGTGTCAGAAGAGTAAAGGCCTTGTGACTGAGAGACCACTCGTTGTTTGAAATAAATATTCGACTTAGGTCGTCCGCGAGTTGGTTGTGAATCGCGGGTACGTATACTGCCTTCAGATCCGTCAGGTAGACTTGAGCCCACTCGATTATAGGTCGTACCTCCTGCATTAGGACCTTGCTTCTGGTGCCCCCTTGCCTGTGGACATAATTCACAGCCACTGTGTTGTCCATACGCAGGAGGACACTCTTCCCTGAGAGGAGGGGACTGAAAGTTAGAAGTGCTTGCCATGCAGCCCTGAGTTCCAGAACGTTTGAGACTATCCCTTGTGGACAGAAGGGCCAGCGGCCCTGTGCTCCCCGATCTAGATGATACGCTCCCCAGCCAAGGTAACTGGCATCCGACGTTACTATTTCTGGGAGTGGATGAACGATGGGACGACGGCGTGTTAAATTGCTGGTTTGATTCCACCAACGTACTGACTCCTTGACTGTCCTGGTGATTGTTATTTGTTGTGACATTGACACCCCGTTCCATTGTTTTAGGAACGAATTCTGGAATACCCTCGAGTTCCATTGAGACCACTGAACCATTAGAAAGGTTGATGACATTGAGCCCAGAACGCTTAAGCATTTTCTTGCAGACAGGTGGTCTACTGATAGTAGCGTTCTCACTTTGCGGATAAGAGGATGAAGTTTCTCCTGGGGAAGCCCTACTGTGTTGGATCTGGTGTCCAATTCGGCTCCTAGGAAGACCATCTTCTGTACTGGGACCAGGCTGCTCTTCCTCCAATTCACTATCCACCCGAATTGCTGGAGCGTGGAAATCAGAATTGAACGATGTCGTAGAAGTGTTTCACGATTGTCTGCTAGAAGAAGAATATCGTTGAGATAGTGTAGGACTCTTAGACCCCTTTCTCTCAATAGTGCTATAACCGGAAGTAACACCTTTGTGAAGGTCCTGGGTGCCGTTGATATCCCAAATGGGAGGCTTTTGAATTGAAAGTGTTGCCTGCCTATCGCAAAGCGTAGGTACTTTTGAAAGGTTTGATGCACTGGAATGTGTAGATAAGCGTCGGACAAATCGACCGAGAGCATCCAATCTTTCTCCCCTATTGTTAGTAATATTGATTGGAGACTCTCCATCCTGAATGATTTGACTAGAATCATTTGGTTTAACTTTTTTAAATCCAACACGGGCCTCAGGTCTCCTGTTTTCTTTGACACCAAGAAAAGGGGAGAGTAAAACCCCTCTCCTCTCTGCTCCTGTGGAACTTCTACGATTGCTTGCTTCTGGAGCAACTCCATAATGTATCTGACCAAAAGCTTTCGTTTCAGGCGCGAAAAGGGTAGTTTGGTAGGTCTGTAGTGGTTTTTTGGCAGTTTTCGCTTGAACTTCCACCTGTGACCTTGCTGAACGGTGGATATCGCCCAGGGTTCCTTTATTTTGTCTATCCATACTTGGGCAAATAGCCTCAGCCTCGCACCTACTATTGCGGGCTGGGCATGCGTGGTATCAAAAAGATTTTTGTTGCTTGGATCTTCTGTCCGACGGTATTAGACCCGATTTTCCCCCCGTGACTTTGATATTGCGGAATCTAGTTTTGAACCAAAAAGGTTAGTGCCATCATAAGGGATCTTACACCAGCTGGATTTGGAAGTTGCATCAGCAACCCAAGGTTTTAGCCAGAGAGCTCGTCTGGAAGTTACTGAGGCTAGCATTGCTCTTGCTGAGGACCGTATAACGTCCACCGCCGCCTCCGCTACGAAATCACCCGCAAGGCTGAGTTCCTGCAGTGCTGAAATAATTTTGTCTTGGTCTGCTTCTACAATTAATTTTTCAACGCCAAACGTCCAGGAGGTGATGGCTCTACCGACCGCTGCTAGAGCAATTGCTGGCCTACAGGCCCCCCCCCCGCTGCTGAGTAGGCTTTCTTAAGGACGAGATCGATTTTGCGATCCATCACATCCTTAAAGGTTACGGCGTCTTCTATTGGTAGGGTTACATGGCGCGCTAAGCGCATCAGTGAGGAGTCTACCACGGGGGCGGAGATAAGAGGGTTCACTGCTGGCTCTTTTAGGGGATAGAGCTTCGCTAATCTGTTGTTTAAGCCGGACTTCTTTTCTGGTTTTTGCCATTCATCTTTTATGAGCTCCTCTAGCTCTTCAATAAAGGGGGAAGACCTCAGGGTCTTTTTTTAGGTTAGGGAAGTATTTCCGTAACTTAGGCGGGACGTCTCTCTCTTCCTCCCAACCGATCGCCTCCTTAACCGATTTCGCAAATGGGTTTATTAATGCAAAGCCGAAAACTGTAGGGGCCAGGGGATCCTCATCCTCTGGGGAGTCATCTGGATCCTGAGGGGTGTGAGAGGTTGAGGCTGAGTTAGATGACCTGATTGGATCATAAGCTGTCACCTGTAGGATTGTTTCTTTAACTGAGTCTCTTATAATATTGGAGGCTTCTCTAGCGTCAGCTTCCTTGTCCCGAGTTGCTTCCTCCAGACAGATTTGGCAGACAAGCTTACTAGGTAATGCTTGCGCTCCACAGACCCAGCAGGTATTAACCGCAGGACAGGTATGGTGCTCCTCTCGGTGTGAGGATGACGCTTCTCTGCGATGACGGGAAGACCTTGACCGACTTCGCCGAGAGTGAGAGTGTCTTGAGGGGGGAACGTTCCTTTCTTTTAGAATGGGATGACCCCGATGACCTGCCAGAGCTACCAAAATGAAAGGTATTAGTGGCAGTGCTCTCTTTTTCTCCTCTTCACTACTTACCAATCCATACGTCCCCTTACCTTGTGGTTCTACGATGGTCTACTAAGGCAGCGGTCTCCATAGGGAAGAATAGAGTACACCTGTGACCAGAGGTTTTCAGTGTAAGAGCCAATGCAGAGTATGGGCAGAAGGTGCAGACACAGAAATGAATGGCAAAGTACATAAAGATGATAGAAAAAAGGATTACCAGAGATCAGGAGGACTTGTCTTGCAAGGCAGCAGGCTGTGTGCAGAGATCAGGATGGTAGATGATGTGGAAAGCACAAGCAGCACTTCAAAACGAAAATGACATTTTTTAAATAGCCCGCCGTCGCCGGAGGAGTGACGTCACCGCCGCGCATGCGCACTGGCCGGCTGCGCCGTCCTGCGCCATCTTGGATGCTGGCAAATGCAGAGGGCAAGGGGAAAACGTCACTTCCTGAGCGCCGAGCGTCCGAACGGAACCGCCATGATGGAGAGGTCACAGCGCCGTGGAACTACAGGGCTCAGCGTGCCCAGAGGGGGAAAAAAGAGAAAAAAAAGAGAAGAAAACTGAAAACTGAAAACGGAAAGTAGGCAGAAAGGGAGGCATGCCTGGGAGGTAAGTGGAAGCACAACAAATAGGAGGGGGGAGACTGCTGCAATTATTAAAACCTTTTTAAGGTTTTTTCTCTTAAAAGTCCGCTGATTTGTAATTTTGCCCCTGAGACCACCAGAGTGGGGCTCCCAGCGTTATGGCTCATTTAGAGACCGTACGGACAGGGACTTCCAGGTAGGAGAGGCTGAACCTAGCTGGGGTAGTGCGGTAAGGGGTTCCATGCTAACCGATCGCAAAACGTATTGACCTATTCAGGTGAGGGAAAAAAAGGAGAATGCAACGGTGGACTCCTCTTCAAATCTTATAGCTAACCAGTCCTATCAGGTTGTGGAGGCGGAGTCACAACCCAGTGTGTGTGCTGCCATGATGCGTCAGGAAAACATGTTACTGGTAAGTTTTTCAGGACAGAACCTGAGATCGTGGCTCCTCCCAACAGTCCAAGGAAACACCTCTTTCACCATATTGTGAGACTGCCAGCACATGCCAGTCGTAGTCGAGTACCTCCAAGCCCAAGCTGGAACACATATCACACACGCTCGGGTCGTTGCTGTACTGAAGACTCCTAGAAAACAAGTTACCGGTAAGTTTAACTTGAACGTTTAACTTGAAGTTTCCCTAAATGTCTTTCAGGACAGCACCTGAGAGGATAACCAAGATTTGCCCCCATTAGTGAGGGACAACAGCTTACAGGACCTTTCTGTCGAAAGGCCCGATTGCTTGATGATTTTTCAGTGGATTTTTTTTTCCCCCGAAAATTCTGATGGTCCTAGAAATAGAACATGTTTTAAATCTTTGACTATCGGGAAAACGACACAAGGGCAGCTATTAGCTACTGGCTATTGAACTTCCTTTTTCTAGTCCCATCGTCACCGCATTCTAAACGATCAGAATTTGGTGTGATCGTGTGTAGGCAAGTCCGTTTCAGCAGAACTCCATCAGAAAAAACAATCATGTCTATGCGGCATTAGATGCAAAGAGGATAAAACAGCGTGTTAGATTGTGAAAGTCTTTAGCCTCCGAGGGGATTAGAACAGAAAGTTGGTAGCACAAGGGTCTTGAGAACGGTTCTGGGTTGATGCCACCTTTGGCAAAAAAAATTGGGCTCAGTCTCAGACAATCCTATCTGTAAATATGGACTGACAGAGCCCACTGTCACTGTGCTTTGTAGGGGGGGTGTGGGCTGGTCTCCTTCCCACAGACTATGGTTCAGCAGAGAACAAGAGACTTGGGGACATAATGGCAATGTGCGGAGGTCTCTATGTAAATTGCATCCCTTCCCCCCTTGATATTTTGTTTAATTATGTTAGGTCATGACACGTAGACAAAAGGTCATGACATGCTAGCGGGGGATGTGCAAGGAGGGGCTGCCTGCTTATAATCCCTTGGTGTGTTTCAACTGTAGTTGTTTTACTACACAAGTGTCAAGTTTACATTGGTTCTTCCTTGTCCCCTACCCACTCTATGCACAAGCTAAGGAGAGCGTCCCTGCGTTTAAAAAGGTGTACATTTTGTGAAGTCAAATAAAGAGGTTATGGCGCTAAACCCGGATAATTGTGTTCAAATTGACCTATCGTCAAAATTGGTGCTATGAAAAAGTGCTATATTAGATTAAAGTGCAAATGCTTCCTAATTATAATTAAATAAAAATCTATAAAAATGCAATCAATATTAAATCATCATATAAGTGTCATCATGCAATAAGTGAAACCCCAAATAATTCATATGGTAAATATTCACATAGGTCATAGCAGATATTGCGTTCTTATGTAGAAATGACAAATTTCTTTTAGACAGCACAAAAACACTACAGATATCCTTCAGTGTCCTTATTCAGAATGAAAATGAACCGTGCAAATAAGTGCAAAGAAAGTGCAAAAAGGCTAGAGGTCAAATCCAAGTTCAGCCAATAGTCCCATAAAGACGCATGTGCATTCGCTACATGTATCCAATATGTGTCCAATATTAATATTTTGGCTGATAATACTGCCACCGCAGACTACTAGTATAAATAGTGCGTGAATTCAATAGGGAACGTTCATCCACTAATGCAAACAGTGTGGGTCTTCAATTGGAAACCTTCATCCCCGGTGCGCCACTCAGTGTTGTAATATGTAAATGCTCTCACCAGAACTTACGCCCCTTATGGGGCTAGATGGACCTTCACAATGTAAGCCACTGTGTCGCTCTCTGGCTGCTGCTGGTGCACTGGGTGAAGTTTCACTGTTCCGTTCGTATAGTCTCCATCAAAAGTTATACATGAGGAAAGACACATCCATAGTGTAATACGTTCTTAAACAAAATCCTTCGTTTATTTAGGTTAAAAACTACTCACATTTATTGTTACAAACACATGCATGTAATCTCCGCCGGTCGTCTCTGTCCGTTTGGATGGGTGCATGCAACGTGGCCATGCCCTACACGTTTCGTCACTCTGACGTCCTCTGGAGCGGCCATATTGGTGCACCTTACGGTCTAAATAGGGTGCAGTGCTCCACTGCGCCTGCGCCAAACTAACAGCGCCATTTTAGATATGGGATGCCCTTAATCTGCTCAGCCCGAATTCAATTTCTTCCCCCTAGGTACATAGTGCCCTCGGAGACAAACCCAGATCGCAATTAAGTCAGATCTCTCATTGATGTTGACAGGTCATATCAGCCTCGGAGCACTGCAGCCTACATTTTGTACTTAAAAAGTTTATGCTCAGGGGCGTGGCCTGGAGCGGCATGAGATAGGACGCATGTGAGCTGAGCTCCGCCGGCCGCATATCCTAATCACTAATCCTGAGACGCAGACTGCATTTTTCTCTCCGTTCTGACTGCTCCGCGAACCGGGCAACCCCAGGGCACATGTCGCAGACGAAACGGAACAACTCAGCGGCCACCAGACTGTCACAATTCCGGCATGATGAAGCAGGCCCAGCAGACCAAGATGGTGCCGCCATGCAGGGGGAGGAGGACGCCCGGAACACAGACACAGCCAGACTCCTTGATGCTATTACAACATGTCAAGAAGCTGTCACGAACTGCCAAACCAACCTCACAGCCAGGATTGCAGAGGTAAAAGTAGACATATCGCTGGTTAGGCAAGATTTTCAGAAACAAAGGGAGAGGGTTACTGAAGCTGAGACCCGCCTGAGTAATGTAGAGGACTCCCTCCCCCCTGCAGCACCAAGTGAATCAAATCCTTCAGAAACAGGATGACATTGAGAATAGGATTCGCAGATGTAATCTACGCTTTATAGGCCTGCCAGAAGGGGTAGAGGGCAGAGACCCCCAGACTTTTTTGGAAAAGCTACTTGTGGACACCTACGGAAGGGACTCATTCTCCCCCATGTTTGCGGTGGAACGCGCACATAGACTGTCGGGTAAGCCTCCCCCACCTTTATTGCTAAGTTCCTAAATTTCAGGGACAGAGACAGCATCCTCCGTCTCAGCAGGGAAAAGGGGAACATCCTTTTTGAAAACAAAACCGTAGCAATCTTCCCTGATTTTTCTTCTGAAGTTCAGAAAAAATGCAAAAGTTTTATTGAAGTGAAAAGACGCCTGCGAATGAAAAACATAAAATATGTCATGCTATTCCCTGCTCGCCTTCGTGTGGAAGGTACGGACCGGGCCCACTTTTTTGAGGATCCTGAGACAGCGTTGTCGCGGCTGGAGCGTCGAGATGCCAACAGATGAGTATATGTGTGCGAATCCGCCCGCCAATGCCGGCTGTTTTCTAGAAGTGCCCCCTCTTCTCTCACCTGGTCATCTTTGACTATATATGTGTTTCTGGACTGGGACCCCTATCTCCTTATACCCCCTGTATGATTGTGCAACTGCACAACAGCACTCCTTACTGCACCCACTACTTCAGGGCCCAAAATACTGAGGTACTGAATGTTACCATGCAGCCCCATGTGGTTTAACAGCCTCCTTTATTTACGCACAATGCTGGGCTAGCCGTGTAGCGGCAGGGCGCCTGACTGCATATGTACATTGCTCACTGGTCATGACAGTCGCCCGCGAGGGTGGTGGCTGAGTCCCCCCCCATGTGTGCTGGAACACTTGACTCTGGACTGGCCTCCCCCGCAGGATGGAGACGGGGCTGTTATGGTTACCCTGGCTGACATCTCCATTGGAAAGTGTGTCCTGCTCTACATGGGGCCCTGTAACATCTAATTGCATATTGCAGCTGATCATACCAATGTCTGTGTTGGAACTTTAACTTTGTTTTTCCCACTTCTTATAGGAGTGTACTTTTCTGAACCCTCCTGGCCAGCGGAGGGAAACAACTAATTAGCAAGCTCACCTTGCTTTGTGAGCACAGTCCTATAGTGTCACATAATACAGCGAAGTTTTACTATGCACCATTCGGGTTGGAGCGAATGGCATAATCCTTCGCTCTCTTATTATGATACCTCCACGGGTACTTTTTTACTGCAATATTGTTCCTTCCCGAGTTGGAAAATGTTTGTGCCCTGTTGGCAGTTAGGGGTTAATGCCCACACTAGTTGGGGTCAGTTCCGGGGAGGGGAGTAGGTATATACGGTTTTCAAGGGTTAAAAAAGTTATTTTTGAGTCTGTATGATTGTTATCTATGGTACAATGTGTGTCTGGTGGGGCCCTGGCTGCTCCGGCCTGGCGGGTTGGTCTGTCTCCTGGAGTCTCACCACTGATTAGTATGCATCCATGGCCACACTGAAATTTCTCACATGGAATGTGAGGGGAATGAGGGACCCTATTAAGCGGTTGGCCGTTTTTGGGCAGCTTAAAAAAATGAAGGCAGATGTTGTGGCCTTAGTGGAAACTCATGCTGAAGGTCCCATGCTCAGAGCGCTCCGGCGCCCTTGGATTGGTTGGGGGTATCACTCCGTACATACTACCCACTCTAGGGGGGTCTCCCTTCTGATTGCCAAACACACGCACTTTGAGCTCCAGGACTCGGTCACTGACCCGCTGGGTAGATTTGTATTTATAAAAGCAAAGCTACATGGGGATGTTTCTTATAATGGCTTTTTATGTACCCCCACCATTCCAGTTTGGTGTGTTGACAGAGGGTTTTAATTATATGGCCCTTCATCCCGCTGCTTCGGTGGTGTGGATGGGGGACTTTGATGTGCTAGACAAATCCCTAGATAGGATGGCGGACCCCACCCAAGCCACGCCTAGCCCCCCACTGACCAGGTTTGCCTGAGTTCTCCGTAATTTCCACTTAGTGGACTCGTGGAGAACCAGGCACCCAACACAGCGTGTATTTACATGCTTCTCTGCTACTCACCATTCTATGTCCTGAATAGACCTCATACTCTTCTCCAAATCACTCCTACCCAGACTCACAGACGTGGGCCTACTTTCTAGATCGCTCTCTGACCACTGTTCATACTGGGCGGTGCTCTCCTTACGACACACTCACCCCTTGACGACGTGGCGCCTCAACCCCTTCTGGTTGACTCTCCTCCCCGAAGACCAATGAGGGGTCGGCTCGATCACATATAGTCTGGGAGGCATTTAAACTGCATGCAAGAATGACCTTACAGACTCAAATTAACAAGGTAAAGCGGTCCTCTGTAGCAAATATAGCTGAGGCAACACACTCTACAGACAGTGATACAGGACTTTATAAATGACCCCTTGGCGGAAAAGGCAGGTAGCCTTAGACTTTGTTCCAGAACACTAGACCAATTGCTCTATGAAAAATCCAAACAGAAACTGTTCTCTCTCAGGCAGAGGTCATTTGAACATGGTGAACGAGCGGGGAAACTGTTGGCTTATCTAGTTCATAGTGAGGAGAGACCCCTTGTGGTGATCTCCCTCCGTTCGTCACAGGGTGCACTTGAGACTGATCCCGTGCGGGTCACGCAGATGTTTCGTGACTTCTTTACCTCTCTCTACACCTCTGCTTCAAATGACCCCTCCCGGATGGAATCTTTTTTGAGGAGACTGCATTTCCCCCAACTGACTGAGGAACAGATTTTAGGACTGGAAGCACCTCTGACACAGGACAAAATAGCATCTGCCATTGCTGCGTTCCCGTCGTCCAAAGCCCCGGGCTCAGATGGCCTACCGATAGAATTCTACTCTACCTACATAGAGCTGCTGGCCCCTAGACTACTGACAATATATAACTCTATATTTGAAAATTCCAAACTTCCAGCGACCATGAAAGAGGCCACTATAGTGTTAATCCCTAAACCTGGGAAGGACCCACACCTCCCGGAATCTTATCGCCCCATCTCTTTGCTGCAGGTGGATGTCAAGATACTTGCTAAGGTTCTTGCCATCCGCCTTAACAAGGTGATCCTCTCGTTGATCCACGCGGATCAAGCAGGATTCATGCAGAGTAGAAACACGTCGTTTAACCTCCAGAGACTATTCATCTCCAGACCCTCCACGGTGACGCCGGCACTAGGATAATAGTCGCCTTGGACACCGCCAAAGCGTTTAATTCTGTTGAGTGGCAGTATCTATGGACCTGCCTGGCCCAGTTTGGTATAGGGCCCAAATTTATTAAGTGGATACGGTTGCTCTATCAGAATCCGGTGGCCAAGGTCTTGGCGAATGGCTGGTCCTCAGAGCAGTTCCCCCTCTCTAGAGGTACTAGACAAGGGTGCCCTCTATCGCCTTTGCTGTATGCACTGGCGGCGGAGCCGTTAGCCATGGCAATCTGTGAGCATGTGGGAATAGTGGGTTTGTGTAGGGATGGGATCACGGAGAAGATCAGCACCTATGCTGATACTCTACTATACCTAAAGGACTCGGATCAATCCCTCCCCCTTGCTTTGGCACTGATAGAAGAGTTTGGCATGTTTTCTGGACTAAAAATCAACTGGGACAAGTCCCAAATTCTTCCTCTGGACAGTTTTCCGCCTCCCAGAGACAGGGCCCTGCTTCCTCTACAGAGGGTGGACACCATCAAATATCTTGGAATCAGGATGACTAGAACCCTGTCAGATTATATTAAACTTAACATAACTCCTCTAATTGACATGATTAAACAGAAGACGCAGCTATGGGCACGCCTCCCGTTGGGGGTAATGGGTCGTACAAATCTGATTAAGATGGTCCTTCTTCCAAAAATTTTGTACATGCTTTGGCACTCCCCCGTCTACCTGGTCCTCAAACATTTTAAGGTAATGGAAGCTCTTTTGAAACCCTTTGTATGGGGTAATAACAGGCATAAACTCCCATGGCAAAAACTAAAACAGCCCACAGACCTAGCGGGACTGGCAATGCCGGACTTTAATTTGTATTATTTAGCATCTCAGCTGTCGCAAATGTTTCATATAGACAAAACAGACAAAGACAGGTTTTTACATTTCCTATGCCCGGCATGGACCAAGCCAACTTTAGACCCGATGGTGGCGATTGTCGGGGGAACGGAGAGGGAGGGGAGAAAGGTGCTCTCCACATCTCTTCTATTCCAGTATAGGAAGGTGTGGCATATTGCCTCTGAAATTGTGCCTTCCACCCCTGCATGAATACACCCCCATATGGAATAATTGGAATATCCCAGAATTTAGACGGATCGTGGATAGCGGAGTGTGGTGTGGGAGGGGCATTTTTTATTTGTCTCACATGCTTTCTGGTAGCAAACTAAATTCCTTTCTTGACCTACAGACTGAATATGAGCTCCCGAATCACTTTTAATATCGATACCTACAGCTTTGTCATGCATATCGTGCCCAATTTCCCCTAGATGATCTATCTTTACCCCCAAACCCACTGATGGCAGCGATAAAAAACCCAGACCCCAAAAAATGTATCTCACAGTTTTATGCTATGTTATCACTTCCTTCCATGACCGTGGCTGCCTACACACTTAAAAGTAGATGGGTGGGGGAGTTGGGGCCTATTACAGATGACGAATGGAGTGATGCGTTGGACACCTGTAAACTAGTTTTGCCCAAACTCCCAAATTTTCATAACGCACAGAGCGTATCTCACGCCGCTTATAATTTCCAGGTACAAACGCACCTATTCCAGTACTTGCCCCATGTGTGCACAAGCACCCGGTACCTTTTTTCATCTTCTCTGGGAATACCCTAAAATTCAAGCGTATTGGTCGCAGGTGGCGAGGTTCCTACATGATACGATGGGATCCCTTGTCACACTTCAGCCAAAGCCGTGTCTTCTGGGTATCTTCCCAGATCCCAATTCAAATAAATACACCAAAATATTTTTCATAAAAACCTGTTTTCTGCACGGAAAATGATTGCCAGAGTCTGGATGAGACCTGATCCTCCAACGGTCTCCCAATGGCTCTGGGAAATTAATGGAGTCTTGCCATTTAAGAAACTTATATACACTCATAGGGGATGCCCCTCCAAATATGAGAAGGTCTGGGACAGGTGGCTCAAAAACTCTGCAACATGCACATAATAGTCTGATTGTAGATGAGTATTGTTCTGTACTTTTGTTAGGTAAATGGAGATGAGGCGGGATAGGTGGATTTATGGAGGTGCTTGTATGGCCCCGATAATTCTAAAACTATGTACTGACTTGATTATCTATGTGAGGCATGTATTTACATTATGTATGAAACTGAGATTATCATAAGTTTCTATGTAGACACCCTTTATTTTTCTGTATGTACCATAAACTTTTTTTTTTTCAATAAAAAGAACTCATGTTAAAAAAAAAAAGTTTATGCTCTGCATGTTTAACCCTCAACACCTGTATGATTTGCCTCGTGATTGGGGGGGTTGAGGACTGGTTATGGCGAGTTTGCCAGCTGTGTTTGGCTAACAGGAGACAGGTCTGGTGGAGGTGCCCAGCCAGGGTATCCGAGATCAGTCACAGTGGTGGCAGCAGCGGGATGTCTCCTGCAGTCCGAGACATCCAAACCTCCACCGGGATTCAAGATCCAGGCAGCCGCGCGAGGAGCAGTACTGGGACTGGCCAGCATGAGAGCAGAGTTTGGGAGGAGGCTGCAAGGCATGCAGAAGCAACATGGGGGACCAGCGATAGAGCGTACCATGCTCAACAACTCTGGCAAGAGATGCTAAGCAACACCATCAGGGGAAGATCCTTCCCATCTCCACAGAGATGTACTGGATGCAGTATCATGCACGAGAGGTGTTCCTGAAGAAACAATTGTGAGACGAGTGGAAGACAGAGCTCGTAAAATTGGTCCCTGAGGAGATGAGGCTGGACGCCAGATACAGAGCCGGTGGTTCAGTTCAACCATGGCCAGGTACAGCAGATGGCAGCCCGACAGAAGGCGTTGACTATGGCAGTGTGGGGCTGCTCCAGCAAAAAAAAAAAAAAAAATCTATAATAATAATGTACGGGGACCAAAACTTTGGGAGCAACGGGGAGTGGCAGCTGGAAGACATACTGGACTTCTGCGATGAGACGTGTGACCTGGAGGAATTAAGAGTTCCTGGCCGAGCAGGAATGGGAGCTTGAAATTGCCTACAAGCAGCTGTATGACAGTGATCAGCAGCCCAGCATGGCTCAAATTGCCTGGGAGAAGTAGTTGACAGTCGAAGATGGGCCCGGGGGGGGGGGATTACCCCTACATTTTCCTGTCCTAACCGCAATGAAAGAAGCAACAAAGATACAGAGGGCACTGCGAGTGCTGGAATGCACCGTAGGTTCCCCAGGCAGTGAGACAAGCTTATAGCATAGAGGTCTCGGAAAGGGGGATGAGATGAGCGCTGGAAGGCTGATAGATGGTGATCAGCAGCAAGTCCAGAGTATCGCATCTGGTGCCCCAGAAGAAAGAACTCTACCTTTGTATCCATCTCCCCCAGAAGAAGCACTGCCTACTGGGAAGAGTGCTGTTGGTCTCTGCCCAGCAGCAGAAAAAAAACAGTCTGGGAGATAGTCCCCACAAGATACCTTCCCAGTGGCGGGTAACTACACTGGGAGGAAAGCAAGTACCTCTTCCTCCCCAACAGCTTAGCACTACCAGTCTACATTCCCTAACAGCTGAACCACTGGCATTGGGGCAGGTTATTCACCTCTCCAATACCTGCAACCCAGCCCCAGATAAGAGGCGTGCAGACAGCCAGTCCCACTATGCAAACAGCGGTTTTTATTCATGGGAGACCATATGTAAGATTTTGCTCCCCAGCACCAGTCACTGTTCCTTTTGCTGTTTGCCTGGGGTGGGAGTTTGACTAACAGGTCCAAACCAGTTGAAGGTCAGGGACCTGCTTAGTCAGTCTTTAAAAAAGGGGAGAAATGTGACAGAACCCACTCTCACTGTGTGTTTTGGAGGGGGCTAGCCTCTTAACCCTCAGACTATGACCCAGCAGATAAGACTCAGAGGCCTCATTACAGTGCCATTTTGTCCCTATGTAAGTTGCATTCCCTTCTCCTCTTGTTAGCGTGTTTGTCAGGTCATGCCACATAGATGAAAGGTGTGGAGACACATCCCAGCAGGGGATGTGCAAGGAGGGGCTGCCTGCTTATAATCCTTGGTGTGTTTCAACTGTAGTTTGAATATAAAAAAAAGTGTTGCGTTTCCATAGGTTCTTCCTTGTCCCCTTACCCTTGTCAGAGTGGGTACCCATTTAAAGGTGTACATTTTATACTTAAACAGTTTATGCCTCAACACCTGTGTTATTTGCCTCATGATATTGGGGGGGATGGTTTGAGGGCTGGTTATGGCAAGTCTGTCAGCTGCAGGTGTTTGGAGAACACGAGACACAGTTCTGCCAGAGGTGCCTAGTCAGGGTATCTGAGATCCATCACAGGGATGAAAACAGGTTCTCTCACCAAAAGAGTGTGAAGCTTACAGACTCTTGGTGCAAATGTATTAGCCACTAGAAAAACAGTCTTGATCAGATTCTGAGAAATCAATTTGAAAAGGGTTCAAGTGTTTGTCAATGCCTACAGAAAGATTCCATTTTGGCCAGCTTTCTTCACTTGGACTGGCCAGAGCCCAAAAATCCCACACCCCTTCCAATCAAAAAGTTCCAAGGCAATAGATCTTTCCAAGAATCTCCTAAAGCTACCACCTGTACTTTAAGCGTACAAACTGCAAGCCCCTCATCTGTGCCAGTCTGCAGAAATGCCAGAACTGAAGCCAAGTCTTTTAAGGGAAAACCTTCCACATGACACCAGGAATTGAAAATCAGGTTTTTGCATAAATAGCCCTAGTGACTACTCTACTGGACAATCAAGTGGCTAGCAAGGCTTCTGAAAACCCCTTATTTCAGTAGCCACTCTTCAGATACCAAGCATTAGCATGGCTACACCCAGGCAGGCCACTGGTCCTTGAGACATAAGATCCTGAGAGAAAGATGCCAAAATGGTCCAAAAAAAATTGGACTGACGTGAAGAACTGTAAAAATCAAGGCCCCCTAGCCAAAAAGGGGTAATCAGTACAGCTTTCTCCTCCTTCCTTTAACACCCTCAGAATCATCTGAAATTATGGCAAGTAATACCCTAGATCAGGGGTACCCAATCTTTTGTAGAGCGAGGGCCACTTAAGAGACTTGGTAACCAGCCACAATGAGTGTAGCTGGTGGACAGCAGGTCTATTTGCCCCTCTGCATATGCAGAGCAGACAAGGACACAGCATGCTCTACTCCAGGGGTGCACAACCAGTGGCCTGGGGGCCACATGTGGCCTGTGACCTTCTGTGGGATGGCAGATTGGCAAGCCCATATCATGGGTTGCAGACTCGCCATCCCCGAAAATCTGTGTTAATGAAGCCGGCAAAGCAAGCAGCTGTGGAGCATAGCTGTATAAGCTGATGCTTGCCACAGGTGGAGTGATACCAAATGCACTCTGCCGGGGACAGCAACAGCAGGCGATACTTGAATGGAAGACTTATTAAAGGTCAGTTTATTACTAAAATTGCAGTGTGCTTATATATGGGCATATCTGTGCAGGGGTTACTGGGCTGCTTTCAAACGAATCCACAGGTACAGTGCACCTTCAGGTTACCTGCACTGAGGCATAGACTTCTGTTATTACCTGTGGATTTGGTGTGCTTTCAGAAAGTGCACCACACCTGCAGGATATAATAGAAGTCTAGGGCAAAGTGCAGCTAACCCACAGGAAAGACACAGGTGCACTGCGCTTCATTAATGTGAAAGGCCACTTTCACACAATCAGTCTGATTCAATCGGACCCTCCATTCACCTCTATGAAACAGCAGATGTATACAGATTTGTGTCCTTTTACACCACCTACCTCCAATCTGATTCTCAAAAAAAATAAAATTTAAAAACAGAAGAGGATCAATCCCCTTCCGTCAGGGCAGATCGGAGGTCCCATAGAGTAGAGTGGGCTGTATCCGTGTCCGCTCTGCATGGACCTTTCATCCGCCTGCTCATTGTGGCCCGCAACCAGTTACCAAGTCGCTTAAGTGGCCCTCGCTCTTCAAAAGGTTGGGCACCCCGTGCTCTACTCTATTGGCCCTCCAGTACTATCTGCCCAGGCAGAAGGCAACAGCTCCTTGTGTTTAAGCAGATCAGAGATAGGCAGGTGTGTAAACAGACAGGAGACAGTTTACATCTGCCACTCTAGTGGTGAACAGAGGGCATTTGGGTCGGCATAAAAAGTGGACCCGATCAGACCGATTGTGTGAAAGGGGCCTAAGGCCACTTTCACACTGATGCACTGCAGTTTACCGGCACCTCCAGTACTGCTGTATAGATCACAGGTTCCCAACCTGCCATCCCCAAGCAGTGTGAAGAACTGAGCTTGCACAAGAGGAAGCAGAGCCGATGCTTCCTGTATAGCCCTCAGTTCATACTGATGCTTGGGGATCGTGGGTCAGGAACCCATGAGCTGGGTTTGCCAAATTCCACCCCAAAACAGGAGCTGGCAGGCCACATGTGGCCCAGCAGTTGGGCACCCCTACCCTAAATGAAACACCCAGGGCAGCTGCTCCTAGGGAACCATTGTGTCAGTGAAAAGCAACATTATATTTTCTCTGGGAGGAAAAGGATCCAGCTGGGGCTTCCTCAGGCTTTGCTTCTCATCTCCCCCTGAAGTTTTGTCTGACAATGCCACAACTGTGGCATATCTAAACAAGCAGATATGGCAACTATTTCTTGCAAGAAGGAATTCAGAGCCAAGGCAACTGCCCTTAGTTCTCTCCAGTTGGAGAACACAAATTCCACCATCATGAATCCTAAAAACCAAAGAAAAACCTGCAAAAGTTGATTGTCCAATAAATACAATTTTGTATTGCAGACATGTAAAGCAGCCATGGCAAAGAAGGGAAACCCCTCCCCTGGCCCCCCAAAAGTGCTGCCACCCCTCTATATACACACACACATGCGAATATGCTCCCCTTCAGATAGCCTGGGCTAGTGCACCTCCCATCACAGCCGTTTATCCACAGGTTCCAGACTCCATAAATGCTGGACAAGAAATAGGCACCAGCACAGATCCTGCCTCCTGCCCCTGAGCTTGCAGCCAGAAATGCAGTACGCCTGCTGCCCCTCCAGATGTCTCACTTATGGGCTGGAGCTCAGAGCCACCACCAATGTGGTGGTGCATGCACAGAACCACTGGTGCAGCACCGCATCAAAGCATGTTTACCACTACCAAGAAGCAGCACCCAAACATAGAAGGGAAGGCGTGTTCTGTCATATTAGAAGACCCATCAGAATTGGTAATGGAAGTGATGTTCCGTCAACGCCATCTTGCTACACCCCACATTCCATAGTACCGCTACACTGAGAAGGGGGAAGCGGACCTCTTGTTACACCCATCGCAGCTTTGCATTTGTTATTTTTAAACAGGAAATAGAGCATATATGGTGAAATACAGGATTTGGAAATCCAGCAGACTGTTTACATGTTGAATTATAAGGCTGCATTCACACCTGAGCGTAGCGTGTTTGAGCGTTTTTACCGGCGTTTTGTCGCGCGTTTTGTCACGCGACAACGCGCGTTTGCATACAGCGTTTTCCGCCGTTTTTTAACTTCGGCGTTTTTTTTCAGCCAATAGGAAAAATATTTTTCATCTGCTTCCTGAGTACTGTACTTAATGTACTTCCGGTTCAGCATTGTGCTCATGTACTTCCGGTTCAGCATTGTGCTCTCTGCGCCATATCTACTATAAAGATGAGTGACGATGAGATGGCATGTTTTGTGGCAGCATCCGCTGTTGCCACATTTTTTCTGCGTGAACAAGAGAGGAGGAAGAAGAGGGCACGCAGATATTGGATACACCCCGTAATTGCCGATCGGGAAGAGAGAGGGCAATTTTGGGTCATGTACAGTGACCTACGTGACCATGAAGATAAATTTTTGGACTACACCAGGATGTCCATAAAAAGGTTAGTCAAAATAGTTGAATTCATGATGTTTGACATTGTTCCTGTCTTATATTATAATGTCCACCCATAAACGCCATATTTGTTATTTTTTTTTTCACAGCTTTGATGAGTTACTGGGTTTACTCAGTAGTCGTTTGCAGCGAATGGACACATATTTTAGGAACAGTATACCCCCTGTGGAACGACTAATTATCACACTGAGGTAATATTGTCATATTTCTATTAAATTTTTTAACCACTTACCACCTCACGCCAATGTACATCGGCAGAATGGCACGGCTGAGCACAAGCACATACCTGTACGTTGCTTAGTGCCCAGCCGTGGATCGGGAGTGCCCCGCCGGTGGTGCGTTCCTGACCCGGCCCTGAGCTCTGTGACCATGGCCGCAGAACCAGCGGACCTGATCGCCGCTGGTGTCCCGCAATCGGGTCACAGAGCAGAAGAACGAGGAGAGATCCGAGTAGACAAACCTCTCCCCGTGCTTCCTACTGTGGCTGTTACCGATCGGAAAGACAATCAGTGACGTCACATGCCAGGCCACGCCCACTAAAATAAAAAAAGACATAACGTCATACATAAGACCTACACTGCCCCCTAGTGGTTAACACCTTCCTGCCAGTGTCCAAAAATGTGTTAAAAATGTCCGATGTGTCTGCAAAAATGTCGCAGTTACAATAAAAATCGCTAATCGCCGTCATTAAAGAAAAAAAAAAAAGATAAAAATGCTATAAAACTATCCCCTATAAACGACATAAATTTTGTTTTGGAGCCACGTTGCACGTCCACGCAATTGTAGCGCCGCAGTGCCGAATCACAAAAAGGGTCCTGGTCCTTTGGCTGCAAATTGGTTTGGGGCTTAACTGAGATTAAAGCGGGTTTACCCGCTTTTTTTTTTACCCCTGCAAAGCAAAAGGCATAATGAGCTAGTATGCACCGCATACTAGCTCATTATGAAATACTCACCTTAGAACGAGGCCCCGACATCTAGCCCGATCCACGCCGAGGGAGCTGACATGTTCCCTCGGCGTTTCTTCCGGGTATCGCGGCTCTGGCGCTGTGAGTGGCTGGAGCCGTGATATCGTCACTCCCACGCATGCGCGCGGGAGATTTCATTCCGGCCGGCCAGCCACTGCCGGATTTTCAGGCTGAGAATCCCCTTGTGCGCATGCACCGCTGCAGTCAGCAGCGCATACCGAGGGGAATATCTCCGAAAACCATACAGGTTTAGGAGATATTTTTTTTACCTACAGGTAAAACTTATTATAGGCATTCCTGTAGGTAAAAGTCCCAAAAATGAGTATACAACCACTTTAATGAAGAACCTAATATGAATAATTTTTTATATGCCTAAAATAAACACCAATCACACATTTTTAAAGCCAAATAAAAACTTTATTTTTTTTATTTAAAATATTACTGAAATATAACTTTTTCTGTTATAACTTTTTCTGTTCGTTTGTGCGTTTTGCACATATACAGCTCAACAAAGAAATAGAGCTAACGTAGCTCATGAATAAAAAAAAAAAAAATAAATTAGAGACGATGGAATGTTTGGGAGGAGTTGTCTCCCTCATTGGGTGTATTCACCACATTCATTGCATGGCCATATTGTGACCAGTTGGAGGTAGAGGGATTCTCATTTTGCTGCCAAATAGAAGGTGGTGGTGGTGGTGGTGTTGGCAGATGAAAGTAATTTGAAGGTGGTGGTGTTGGCAGAGGAAGGTAATGAGAGGATGGTGGTGCTGGCAGATGGGGCGGGGGGTGATTTGCATAGGGACCATAAGGTGGCGGAGGCTCTGAGGACCTATATGTGGGGGTTGGTGGTATAAAAGTCGCAATATAGCGTATGGTACCTGCCAACATGTCTGCCTGGAGTTCTGATGGTACCTTCTCCATCAGACCTTCCAGACATCTTGCAGAAACCTGCACATGAGACCTGTTGCTGCTAATTTTTTCTGACATACTGGTCATAATGTCCAGCATGCGGTTGAAGTCAGGATCAGGAGCCTTCCTTCTTATTGCTCTAGCAGGTACACGAGCAGAAATAGATAGTGGGGACGTCTCATCTCGCACATGTGTCTCAGATGTAGACCGTGCTGGAGTCGACAATTGGCTCTCCAGATCTCGGCCTCCTTGATCACTTGATGCTTGGCTTGCTTGCTGACTTTCATCACTTGATGCTTGGCTTGCTTGCTGACTTTGATCACCTGATGCTTGGCTTGCTTGCTGACTAGCATCTGTGTCCAAATCCTCATTTGGATTACTGTCCTCCCAGCAGTTTTCAGTCCTGAAAATAGAATTTAATTATTATAACTTTCTCTTTAAATTTTGTTTAATGACATTCGTACACAGATGATAGCTTACCGCCCCAAAGCCAGCATTGGCCGAAGGAATTCCATTTCTTTTGCATGCAGATAATTTCTCGGAGCACATGCCCCAGATCCACTCCTAAATTCCCTTTGCAGTCTTAGATGTCGAGTGTAGGCATCACGTATACTCTTCCACTTTATTTTGAGCTGTTTAACTGTTAAAAAACACATTTAAATATATATGTTTATTTCTTTGTAGGTACCTAGCAACCGGACAATCTTTAGCGAGCATACATTATGCCTTTCGAGTTGGGAAATCCACAGCAAGCTACATAATTCGGGACACTTGCTCTGCCATTTACGACATACTAAAGGATATTGTATTCAAAAAACCGACAGCGGAAGATTGGGCAAGGATCTCGGATGTTTTCTGGCAACGCTGCAACTTCCCCAACTGTGTTGGAGCCATCGATGGGAAACATATTCGTATCGTAAAGCCCATGGGTAGTGGAAGCCAGTTTTTCAATTATAAGAAATATTTTTCTTTTGTTCTAATGGCAGTGGCTGATGCCAATTATTGCTTCAGCTACATCGACATTGGAGCATATGGTAGCAGCGCTGACTCTGCCATTTTCTCACATTCATCATTTGGACACCGGCTGCGCAACAATGCTCTGGACCTTCCAGAAAACAGGCCACTCCCTGGCACAAATGGCCCTCCCCTACCCAGTGTTTTTGTTGGAGATGAAGCCTTTGCTCTGAGTGAGCATCTGCTACGGCCTTACTCGGGGCACAACCTGACGGAACATAGGAGTGTGTTCAATTATAGACTAACTCGAGCACGTCGCGTTGTGGAATGTGCATTTGGCATATTGGCCAACAAATGGCGGGTACTGCACACTCCGATTGGTCTCAACATGCAAAATGCAATTTGTGTTGTCAAAGCTGCATGTGCCTTGCACAATTTTGTTTGCCAGCGGGATGGATTTGACTTTGAGGACCCAGTCCATGAGAACATGGAAAGGGCTCATTGGACCGGTGTTCGTGGAAGCAGGCAAGGGACACAGGTCAGGGATCAATTTGCCTCCTACTTTATGTCACCAGCAGGACAGGTCCCATGGCAGCTTGAGGCAATCTAATAAACTTTAGTTCTTTGTAAATACAACCATAGTATATACTATGCTGTACTGATTTATTATTAAAAATGCTTGGATGTATTGACAAGAAGTCCCATGTTTTTTTTTTAGAAATATATATTTTTTTTTATGCAGTATCCTTCCAATATCCACTAGGGGTCAGAGTGTTTCATCATGTATTTAGGACATTCTGATAATACTATACTCATACTCCCATGCATAGTCCCCTTTCACACTGTGGCATTGTTCAGGCAGAAGCAGTGAAGGAGCAGTGTATTCACTAGCTAGCGCACCGCTCCAGTGTGAAAGCCCTCCGGCTTTCACAATTGAGAGAAAGGAGCCGGTATAGCACCTGAAAATACGACTACTTTCACTGCACTGTGAAAGCAGGAGTGCTGGAGCGGGGCACTAGCAGGACGGTAAAAAAAGTCCTGCTAGCAGCATCTTTGGAGCGGTGAATATCGCTCCTACCCATTGAAATCAATGGGCCAGCGTGGCTATACCACCGGCAAAACGCTGCTGCTAGCGGCCGCTAGAACGCTGGCAAAGGGCCGCTGCAGCGGTGCTTTGTGTGCGATTGCGGCCCTTTGCCAGCGTTCTAGCGTCCGCTAGCAGGGCAGTTTTAACCCCCGCTAGCGGCCGAAAAGGGTTAATGCAGCGGTGCTTTGCATGTGATTTTAACCTTTTTTCAGCCGCTAGCGGGGGTTAAAACTGCCCTGCTAGCGGCCGCTAGAACATAACCACAATAGGGACATAATAGATTGATTAGTACATTATAAGGCCCTTTTCACACTGGGACAGTGCGGGTGTTGGTGGGTTGGCGCTTTGTCGTTATTTCGTATGTGGTATGCGGCGGCTAGCGGGGCTGTTTTAACCCCCGCTAGCGGCCGAAAAAGGGTTAAAATCGCATGCAAAGCACCGCTGCATTAACCCTTTTCGGCCGCTAGCGGGGGTTAAAACTGCCCTGCTAGCGGCCGCTAGAACGCTGGCAAAGGGCCGCTGCAGCAGTGCTTTGTGTGCGATTGCGACCCTTTGACAGCGTTCTAGCGGCGGCTAGCGGGGCTGTTTTAACCCCCGCTAGCGGCCGAAAAAGGGTTAAAATCGCATGCAAAGCACCGCTGCAGCGGCCCTTTGCCAGCGTTCTGGCGGCCGCTAGCAGGGCAGTTTTAACCCCCGCTAGCGGCCGAAAAAGGGTTAATGCAGCGGTGCTTTGCATGCGATTTTAACCCTTTTTCGGCCGCTAGCGGGGGTTAAAACAGCCCTGCTAGCAGACGCTAGAACGCTGGCAAAGGGCCGCAATCGCACACAAAGCACCGCTGCAGCGGCCCTTTGCCAGCGTTCTAGCGTCCGCTAGCAGGGCAGTTTTAACCCCCGCTAGCGGCCGAAAAAAGGTTAAAATCGCATGCAAAGCACCGCTGCATTAACCCTTTTCGGCCGCTAGCGGGGGTTAAAACTGCCCTGCTAGCGGACGCTAGAACGCTGGCAAAGGGCCGCAATCGCACACAAAGCACCGCTGCAGCGGCCCTTTGCCAGCGTTCTAGCGGCCGCTAGCAGGGCAGTTTTAACCCCCGCTAGCGGCCGAAAAGGGTTAATGCAGCGGTGCTTTGCATGCGATTTTAACCCTTTTTCGGCCGCTAGCGGGGGTTAAAACAGCCCCGCTAGCCGCCGCATACCACATACGAAATAACGGCAAAGCGCCAACCCACCAACACCCGCACTGTCCCAGTGTGAAAAGGGCCTTATAATGTACTAATCAATCTATTATGTCCCTATTGTGGTTATGTTTGCAGGGGTTTCTCTTACCTTTCTCATCCTTCACATGGCCAGTTAGGTCTGCCCAGTTTGTAAAAAGTTGGATGGCAATCTGGTTCCATGCCCTTCTCTTGCTCGCTCGCAGTTTGTAGCATGGATCTCTCATATCATATAGACAGGGGTGCTCCTTCACCGTTCTTATGAACCTCTCCTGCTCTAGGAGACATACTGTCTCATCCAGTTCTTCATCCATATTCATGTTCTCCATGTGAGCTAAAAATGGTGATCTGTGCACTTCCTGTGTATTTTTTTTATGTCCTTTATGTCATTTCCTTATTTACATTATGTAAATCATATTTTTTCTTGAGCAGATACAGCGTCAAAACGCCCGTAGAAACGCTCGTTGTCGCGCTAAACGCTCGAATCGAGCGTTTCCATTAGTTTCTATGGGAATGAAAACGCCCAAATCAGCCCGATTCGCGCGACAAAAAAGGGTCCGGAACTTGTTTGAGCTTCAGGCGTAGGGCTTCAGGCGACATGGAGTGGAGATGTGAACCATCTCCATTGAGAATAATGGATTTTGTCCCCTCAAGCGTTTTGTAGCTTCAGGCGTAGGGCTACAAAACGCTCAGGTGTGAATGGGCTCTAAAAGCAGGTGTTCCATAAGATTAGCAAACCTGTGAAGTCAGCAGGTTTGACGCTGCTTTTAACCACTTCAATACCGGGCCATAGTCATAGTCAAATGACGCCCACAGATGGGATCTCCCATCCTGGGTGGGCGTCATATGACATCCTCGGTATTTTGCCGCTCCTGCGGGCCCCCAGCACGGTGATCGTGGATGAGGTGTGTCCCTCGGACACAGCCCATCCCCGATCTGTGAGATTTCCATCCCCATCCACCCCCCCCCCCCCCATACATGTGACCGACCGTGTCCAATCACAGCCAGTCACGTGTACTATGCACATTCACAGCGCTCTTGCACACGCCTAGGGCGCGTGCAGAGCGGCGATCAGGGATGCAGCTTGTCACCCTGACACAGCCCAACCCCGATCGGCTGTGTCCAATCACAGAACATAAACAATCCGCAGTAATGAGATGTTACCGGGTTCTCTTCACACACTGATTGTAAGGAGGAGATTGCGATAACATCTCGTTACCGCCTAGTGTACACCAACACACACACACTGATTAATACCCCCCCCCCCCCCAATAAAGAGGACCTGTCACCAGCCATCAAAGTACCTGTCACCAGCCCATCAGAGTACCCAAGTACCTGTCACCAGCCCAGAGTACCCAAATACCTGTTTGCAGACCATGCCCCATAGAATACACGTTGAGGTGTTTGCTTTCCAAAATTGGGTCATTTTGGGGGTAATTCCATTGTCCTGGTGCTCCAGAACCTTCAAAAGTGTGATAAGTAGGAACGAAATGAGATGTGTAATTTATGCTCCTACAACGCCTGAAGGTACTACTTCCATGTTAGACCTCTGTATATGGCCAGGCTTTGTAAAAGTCTCACACATGTGGTATCGCAATACTCAGGAGTAGCAGAATGTGTTTTGGGGTGTAATTTTTGCTATATACATGCTATGTGTTAGAAATATCATATAAATGGACAACTTTGTGTGTAAAAAAAATAAATAAATAAGATTTTAATTTTCTTTCCACGTTTTCTGAAGACTTGTGTAAAAAAAATTAACCATTAAAAAGACTCAATGCTTCATAGAATATACTTTGGGATGTTTGTTTTCCAAAATGGGGTCATTTCATGGGTAATTCCATTTTCCTGGTGCTCCAGGGACTTCACAAATTAATAGGTCGTCAGGGGTTCTAGAGGCATAAATGACACCTCTAATTTCCTGACGGTGCTCCCTGCATGTTGGACCTCTGTGTGGCCAGCCTGTGTAAAAGTCCCACACATGTGGCATCGTCATACTCGGAAAGAGTTGCAGAATGTATTTTGGGGTGCAACTGGAAGTATGCATATGCTGTGTATGAGAAATAAGACAATTTTGTAAAAAAAAAAAAACATTTTCCCCCAAGAATTGTGGGAAAAGGTACCAGTTACTTACTGGTAGCTGTCTTTCTGGGAAATCTTCCAGGACGGCACACCTTAGAGATGAGAGGCTCCTCCCTACAGGAAACAATCAATCGACAGCTGTTATAAGTCCTCATCCTTCCCCTTGATCCTCAGTTTGTTGAGAAGTAACTCCTGAACCCGGTTCACAAGGGAAATCATTCCTCATAGGCACTCACCTTCTAGTGTTTTACAATTTTCCCTCCTCCAACGGGCGGGAAGTAGGCCTGCCGTCCTGATAGATTTCCCAGAAAGACAGCTACCGGTAAGTAACTGGTACCTTTCTCAAGTTATCTTCCAGGACGGCACACCTGAGAGGATAAACAAGTATCTCAGGGTGGGGCCACTGCAAGACCCTCTTGGCGAACCTTGGTTCTGCAGTGAGCTTTACCTCCACTCCATATGCTTGATGAAGGTATCTTAGCTGGATCAGTCGGCAGGTCTGCTCCACAGATGTCCCTGCCTTTTCTGCTTCGGATGCGGTATCTAGGTGGAATGGGCTCTTAAAGATGGAATCAGAAACATGTTAAATTTGTAGGTTAGCAATGTTGCCTGTCTCACATCTAACAACCATGGCCTATTGTGCCTGTAGGTGCTACTTAGAACCACTAAAAAGATAAATCAGAGACCTGTGTTGTAAGACAAGGACACTACATTGATCAATAAGAGGGCCTGTGTTAACACTACCCTGTTCAGGGAAATAAAACTACAAAAAAAAAGGGGGGGGGGGGGGTTGGGGGGATACTGACAGACAACCTTTTTTGTCCCCTTTTATCTTTATGTCAGCAAAGACCAAAGGGAAGCCTACTTAAGGGTAATAGATTAACAGAAGCTTGATCCCTGGGTTTAAGGCATGCCCAATCTATGACTTTAATCTCCTGAAGCAGGCTCTCAGGCGTAAGTAAAGTCCCTAGCAGGAGTAGACTACCCATATTGCTACGTCTAGTTTTGCTAGAAGGGCGAAATGAAGGCCATGCACCGAGCCAAAATCTATTCGATCGGGTATACATATTTATACTTCATCCTCAGGCCCTAATACTCCTCTGAACAGAACTCTCCAAGTGCTTACTAAACAGGGCGATATTATCCCCTTTCTCCAGTGTCCCATAACTCTACAGGGCTTCAACCCTAGGAAATGGTTCTGGCATCCCTGAATGTAATGGAGGTCGAGGCTTTCTGACATGTGACATCTGCAGCCAGAACTCCTGGCCCCTCCATGGAAAAGAAGGCTGAAATAAAAAAAAGGTGATACATGTATTATCACATATAAAAATATAGATTGTGGGCACGGCACAATAGATTTAGACAGAAAGGACACAAGCATAGACAACAATGTTGTGTACCTGAGTGTGACTAGCTAAACCGATATATCAAATATGAGAAGAGACCCAAATCTGAACCTCAATGTAGACAAACAGTCCTCACAGTCTGGTTTTCTGATGTGCTGCCAAGATGTAAAAACATTAGAAATACACAGCATTTAGGGTTTGCTTGTGTCTTAAAGTGCAGCTAGCTAGGTCATAACCGATATATAAATACAGAAAGGGCGGTAACCCCCTTTATGTTTGTGTTTTACTGATGTACAGCAAAACAAGGCTATAAATATAAAGACAGAAAGACACAAACTTCTATGTTGCGTATTTCTGACAAACCACGAAATACAGTTATAAGATCAATATAAACACCAACTCCCGAGTTGTGCATTTCTGCTATGCCACAGGGTAAAATATGGAACACAAGACAATCCTTTCTGTCATGCACTTCTGTAGTGTAGTTCAGATAGAACCAACACTGAGAAAGGACACAAGAAACCTGCAGCATTGTGTTTTTCTGAAGAGCAGTAAGGCAAGGCAAGGCAATATGAAACAGAAAGCACCAACAAGCTTCAATCTCGAGTATTTCTGCTGTGCAACATAAAAACAGACACAGAGGGGGAAAAACAAAAACACCACAGAGTCTTTACAGCTGCAATCTTTCTGGTCTGCTGCAAAGTAAGACAACTCCATGATGAGTAGGGATGATCTTCGTTTTCGAGTCGAACATATGTTCGACTCGATCATCAGCTGTTCGCCCGTTCGGCGAATTCCGAACGTTATGGGCCGTTTTGCGCCAAATTCGTGTGGCGCTCACGGCCCACAATGCACTGCGATGGCACAGTGCATTGCTGGCTCATGATTGGCCAAGCATGCACTGTGACCCCGCATGCTTGGCCAATCACAGCGCCGGCAGCGAGGAGAGCCATGATCGGCCACAGGCAGGATGCCTGTGGCCAATCATAGCTCAGGCTGTGTAGTACACGCCCCACACTATATAAGGCCGCCAGCGCGGCGGCCTTGTGTAGTGTTTTGGCGTCTGAAGCAGTTAGTGGGTGTTCTGTGTACCTTCAACACAGTATACACCGATCGTTATCGGCCGATTTTCGTTCTTGCTCTTCTGTAGTGGTTGTTGTCTGCGTGCCCTGACCGCAGTATACACCGCTATATTCACCTATATAGCTAGCGATATATCTATCTTTTATAATAGAGCTTGCAGTCAGCGGTAGGAGCTTGTGCGTGCTGTCTGCGTGCTCTGAACCCAGTACACACCGCTATATCCACCTATATAGCAAACTATCTTGCTCGTTTTAAATAGAGCTTGCAGTCAGCGGTAGGCGCTTGTGCGTGCTGTCTGCGTGCTCTGAACACAGTACACACCGCTATATCCACCTATATAGCAAACTATCTTGCTCGTTTTAAATAGAGCTTGCAGTCAGCGGTAGGAGCTTGTGCGTGCTATCTGCGTGCTCTGAACCCAGTATACACCGCTATATCCACCTACATAGCTCTTCTCTATTTGAGCCATCTGCAGGAGTTATTGGAAGTTGTGTGTGCCTCCAGCACAATATACACTACCCAATTGCTGTTTTTCCCAACTCCCTTCAGGCCATTACCATGTCTGGAAGGCCAGCAAGGAGAGGCAGACAGACGCGAGCCGATAAAAGAGGGCAAGCAGGCTCTGTGTCTAGAGACAACAGTGCTGGTCGTGGATGCGGTGCATCGTTATCATCAGCACGTGGCCATGGGACACACTTGTCCTTCTTTTCGGCAGCTGGACATGTTGAGCCGCAACATGCCAACGACTTGGTAGAGTGGATGACCAAGCCCTCTTCAACCTCCTCATCCTCTCTCACCCAGTCTCAGGGTACTAGCAAAGCAGCTGCCAACGCTTCGTCTTCCCTACTCTCAATGTCATCATCAGTGACTCCTTCCCTAGACCCACCACATCCTCCTGAGGAGTCTCCTGAACTCTTCGAGCACAGTGTTGGGTACATGCTACAGGAGGATGCCCAGTGTTTTGTAGGCTCTGATGATGATACTCAGCTAGAGGAAGGCAGTAGCGTGAATGCAGAGAGAGGGGATGCTCAAGAAGGACAGCAATCTGGCAGTCATGTTCCACAAGCTGCAGCATACTGCCAGGTTTGCTCCAGCGCCGTCTGAATCACACCGCAGAGCCCCGCCTGTGCAGGGCGCTGCCTCTGCGCGTTATTCTAAAAGTTCTTTGGTGTGGGCCTTTTTTGAGACGAGTGCATCAGATCGCACCGCTGCTATTTGCAACATATGTCTCAAGCGTATCTCGCGTGGCCAAAACATCAGCCGCTTGGGCACCACATGCTTGACCAGACATATGTTGACCTGCAATGCAGCTCGTTGGCAAGCGTACCTCAAAGACCCACACCAAAGAACAAAGATGACCTCTCCTTGCTCCTCATCAGCTGGCATCTCCAACCCCACTAGACCTTCAGTCCTCTCTGAAACCTGCTCTGAGAGGAATGAAGGTGTAGAATTAGGTGTGTCACAGCCAAGTGCTTCCGGGCACTCTGCTAGCAGTACACCCACGATTATAGCAGGCAAATGTCCCTGCCCCAGCTGCTGGACCGGCGAAAGAAGTTCACTCCCAGCCATCCACATGCCCAGCGGTTGAATGCTAGCTTGGCTAAATTGCTAGCACTTCCAACTGCTGCCTTTTCAGTTGGTAGACTCGGCCCCCTTCCGTGAGTTTGTACAATGTGCGGTTCCTCAGTGGCAGGTCCCCAAACGCCACTTTTTCTCACGGAAGGCGATTCCGGCTCTCTAACGGCATGTGGAAGGCAATGTCCTTGCCTCGCTGGACAGGGCGGTCAGCGGTAAGGTGCATATTACCGCTGACTCATGGTCCAGCAGGCATGGACAGGGACGTTACCCGTCTTTCACGGCCCATTGGGTCACTCTTCTGGCAGCTGGGAAGGATGCAGGACAAGGTGCAGTAGTGTTGGAGGTTGTTCCGCCACCACGCCTCCAAAATGCTACTATTGGTTGTGACACACCTCTCTCCTCCATCCCCTCCTCTTCTTCTTCCTCCATGGCCTCTTCCAGTGCTCTGTCCTCAGAACCAGCGGTGCTCCGTAGGCTTTCCAGTGGCTACGCAAGTACGCAGGCAAAACGATGCCATGCCGTGCTTGCGCTGGTTTGTTTGGGGGACAGGAGCCACACTGGGGCGGATGTTTTGTCAGCTCTGCAGGGGCAGGCCAAGAGGTGGTTGACGCCACGCCAGCTTAAGCCAGGAATGGTGGTTTGCGACAATGGCACCAACCTCCTCTCCGTCCTCCGACTGGGACAACTGACCCATGTGCCCTGTGTAGCCTGGTGGTGCAGTGGTTCTTGGGCAGGTACCCGGGCTTACAGGATGTCCTGAAGCAGGCCAGGAAAGTCTGTGTGCATTTCCACTGATCATTTAATGCCTGTGCTCGGCTGGCTGAGCTCCAAAAGGAGTTGAACCTGCCCAAGAACCGCCTTATATGTGACATGCCCACCAGGTGGAACTCAACGTTGGCCATGCTGCAGCGGCTGCACACGCAGCAGAGGGCCATCAATGAGTACCTGTGCGACTACGGCATCAGGACAGGGACAGGGGAGCTCGGTTTTTTCTCACCACGCCAGTGGAGCATGATCAGGGATGCATGCACTGTCCTGTCACCATTTGATGAGGCCACAAGGATGGTGAGCAGTGACAGTGCATGCATCAGTGACACTGTACCTCTTGTCCACCTCTTGGAGCATACGCTGCGTGGAATAATGGACAGGGCACTTGAGGCAGAACAGAGGCAGGAAGAGGAGGACTTCCTTGCCTCTCAAGGCCCCCTTTATCCAGACAGTGTTCCTGCTGTGCCACCCATCACACAGGAAGAGGATGAGGAGGAGGATGATTGTGTCAGCATGGAGGTGGAGGCTGGCACTCAGCATCAGCAGCAGTCTTGTAGGGATGATTTACAGTCCCAAGAAACCCGTGGACTTGTACGTGGCTGGGAAGAGGTAGCTGCGGATCATGTTGTCCTTAGTGACCCAGAGGACTCCGGACCGAATGCCTCAGCTAACCTATGCTGCATGGCCTCCCTGATCCTGCAAAGCCCGCGGAAGGATCCTCGTATTCTTTGGATCAAGGAGAGGGACCATTACTGGCTGGTCACTCTCCTTGATCCACGGTACAAGGGTAAGGTTGCTGACCTCATCTTGCCATCGCAGAGGGAGCAGAGGATGAGACATCTCCGGGAGGCCTTGCAGAAAGGTCTGTGCAACGCGTTCCCAGAGACTGGGAGGTTACAAACTCCTGGTCCTGGACAACGTGTTGCTGAGGCATCGGTCAGAAGGAGCGATGGAGAAGGTGGCCGTCTGACTGATGCTTTCAGACAATTTTTTAGTCCGCAGCCCCAAGGTATGATCGGTTCCAGCAACCATCGCCAGCGTCTGATTTACATGGTGCAGGAATATCTAGGGGCAAGGTCAGACTTGGACACCTTTCCCACCGAAAATCCTCTGGCTTACTGGGTCTTGAGGATGGATCACTGGCCAGAGCTTGCACAGTATGCAATTGAGCTACTGGCCTGTCCTGCATCCAGCGTTCTTTCGGAACGCACCTTCAGTGCTGCTGGTGGCTTTGTTACCGATCACAGGGTGCGCCTGTCCACCGAATCAGTTGATCGACTGACCTTCATCAAGATGAATCAGTCTTGGATCACCTACAGCTACCAAGCACCTGAAGCTGATGTAACTGAATCATTTTTTTTTTTGAAATATCACATCCCTTCAAGACTGCCTATGCTGAGTGACCGTCTTGTTATGTTGATTGTCTATCCTCTTCCTCCTCCGCTGATATGTTGGAAGAACATTTCTGGTTCTGGGTGATGCCATCAGCCCAATTTTTCTGCCCCTGTTTAACAGGGGCGTTTAATTACAATTTTTGATGCAATGCTTTGCAGCAGGGCTAATTCCTGCACTAAAACTAGAGTATATGGGAGAGGTTGCAGTGTCGTGGCACCAGCACAAGTGCCTAAGGCCCAATTTTTCTGCCCCTGTTTAACAGGGACATGTAATTACAATTCTTGATATAATATTTCACAGGAGGGCCCGTTCCTGTGCCCACCCAGAGTAGCTGTGAGGACTTATAGTGTTGTGTCACCAGCACCACAACCACCAAAGGTCAATTTTTCTACCACTGTTCAACAATGGCATGTAATTACAATTCTTGATATAATCGTTCACAGCAGGGCGCTCCAGCACCCACCAAGAGTCACTTTGAGGGCTTACAATGTTGTGGCAAAACCAACACCTTGTTCCGCCATTTTTGTAGAGCATATAACGCAGGCCCCTACTTTCAAACATCCAACTTACAAACATCTCCTATTTGCAAACGGAAGGAGACAACAGCAAGTGAGATGAAAAAAGATGGACGACAAAACAAACTATACAGGGGTGATAACCCTTCCCTATGTTTTCCAAAAAGCTTAACCACTTCAATACAGGGCACTTTCACCCCCTTCCTTCCCAGCCCAATTTTCAGCTTTCAGCGCTCTAGCGCTTTCAGTGACAATTGCGCGGTCATGCTACACTGTACCCAAATGAAATTGTTATCATTTTGTTCGCACAAATAGAGCTTTATTTTGGTGTTATTTATTCACGACTCCGTTTTTTTTTTTTTTGCGATATAAGCGCAAAAAAAGCGGAAATTTGGGGAAAAAAACAATATTTTCTTTTTTCTATTTGAAAAGAAATCCAATAAAATCAAATTTTGTCATAAATTTAAGCCAAAATGTATTCTGCTACATGTTTTTGGTAAAAAAAATTCCGTTAAGTGTATAATAATTGGTTTGTGTGATCACGGACATATGTACGCAAATGATCATGTACATATGTGTGCAGGTGATCACGTACATATGTGTGCAGATAATCATTGGGACATGTGATTTTAGTGGGACATATGTGGGGGACATGTTTTTATTATTAGGGACATGTGTTTTTATTATTTGGGGACATGTATGTTTTGGGGACATGTGTGTTTTGGGGACATATGTGGGGACTGTGTTTTCACTGTGTGGTGTGTTGTGTGTTTACACTACACTGATGATCAGTGAGTAAAAAGCTGTGAAAAGCAGCCCATACTCACTGTTTATCAGCCGGCTGCAGCGTTCTGCTCTCCTCTTCTCAGCGGTGACTTCCGTGTGAGGAGAGGAGAGCCGATTGCCTAGCAACCGGCTGTTTGTTTACATCACATGACGGCCGTGATTGGACACGGCCGTCATGTGATCAGGAGGGCCAATCACAGAGCCCTCCTGCCGATCTGAGATGTGCCGTGTCCGGGTGACACGAGCACATCGGGATCGCGCCGCTGCGCGGGCGCGATCCCGCTGCTCCTGAATGACGTTCCTGAACGTCCTATCAGGAGCAGGCGGCTCCCACCCGCCGTATATATACATTGGCCGGGTGGGAAGTGGTTAAAAATAGTTTTTTTTTACTGGAGCTACACTTTAAAAATGTACCAGTTGAAAATTACAAACAGATTCTACTTAACACAACAAACCTACACAGTCCCTGTCTTGTTTGCACCGCCTGTATACTGCTGATCTGAGTATATAGGGCCTGGGGGCCACACGTATTTGCTTTTTTAATATGGGTACGGGGTTCCTCTTAATATGCGTACAAGACCTAAAGGGGCTGGTAATGGGCAGGGAGGGCTACCCATGCCATTTTTCTCAATGATTTTCAACCATATTGCAGGAACCAGATATAACATTAAAACCGCAAGCAGTTTTAAATGTAATTTCCGTTAAATGTCATTTTGTTCAGGGACTGTTCTAAACACGGGAAACACGTGGCACTTCACAGGCATACTACAGACACCCCCCAGGCACGATATTTAAAGGAATATTTCACTTTTTTTTTTTCACTTTAATCGTCTTTAAAATCAGTGCGCCCGCCAAAACGGCCATTTTTAAAAACATTTTAGGCATTGACCCATGTCCCCTGAGGCAGGAGCCAGGTCCCCAAACCCTTTTTAGGACAGCATCTTGCATATTAGCCGTTAAAATGAGCACTTTTAATTTCGAACGTTCGAGTCCCATAGACTTCAATGGGGTTCTAAAGTTCGTACGAATTTGGGGTCCATTCGAAAGTTCTGGTGCGAACCGAACCGGGGGGTGTTCGGCTCATCCCTAATGAGTATTGCTGCTGCGTAGCAAAACCTCAACCAGTAGGGAGAGAAGCTTAGGGCTTCCACAACCGTGTGACCCAACCCGCGACTTGGGACTGCAAGACGCATGAGAATTCATACACTATGGCTTCCAATGGGTACCATTTGTGTCTGTGCGACTCCAACAGTTCCTGATTCCTGGATCCACAGACCTCAAGGTTGCACAGGTCGCAGGGAAAATAGCAATTTTCAGGTTGAACAAGTGAGGGGGTCCCCAATGCTGTGACTCCCTGGAGGAGTGCAGTCAACAACCCCCTACTGTGTATCCCTAAGATGCAGAAGGTAGATCAATAGGAAACACTGCTCACTGCTGTGCCCGATATACAAACGATAAGGCAGTAAACATAGGACATACACATTCAATCTTTGTGTATGTCTGATTTGTAGCAATATACCAATACTGAGCAGAAATGCCACCATCCTCAATGTGTCTCTCAGCTGAGCAGCAAAAACAAAATCAGAAAAAAAAGACAAGCAACCTTCACTGCTGTGTCCTTTCTGATATGCAGCCAATAAGGCAGTATATGCAAGACATAAAAAGGACATACAACCTTCAATCTATGTCTGATGTGCAACAATATAACAATTCTGAATAGATAGCACATCCATATTGATATAGTGATTTCGCCTTGCGACTCAACATGTCAAATCGCATGGCTAAAAATCGGCATGACACCACTTTGTGGTGCTGCTGCACGGATTACCAAAGGCAGTATATGCACTACCCCTGGCAGGGGTTCAATTTGTATTTCTGCTATGTAGCCCAACAAATTCAAACCATCAATTTTCACTGCTGCCTGATAAGGCAGTAATACAGGATACAAAACCCCACAGACCTTAATCCTGTATATGTCTGATGTGCAACAATAAAACACTCTGAATAGAGATAGCACATCCATATTGAAATGATTTGTCATGCGACTCAACGTCAAATCGCATGCTTAAACACGGCAGCCATTGCCGTTAACAGCACTGTCTGAATCAGCACAATGCCACTTTGCGGCGCTGCACCGATTACCAAAGGCAGTATATCTACTACCTCTAGCCCAGGTTCAATTTGTATTTCTGCTATGCAGCCCAACAAATCAGGACTGTTGCCTGATAAGTAACCAACAAGCCAAAGCCCCACAGACAGATCTCAATCTTGATTATGTCTGATGTGCAGCAATATAACCGTTATGAGCAGAGATGTGACCAGACTCAATGATGTGCATTCCTGCTGTGCAGCACAAAACCAGAAAGTACAGACCACTTTCACTGTTGTATTTTTCTGATCTGTAGCCAAACAAAGCAGAACCTTTAGGATATAATGGACAGCAAACAAGCTTCAATGCATTTCTGATGTACAACAATATAGCCCTTATGAGCAGAGATGTCACAAATCTCAATGTGTATTTCTGCTGTGCCACAAAAACATCCCAGCAAGGACAAATCTTCACTACTGAGGTCTACTGGTGTGCAGCCAATAAAGTCATGGTCTATCCCTTTATGAAATAACCAACAGGTAATTTCCTAGGCATAGCCTGGGCTGTAGATACTAAACCTTCAACCATTTTAGGATTTGTTCCTTCACTGGTGGTGGACACCCTACTATAGTAGTTGTCCTACCTTACCTCCATAGACTGAGCAAACACTAGCCAGCTCATACCCAGGTGGGGTTGATTAGCAACTAAAGTCTCAATGACCCCAGCCCTAGAGACCAATTTAGCCTGGGGGGGGGGGGGGGTAAATAGCTACTTGCAGGCTTCAAACAAGCAATCATGTAGCTCTTGCATAGGTTTGCACAGAAAATCCTCAATTAAAAGGATGTAGGAAGCGATCTATGGTGAAACACCTTTAGATCTGACCCCATATAATGGCTACTAAAAAAAACGGTCTTCAAAGTAATCCATTTCAGGGAGACTGAACCAATAGGCTCAAATGGGCTCCTAGTCAGGGCCTGTAAGACAGTAGATGGGTCCCAGCCCGGGCAGCTTCTAGATACTACAGGTGGAGCAAAAGAGAGCTCTAAAAAAAAAACCCGATTACTAAAGGGATCTGATGCCAATGGCTTCTCCAAAAAGACCAACGTGGCCACCTGCACCTTCAGGGTGCCGATTGCCAACTTACTATCAGCACCTTCCTGTAGGAGTTCCAGAACTGAAGCAATTTGACTTGGTGACCTAGCTGAAGTCTTGTACCAGGAGTTAAACACCTTCCAGTATTTAAAATATATTGCCCTGGTAACTTTTTTCCTACTGGACAATAAGGTAGCAACCAGCCTGTCAGAAACTAAGGCTCACGGCTTGGTTTCTGAAGAGCAGCTCTTGAAGAAGAGGTTTTTTTTCAAAGTCTTTATGGACTAGAGGGCCCTGCTGCAGAAGATCTTGTCTCAGGGGGAGATGCCAGAATGGTCTTTGTTGCATCTGAAGAAGGGCCGAGAACCATGGTCGTTTGTACCAGAAGGAGGTGATCAGAATGAACCCTGCATCTTCTTCCTGATCTTCCCTAACACCCGGGGAATCAATTGAAAACGGGGGAAAAGGCATAGGCTAGACGAAAATTCCAGCTGTGCGCTAGTACATCTACTCCCAAAGACCTCTCGTGCCTGTTAAGAGAGAAAAAGAAGGACCTGGGCATTTTCCTGAGTGGCAAAGAGATCTACCTCTGGCTGGCCCCATCTCTCCCCAATCAGTCTGAAGAATTCTGGATTCAGACGCCACTCTTGCCTCTAGAACAGTTCCTGCTGAGAAAGTCTGCCTTTTTGTTCAGGGACCCCTTTAGGTGGACTGCTAAGGACTGAGTAAACCGCTATGGCCAGCCCAGCATACCTTTTGCCAAAACCTGTAGCGCCGTGCTTTTGGCTCCTCCCTGTCTGTTCACATATGTAGTGGCATTGCCGGACAGAATCAGGTGTCGCTTCAAACCAAGTCTGCAAAGGCCCATATCGCCTACTCCTCTGCTTTCAGTTCCCTCCAATTTGAGGACCTCTGTGCCTCTTCTATGGACCATGAGCCCTGGACCCACTGGGTGTCCGCATGGGTCCCCCCAACCCCAGGCGCTGGCATCTGTTGTCAGCCAGACCTGGACGGGGAAGGACCATAACAGGCCTTCTGAAAGTAATTCTGGGTTTCTTCACCACCACAGATCCCTTCTCACTGAGGTGTGGATCCTCACTAGATTGTCCAGAGAACTCCGACGATGATCCCAAGCCTCCAGCAGGAAAGCCTGAAGGGGCCTGAAGTGATGTTTCGCCCATTGGACCGCCGGAATGGAGAAAAGTCAATGTCCCTAGAACCAACATCACCTTCCTGATGGGTTGGGGCTGGTTGCACTGTAACTGCTACACCCTGGACCAGTTTCTCCCGGCAGGAAGATTTTTTTGGTCTATGGAGTTGATACGAAACCCCAGGAATGTCACTTCCTGAGCGGGCACCAGGTTTGACTTTTGAAAATTTATGACCCAGCCTAGCTTCCTTAAGTGGCCGCAGGCTCTGTCGAGGTCTTTTTGCAACCCCTCTGGTCTGGGCGAAAAACAAGTCATCCAGATACGGGATCACTGAGATTCCCTCCAGGCGAAGGCGGGGCTAATGCTTCTGCCATAACTTTGGTGCATACACTCAGGGATGACGACAGACCAAAAGGGAGAGCCCTGAATTGTAGATGAACAACCCTGCTCCCTTCCCTTAAAGCCAACTCCAGAAATCTGAGAACCACTCCAAATCGGGACATGAAGGTACGCATCCTGTAAATCCACGGAGGGCATATAGCATCCTGGGGACAGGAGGTTTCTTACCAAAAAAAAATAAAAAATAGAATCCAGCCGAAACCTCTTGTACCGTACTGACTTGTTTAGCCCCTTGAGGCTTAAAATTAGGACGCAACTTTCCCGAAGGTTTCCTGACCAGGAACACATGAGTAAAATCCCTGACCTAACTCCACTGCTGGGACCGGCGAGACAACCCCCTGAAACATCAGGTCCTGAATTGGGGCCTTCAAAGCAAGGGCCTTGACTAGGTCCCTGGGAACATTGGTGACCAGGAACCTTTGAAGAGGGCACTCGGTAAACTCGATTTTGTAACCCTGGGACACCATCCTCAGGACAAACTGATTGGGAGTTTTTTCCTCTCAGTGGGAGACCATAACTCTAAAAGTCTCCCCCCTACTCTGACCAAAGAGTCATTGTGACTTGGAGGATTGATGACTCCTCCCCTTTACCCTTGGGTTTCTGTGCCCAAGATTTCCTCCTGTTTTGCGTCCAAACCTCCGCTTGACCACTAGGCCCCCCCCAAAAAAAAATAAAAGCTTGCGCGCCTGCACCGGCTTTTTCTTTACAGGAAAGGAGTTCTTCCTGTCCGCTGTTCTGTGCAGAGTTGGATTCTATTTTGGACCAAACAATAAATCCCCCGAAAAATGTAGGCCACAGAGCCCATTTTCGAGGCCGCGTCCCCTGGCCAGGTTTTAAGCCACAAGTCCCATCTAACCGAATTGGTCAGGGTGGCTGACCTAGCTGACATACGGAGATTCTGCCGAGGCATCAGCAATATAGGCAATAGCCACGGACAGAGTAGCAAAGGAATCCAGGATCTCTTGCGTAGGGGAATCAGCCATAATATGAGATTTTAAATTGGTTAACCCATGGTCCAGATTCCTTGCCACAGGTCGTTGTCATGGCTAGTTTCAAATTTATCACTGTCAGGCCCTTTTCAGAAGCAGATCCATCTTATACATAGGTTCCTTTAAAGTGCCCATATCTTCAAACACTAGATCCGCTGATTTTGATGCTTGGGGAAAAAGCTGAATCCAGCTTCGGAACCTTGTTCCACACCAAGTCTGGGCTATCTTCAAAGGGAAATCCCTTCCTGTGCGATCTGGGGAAAAAAAATAAATAAAAGTTTTCCTCTGGCTCCAACCATTCCCTTTTAATCATGTCGGACACCAGGGAGTGCACCGGGAAGGTGCGAGATCTGGAATCTCCTAGGCCCGCATACATACGATCATGCAAGGATAACTCCTTTTCAATACCCAAAGTGGCGTAAATCACTTTGAGGCCCCCCCCACTTCTTCCAATGACAATTTGGACTTGGAAGCTGAGTCCTCTTCTTCCTTAGAGTCCGATTCCTCTAGGGCAGTGATGGTGAACCTTGGCAGCCCAGATGTTTCGAAACTACATTTCCCATGATGCTCAACACTGCAGAGTGCAAGAGCATCATGGGAAATGTAGTTCCATTTCATCTGGGGTGCCAAGGTTCGCCATCACTGCTCTAGGGCCAATGAAAAATAATCCTTTGAGGCGTCCTGGGACAAACCTCCCCCACAGCAACTGCGAACCTCCCGGTTCTGAAGGGGACTGCTGAACTTTAGACTCCTGACGTTCCAGGTTCTTCTAACAGCTTAAAGGGGTAAGAAAGGAAATAGACCTGGCGCTATACCATATACTACTACAAATCTGTGCGTGAAAACTGTTATGTATAATTTTCAGCCTGCTGGCAATTAAATGGAAATCATAAAATAAAAACTTTGTAATGGTCAGCGTGCTGGCAATTAAATGAAAAACAATTGCCAGCACGCTGACCATTACAAAGTTTTTATGCACAGGTCTATTACTTGCACTTTAGTATTATTGATAGTAATATTTGGATGAACATTTCCTATTTTATGACTTATTTTGCGATTTCCATTTAATTGCCAGCACGCTGAAAATTATACATAAGAGTTTTCACGCACAGATTTGTAGTAGTATATGGTATAGCGCCAGGTCTATTTCCTTTCTTACCCCTTTCAGTATTTTTCCACCCGTTTGGGTGGAAATAAATAGAGGCTGCTCTTACCCAATTTTTTCATTCATTTATATATATATTTTTTTATCTTTTGTATTGAGTGGCCCATAGTGCAATCTAAACCCCCCCTAATCTTCTAACAGCTTAGACCTGAAAGGTTGCTTTAAGCTCATCCTTAATGGACGATACCAAGTCACCACATGACGGGGACTCCTCCCTGACTAGGCTTGCGATACAAGTCGCACAGAGCCTTTTGGTCCAGGTTTCGCAGAGTTTTTCCTTGCAAACAGGACATCTCCTTTTGATAGTATGGGCAGAGCTCTTCACCTAAACAGAAGAGACAAAAAAAACAAGCTGTTTTTTGCAAACAAATGCAAAACACCCAGGGGCAACTAAGGGAGCAAAACCACCATTCCCCAGTGCCCTTGCAAGCCGACACCCCCCAGAATCTTCCACCATTGCACACCTAGCAAGGGGAAGGGGGTGCGTGGGAAAGAAAGGGTTCCCACCAGGTGTCTCCTTTCCAACCCCCTCAGAGGAAACCAAGACTGGAATGTGGTGGGAGATGTTTTTAAATGGTGGAATGCTGGGAGGAGCCATGATCTGATGCTGTCCTGAAAAACATGGGGGGTATTTGAAATCAAGGCACACTTTGCCAGTTCAGGAGGATGCTGCCAGAATGAAGTAGGGCTCCATTACAGTATATTAACTGCTACACTACTACTAAGGGAGTATGGCTGAATTTATACCTTTTAGTAAGCCAATCCCAGTAAACTGGTGTCTCCTTCAAGCTAAGCTTATTGCACAAAGGTGGTCACCACCTTTACCACCTACAGGCATACCCCAATTTAAAGTACACAATGGGATTTACTAAAGCTGGAAAGTGCAAAATCAGGCTCACTTCTGCATAGAAGCCAATGAGCTTCTAATCCCAGCTTGTCCAATTAATATTTGGTAATAAGACCTGGAAGTTCATTGGTTTCTATGCAGAAGTGAGGGATTTTGAACTTTCCAGCTTTAGTAAACAAGCCCCATTATGTACTTAAGTGGGGTATGCCTGTACTCAGACTGGTTGGAGGGCTGTTAAATAGGACAGTGAAGCAAATTAAGCAGGGATGCTCAAAGACCCCCATAGCTTTACTTTCAATTCATAAATAACTTGATCCCAGATATTGGATGGGCCACATGTGTCATAGATGGTATGGAATTACACACAACTAAAGCACAGGCAGGAAAGTGTAAGTGAGAATTTTAAATTAGCTTACACAAGACTGAATGAAGGTTGTATAATGGACAATATAGGGGTATTGCTCAATTTACACCAGCAATTGTTTATATAGTGTAGTACATCAGGTGAGGGTATTTTGAGTGGGGTGGAGTGGTCAGTTTATTTTCTTGTCTGCCATTTTTATAGAATGCATGGTAAGAAAAAAAGTTTACGACAAATTGAGTAAAAAAAATATGTTTAATATCCTTTTAATACATTTCCAAAATAAACCATCACTTAACATAAGCATTCAGCTGGAAAGGCACAGGTCTCAAGCACTATTACCCCTGGACAGGCTCCATGTACTGACACTGGGGGAGAAAAAAAAAAAAAAGTTAAGTTTGGGTGGACAAACATAAAATTATGTTATAGGCAATTTCTTGTCTCAGAATATTAAGCTTTTCTCAGAGAATCAAACAATGTAGGTAAAATACAAAATCATCATTGACAAAAAAAAAATAAAAAAAAAAAGAGACTTGAAGACTCACCAATAATGTTTAGCCTTAACGTTGCTAGTCGACAGATTCTAGGGGAAAAAAAAAAAAGTGTAGGCTGTGTAAGCAATACATATAACCAAGTGGCCATTGAGTGAGATTTTCTAAAAAATCAGCAACGACTGCTTGGTGATTTTTACCAACAGGCAAGCCTTTAGAGTTAAATGAATATCTCTTAACACATGTATTGTTTAGGAGATATTTACCCTAAATGCAGCCTGTTATGTCACTGGTGCATACTAGCACATTATTCAATTACATTTTTTAAAAAGCTGCAGTTTACTATTGCTTTAAATGGTCATATCTACTGAACTCAGCAGTCAGATCCATAGTTTTGTCATCATAATGCAGGTTCGGGATAGACTCATCATTGTTCAGATACATGTTAATGACCATCACAATAAATCTCAATTCAAGACTGCACATCCCAGATGGCCTGCTGTATCATCCTAAAGTCAACCAGCTCAGTAGAAAAATATAAAGCACGAAAACGACTACATTAGCAGTAGTCAGTCCAGCAGAGCCAATTCACGCTTACAACACAGATATCAGGGATGCCCAACTCCTAATACCCAATGTTATGGTGCCAGGCAGTTTTTAAAGGGTTTGCTTGTAGAATAGGAGCATTTGAACAGGAGCACTGCCACAACCCAGAAAAGTGCAATGTTAACAGAATGAAGACTGAAGGCTGCACAGCATGTGCTAAAGTGTTCCCACCCCTGGCTGTTGAATAAAGTTCAATACAATTGAGTCCAGTTGCAATTTTCTTGGCAATGATTGCTGGCTTTTGTAGGGGTGGGAAATTGTTAAAGCAGTTGTATACCCCTTTGTCCATTTAGGTTTAAGAGAATCCTGTTTAACATAAAATTTTAGGAGATGGCCACTGACAGATCATGCCAGGATGGACACTGTAGAAGCGATGTCATCATGGCTCTGGCCACTCACAGCACTGGAGCCCATGAACCCAGATGAAAAATGCTGAGGGAACATGTTAGAATGAAGCTCACTACTGAGGGGACCAAGTTAAACATTTCATAATGTGCTAGTATTCTATTGTCTTGCAGGGTTTTCAGCAGTTTACTACTGCTTTAACAGCACACATAAGGCAAGCTGAACAAACAAAGCACAGGGTAAAGCTTAAAATGATAGACCTTATTGTTTTAAATTGGGTCACAGCCAAGCCAGTCATCTCAACTTACAGTAACAAAAAAGCCCACATACCTGAATCTTGGGACATCCTTAGATCACAAGCACAGCAGCAGGTACACTACAGATTCAATCTGTATCACAACCTGTGTAGGAAAACCATAATTTTTTTATTTTATCCAAGCATATTTCACTATATAAAATATGCATCAAACTACACATCACAATTCCTCTAGTCAATACATATTGGTCCCCCCACCTCTCAACTCCATGAATTCTGTTTTCTATTTTTTGGAGTTTTCCCTCTAATCTCCAGTAATCATAACCTCAAAATCTCTTTAAATTTCTGCCAACACTCCCCCCTTACCTCCTCTCCACCAATTCTTAATCTCCCCGCGTTGTGCATTCCAGCAACTGCAATTACCCAGTCCTGGATTTTAGGGCTCTTCCTGTGGCCATCTTTGGAATAAGACTTTCTGCCACGTTCAATAGATGGGGCAATAATGTTTATTTATTGCTTCACTGGGCCCCCTGCTCCATGGAATATACAAACCCACAGGTCTTTTAATAGTTTTGCTGTTATTTCTATTAGCTGCAAGATATTTTTCAAATAATTTTTAATTTTGGGGCAAGTCCACCACAGGCAGGCCATTGTTCCCTTAACCTTACAGCCTCTCCAACATTACTGGGATTTCTCTGGTTGACATTTACCCAATTTATATGGTGTTACGTACCACCTTGTCAAACACTTATAAATTCATTTTGGTTATCTTAGTATCTATAGCCAAGCTATGCGTTACGTTAAAGATCGTCCCAGTCTTATTTCTATACTCCAGTGACCCAACTCTTTTACCCATTGAAATTATACATACACATTAAACAGAACGTACCAAGATTTGCACTAGGATTCTGCAGAGCATCAGCAAAGCCATCTGGCAAAATCGTCAAAGCCTTTTTCAATGAGGCTTGGAAGACCATCGTGAGAATAGACATCATTTGCACTGCATAATCTACAACAGGGATACGCAATTAGTGGACCTCCAGCTGTTGCAAAACTACAAGTCCCATCATACCCCTGGGTGCCATGCTTGTGGCTGTCAGTCTTGTTATGCCTCATGGGACTTTTAGTTCTGCAACAGCTGGAGGTCCATTAATTGCATATCCCTGATCTACAACCACCAACAGGCCATCCATTGCATGCATGTAAACTGCACTGATACATTTACAAATTTCTAGCTGGGGGGGTTGTTTGTGAAAGTAGAAAGGCAGGCTACTTCAATTTGCAAAGGGCTCAGGGCAATAAGTAAATGGAACAAAGTTTACTACAGGATTTCATGGTGCACTCAATGACTGTACAAACCTTTAGTAGTTAGCAAGGCTCCACCAGCTCACACGATATCCAAGGCCAAAATCTCATGTGCCCTGCAAGACAGAAGACTAAGTTACATGCCTAGGCATAAATAGCTAAAGCCAAACTTAAATGCCTTGACAGATGTTATGTTGAACTCAGCAGTCAGATCCATAAAATTGTGTCATCACCAATTCAGGTTCGGGATAGACTCATCATAGTTCAGCTAATCTGACAGTATCCTGGTGAGTGAACAAAAAGCCCAAGACCACTGCAAAGTCAGTTTTGACAGCATCTTGTATACCGATTGTCCACATGAGTGGACAATCGTAAAAAAAGTTCAGCAAGTCAAATTGTTTATTTTATGCTTGTAGCAAAATCTAACATAACTATAGAATAATCAAATACAAAAAAAAGCAACTGAATTACAGCTAAACACAAGCCATTCCTACCTCAAAGGAGACAGATTTCGCACTACTGTAGTCTATAGAACTTTGAACTTCCAACTTTTATCAACCTAAAAAATAAAGAGGATTCAATATCTGACAGACATCCGCTTCCAGTTATTTTATTTGCAGTTTAGCATCAGTTAAGCCTATTGGCAATGTCGTCAGAGCCTCACCACCGAGGCTTGGAAGACCATCGTGAGAAAAAACATCATTTGCATAAGAGACAGAGTCCCAGTTCACAACCAGCACGGAATCAGGGTTTCTCACAGCACACACTGGTTCACATTGACATCTGCAAACTGCAGGGGAGACAGTTAATGGCACCCCGAAGATCAGATTGCAGTGTGAATGGTCAAATGGTGCAGGAATCAGATTTCAGTGCAGACCAAAGGGTTCCTGGCCCATTTTTGGTGCAAATGCAATGCCAGTTTGTATGGCTGAATTTGCATCACACAGACACCACATGTGATCTGCACAACAATGTGGTGTGAAACACATGCAATGTCTGATTGCACAAGTGCAAACTCAGCTTTAGGGGTTTTACTAAATCTGGAGTACAAAATCTGGTGCTCGAAGGATGATAGCCAGCATATAACTAGCATTTGTAATTAAGCTTTGAAAAAACCGTGGAAGCCGATTGGTTTCTATGCAGATTTTTGCACTCCCATAATTAAACCCCTTCAAAGTATAGGGCTACTCTTAACTTTGGTTTTCATGCTGCTCCTTTGATGTGAAGCCATGATCAGTCAAGTAAAATCCATGACCAAATTGGATAACAAAAAGTTTTCACCAACGCAAGAGTTTGGCCAATCAAATATGTCAGTTGGAAGCTTTGGTGCATGAACTGAATTGGCATAGCTTCATTCTTCATGACTGAGCCATTAATATTCCTGGCTATGCTCTTTTGGAAAGACAGGGTGGGGGTGGTAGTGTGCAAGAAGTGATCTCAAAGTGAGTAAAAAAGGGACCTAGATTGAGTGGTGAGGCATTAAGGGTGTGTACTACAAAAATTGGAGTTTGTTAGACTTACCAATGTTAGTGCAGGCTTTGCAGAGATAGAATGGGCTGCAAAAGTGATAATTGGGGGGCCAACTATCCAGAGATTAACTGTTCCTGCAGTGCCATTCCAGTTGAAGAGCAAAAAAAATGTATAATCCTATTACAGGAGTTTGTTCCAGTTCGAGGCCCTGACTTGGAATTATGCACTGCTGGACCTGGTAATCTCAAACTAGGCAAAGCTCATTACTGATCATTTAACACATCTGGGGGTAGTAGTGATCATAACACGATTTCATTTAATGTTGGCTGTAAGCAACAAGCATACTGGAAAGAAACACCAACTTAGCAAATTTTCCAAGGATGAGGGCTGCTGCTCACCAAGTCGTAGGCTGGGAGGGGATATTTGCATCAATGAACACAAATGAGAATTCAAAGAGACTGACCTCACTGCAAAGTATATTACCATGGACAAGAAGTTTAAAATACCAAAAATGAAGCCTGTGGATCACAGCCAAGAAAAAAAAAAAAAAAAAAAAAAAAAAGAAAAAACCACCAGGTGTTCCCCTGGCCAAAGGAAACAGACTGGCATGTGGTGGGGAGAAAAGCCTCTTTATAAAAAAAAAAAAAGTTTTGACAACTGGGAGCCATGATCTCTCAAGACATGGTCACAAGACGTTTAGGGAAAACTGGTGTGGTCAACTTTACAGGAAGATTTACTCCTAAATCAGTATTTGTAATGATGGTGCCCTGCTCTATTTCAAAATTGCATCAACTGCTACCTCTACTAAAGGGTTAATTTTTATTCCAAGACCCATGTTGCAGCAATGAACTTCCTTGTAAAGCACATTGAATGGAAATCTAGGGGAATGAAACAGTTGATGCATGTCATTTGTTCCCTTATTTTTGGTCCTTGTCAGGATTTTTGTAATTGTGCAAAACATAGAAGTCTAAAAAGTTCAGATTTGGGTGGTGCCTAGATGTTGCCTGGTGTGGGATTCACCTGGTACTCTACACATCTTTTGAAGATGTGCTGCATTGCACAGTTATTTGTTGGATATTTTAAATACAAAATCCCACTTTCACTAGGTCCTAAATGGTTTGCTGGGTTATATGGCTGAAGTTACACATTTTAGTAGACAAATCCCAGTAATCTGGGGTCTTCATACCCCCCCAGGCTCAAGCTTATTGCAGAGGTAATCACCACCTACTCACTTGGATTGGTTGGAGGGCTTTTAAAGATATGCTAAGTGCAGGAAGTCAAGTAGGGGCGCTTACAAAAATGTAATAAGCTATGGGGCCTTTGTTCAATTACACAAATGCCTATATCCCAGGTATTGGATGGGTTACATGCTTAGTCAGATTATGGTATTTTTAGCTTATGAATTTCACATAACTAATCACTGTTAAGTAGAATTTTTCCCCCTGCTCTGGGCTACTTATCTAATTATATTACGCAAGCGTTCATACACAATACTACCATGAATGGAGGATATAGGGGTATTGATTAATGTACACCAGCAATTGTTTGTGCATGGTGACGTATTCAGGTGATCTCATTTTCTTGTCTGCTGTTCACTGAATGTATAAGAAAAATGAGAAGTAACACATGTTAAATACATTTCATCATACATCAAAAGCATACCATCACTCATGCGCTCAGCTGGAAAGGCACAGGTTGAGCATTATTCCCCTTGACACAGGCTCCGTGTGCTGAAACTGGGTAAAAACCTCAAGTTAAAAAATTGGATGGACAAAAACATACAAGATGTTATAGGCAATTTGTCTCAGAATAAGAAGCTTTTCTCAGAAATCAAACAATGTAGGTAAAATACAAATCATCATTGACAAATATTAAACATATATAATCTTAAATGAGAAGACTCACCAATAAGGTTTAGCCTTTACTTTGCAACAAGTTCTGACAAATTCTGCAGAGAAATAAAGTGTAGGCTGTAGATAAGCAATATGTATACCAAGTGGTCATTGAGTAATTAAAGCAGTAGTAAAGGCCGTTTTGTGATTTTTTTACCAATAGGCAAAATGTATCTCAAAATGTGCACCATTTAGGGCCGGTTCACACTGCGGGCGATGCGACACGACTTGCCGCAGTGTGACAAGTCGTCCCCGTTCTGTACAATGGAACCGTTCTGAGAGGAGCGACTCGAGTCGCTCCGACTCAGAAAAAAGGTTCCTGTACTACTTCTGGGCGACTTGCATTGACTTCTATACAGAAGTCATCTGCAAGTTGCGGCGAGGCAAGTCGGTGTCGCCTCGCCTGCAGTGTGAACCGGCCCTTAGGAGATTCACCATGGAATCAGCCAGGTATGCTACTTGTGCATACTAGCACATTATGCAATTGTTATTTTTAAGCAGCTGAAGTTTACCATTTCTTTAAATAGTCACATTTCCACTACTGAACTCAGCAGTCAGATCCATAGTTTTGTCATCATAATGCAGGTTCGGGATAGACTCATCATTGTTCAAATACCTGTCACATGAACATAGCAATAAATCTTTAAGAAAAACTGCACATGCCAGATGGTGTGCTCCACCATCCCAAATTAAAATTGAAGGAAACCATTTCATTAGAAAATAAACCAGGAAGGAACACAAGCAGAGCCAATGCACCCTTTCAGTACACAAAGATACAAGGGATGTCAAATGCCTTTTGCCTGATGTACTGGGCAGGTAGCCTTTTTAAACAATTAGACCTGCTGCAGGGTTTACTTGTAGAATAGGAGCATTTGGGCAGCAGCATTGCCACAACCTGGGAAAGTGCACTCCCATACTATGTATCCTGGGCACTGCTTCCCATCTGCAGGCATAGCATGGGGCTGCCGGGTAGAGGGGGAGGGAGGATAGGAGATAAGGAGTCAAAACCCATCTTATTCCTGACATAGCAGTGACGCATACAACTTGTCATTGCATTACATTTCCCAGCCTTTATGGCCAGAGAAACAGTCAGTGCATTACATTCAGTAGCACACAGGGTCTTAAAGACCCTGGATGTCATTAAAGAGAACCTGTAACAAATAAAAAGTTAGTGTTAAACCTCTAAAGTTTTAGACCTGGCAGTAATGTGACAGGAGGGACTACCGTTTTATCCATTAGGGGTCTTTTAGGGACTAGAGCTTGATATGGCTGCTCAGCACGTGCTTAGACAAATAGTATATTAAAAAAAAAAATAATCAATCCACCACCCCTGGCTGTGGAATAGTTACTCTGTGCAATTGAGTTACATTTTTGGGAAATGCCAATTGCTGGCTTGTGGGGAATGGAAACATGGTTAACAGCAGACACTTATAAAGCAAGCTGAAAACAAATAGAAGGCAAAGCTAAAAAATGCTAGACCTTGTTTTAAAATGCATCACGGTTAAGATTTGCATCACAATAAGTGTTACAGTAGGGAAAGGGGCCCCCTCTCCCCCTAGAAAGGAATGCTACTTCAATTTGCAAAGCACTCTGGGTAATACAGTATATGGAACAAAGGTTACTACAGAATTTTATGGTGCACTCAATGACTATACAAACCTTTTAGTAGTTAGCCAAGCTTCACCAGCTCACACAATAGCCAAGGCTAACATCTCATGTGCCCTGCAAGACAGAAGACTTAAGTTACATGCCTAGGCAAACATGTCAAGGCATTCAAGTTTGGCTTTAGCTAGAGATGTTATGTTGAACTCAGCAGTCAGATCCATAAAATTGTGTCATCATAAATTCAGGTTCGGGATAGACTCATCATTGTTCAGCTAATTTCACAGTATCCTGTGAGAAAACAAAAAGCCCAAGACCACTGCCAAGTCACAGCATCTTGTATACTGGTTGCCCACTTAAGAGTAGACAGAAAAATAAGTTCAGCAAGTCAAATTGTTTAATATTTTGTGCTTGTAGTAGCAGAATATAACATACCCATAGAATAATCAAGTATACAAAAAAAAGCAACTGAATTCTAGCTAAACACAAGCCATTCCTACCTCAAAGGAGACAGATTTTGCACCACTATAGTCCATAGAACTTTGGACTTCCAACTTTTATCAACCTAGAAAATAGAGAGGATTCAATATGTGACAGACATCTGCTTTAAGTTATTCCATTTATAGAGGCATGCAGTTTAGCATCAGTTAAGCCTATTGGCAATGTCGTCAGAGCCTCACCACCGAGGCTTGGAAGACCATCGTGAGAAAAAACATCATTTGCATAAGAGACATTGAGTCCCAGTTCACACTGGAGCAATGTGGGAACCAGTACTGAATCACAGGGTTTCACACCACACACCGACATCTGCAAACTGCTGGGGGTGACCCCTCCCTTTTTGTCTTTTTTCTTTTTTTAGAATAAGGCAGCCGTTGATACTGTTATTCTTGATTTAATTGTATCTTATGACGGGTGATCTTGGGCCTTTGGGGGATCTTTAGTGGTTCGGACGCAGGTATACTGGATTAGGTTGAAGGTAGGAGGGAAGAGTGGGAAGTGGGGCTGATAGTAAAAAGGAATATCTGGCGAGCGTTAGATAAAGGGAGGAGGGTCTCCAACCCTGTCAAAATGAGGGGAAAGACAAGTAAAGTTAACAAGACAGCCACCCCGGCTACAAGTCCGGTCGGGATCCAAAAATATTTAGCTGCAAACTCTAGTATAAGAGAGGATGAAGGGACTGACAGCCCCAGAACAGATAAATCTATTCGCCCAGGCCCAAGTAGACAGAAGGGGGAAGAGGGAAGGGGGGTAAAAAATACCACGAGTAAGTCAAGCGAGATTAAAAAAAAAAGCGGGGTAAATTTACAGAATGTAGAAATAGACCAGAATAATTCCCGGGGGGAGGGGGAGGTGGTTAACAGGGAGACAGAAGAAATGATTCCGGATAGCCATAGAGAAACCCTCCAACCCCCACAAATCAGGGAGATGCTCTCTGAGATGTTCTCGAGAATGGAGATCTCCCTAAGGGCAGATATCGCAACAATAAGAAGTGATATAGGTTTGGTATTGGGGAGAGTTGAGGAGTTAGAAAACAGAGTTGAGTCTCAAGAGATTAAGATGGAGGGAATCTTAGAGCAGATAACAGCTCTCCGGAAATCAAATAGAGCAATTAGATATAAGCTGGAGGACCAAGAAAATAGAAGTAGGAGAAAGAATATACGGATAAAAGGTCTCCCCGAGTCATATGGTGGGTCGGCTCTGGGCGAGATAGCTCAACAGATTTTTAACCCTTTATTAGATAAGGAAGTCACAGCCCCTTTGAAAATTGATAGAATACATAGAATGACTCTACCCCGGGGGATTAGAACAGAAGCACCTCGAGACGTTATAGTGAGATTTCACAATGTAGTAGAAAAAATGCAGGTAATGAGAAGAGGGAGAACACAGTCTGGGGTGGTCCATGAGGGCACGGAACTGCAGATCTACCCTGATTTAGCGGGTGAGACATTGGGAAGGAGGAGATGCTTAAAACCACTTACTGAACTGCTGAGAGCGGCGGACATCCCATATCAATGGGGATTTCCTGCATGCCTCATAGGAAAGAAAGAGGGACGATCTGCAGTTCTGCGCTACCCTGAAGACCTCCCAGAATTTTGTGAACAGTTAGGTATAATCCCTGCCCCTCAGATAGAATGGAGTAGTGAAGATGTATTAGGGGCGGAAGGGAATAGTACCCGGGGGAGGAAAGGGCAGGGCCGACCAATCAGGGGGAGTCGAAAGTAGATTACTGGAATTGAGCTGAACTGATGAATTTGCACTGAGAGTTGAGGGGTGAGGGGGGGGAATTGGGGGGAGGGAGGGAGGGTAGGCGAGAGGAGTCTTGGGCGGATTAAGGTTCAAGCTCCAGGGATACTATGGGGGTGAGGCGAACACAAACAGCGGCCCACCAATGCCATAGGCTTAACGGGAAGGGGGGTGTCCTACCCAGTCTCATGAGACGTTCCGTTATAGGACAAAGGGGGTTCTGGGAGGGGAGATGGAGGGAGGGAGGGAAAGGGAGGGGGGTGGTTTTCGGTTGCTTTTTTGGGCTCTCACTCGGTCCTCCCATGGGACTAGCAGGTACAGGCACCACTGGATCCACTAGACGCTTAGGAGGAAAGGAAAAAAGAAAGAAGAAAGGGAAAGAAAGAAGGGAAGGAAAGAAAAGGAAAAAAAAAAGAGAAAAAAATAGGGAGGGGAATTATCCCAGTAGAGAGGTATGGTAGTCCTTAATGTTGTTACGTATAATGTAAGGGGTTTAAATTCAAAAAGGAAAAGATTCCGGGTAAATGACGAACTGCAATATATGGACGCAAATATAGTGTGTTTGCAGGAGACGCATATAACATGCACTTCTGGGGTTAGACTGAATTCGGCCAATTACCCGGTGTGGTTCTACGGGGATTCCCCATCCCCCTTCTCGAGAGGGGTTGCAATAGGGTTCAGTAGAACAATAAGATTTAACCTAGAAGAGCGACTGGTGGATCCGGAGGGTCGTTACCTATGCCTAAAAGGTATGCTGTTTAATTCTAAATGTACAATTGTTAATATCTATGCCCCAAACAAGAATACGGGTCGATTCGTGAAGAAAGTTTTGAATAAAATAGAAGATTTTAAAGAAGGGAAATTAATTTTGGCAGGTGATTTCAATTGGAGCATGAACCCCAAAATAGATACTACAGGGGTGGGGCCTAGGATATCTGAACATAAACTGAGGTCATTTTCAAGAGTATTAACTGCATACCAATTATATGATACTTGGAGAACACTGCACCCTAAAGATAGGGATTATACATGTTTTTCCTCGGTCCATGGTTCCTTTTCCCGTATAGATTATATCTTCCTGGAGCATTCATTTTTAAGGGCACTTAAGAAGGCTGAAATAAAGATAAGAACTGTTTCAGATCATGCTCCTGTGCTGATTCAGTTGGAGATCGGGGGGGACCATGGACCGAGGACGAATTGGAGACTGAATGAATCTCTATTACAGGACAAAGATACAGCAGAAAGGATTGAGCAGGAGATTATACAATTCTTTAGTCTGAATGACATCCCGGAAACATCTAGCCCTGTATTATGGGAAGCGCACAAGGCAGTTATAAGAGGCGTATTAATAGGGATTGGTGCAGGGAAAAAGAGAGAGAGGGAGAAGAAGAAATCCCTATTATACGAGGAAATTCAGAGATTGGAACAGTTGGGGAGACCATGGGGGCTTCAGGACACCCAAGATTTAATAACAAAAAAACGTGAGTTAGATGATTGCTTAGAGCAGAATAGGAGATCGATCTATCATATTTTGGGAAGAGAAAGGTACCAATGGGGGAATAAATCAGGTAAATGGCTGGCTAGGAGGGTGAAGGAAAAGAAAAATAGAACTTTCATTCCAAACGTAAGAAATGCTGCGGGGGACTTACAAAATATGCCAGACGATATTGTTAACACATTCTTCACATATTATCAGGGCCTATATAATATCGGGCAACAGGATAAGGGTGAGAATCAAGTAGAGGAGGGAATAAAGGAATATCTAAATCAGTTAGATATCCCCAGGGCCAGGCAATTAGAAATGGAAGCATTAGAAACCCCAATAACAAGGGCGGAGGTTGAGAGGGCGATCAAAAATACAGCTAAAGGAGGGTGCCCGGGGCCCGATGGTTTCCCGATCTCCTACTATAAACAATTCCAAAAACAGCTAGTCCCAAGATTATGCGACTATTTTAATGCAGTGGGGAAGGGTCAAGCATTTCGTGAAGAAACACTTCTGACACATGTGGTCCTGATCTTAAAAGAGGGAAAAGACCCGGCGGCAGTAGAAAGCTATAGGCCAATTTCTTTATTAAATTCAGACATTAAATTGTTTGCAAAAATTATTGCAGAGAGATTGGGACCACATGTGCCAGAATGGATATTGCAGGATCAGGTTGGATTTATTGAGGGGAGAGAGGGTCGGGATAACACATTAAAGACCATTATGTTATGCCAAGAAGCGGTAAGACGGGGCACCCATGCGGTGCTCATGTCAATAGACGCGGAAAAGGCATTTGACCGAGTGGGGTGGAGGTTCTTGTTTGAGGTTCTGGAAAGGTATGGAGTGGGGGACCGTATGAGGGGTTGGGTAGACGCCCTTTATACCCACCCTAAAGCTAGAATAAGAATAAACGGGGCCCTGTCCTGCCCCCTTGAGTTATTCAATGGGACAAGACAGGGCTGCCCGCTATCCCCATTATTATTTATACTGTCACTAGAACCTCTGTTGAGGGCCATTAGGATGAATTCAAACATTTATGGGATAAGGGCTGCTGACAGGGAGTTCAAGGTTGCGGCGTTTGCCGACGACCTTTTGCTTTATATTTCCAACCCTGGGTCTTCCATACCAGCACTAATGGAAGAACTATCAAGTTATGGGAAGGTCTCTAACTTCAAGGTTAATACATCTAAATCCGAAATTCTGAATCTGAATATTTCTATAACAGAGCAGAGCCGTCTTCGGTCTAAATTCCCCTTTAGATGGTGTGGGAGGGAATTGGTCTACTTGGGAATAAGGCTGACAGCAGAGGTGAGTGATCTGTTTGAGGCCAATTATATACCCTTATTAAATAAAATTAAACAGAATTTGGAAAGGTGTCAATATAAAGCTCTATCATGGACAGGTAGAATAAACGTAGTTAAAATGTTTATTTTACCAATCTTTTCCTATACATGCCAAATGATCCCAATAGTGTTACCACAGGTTTATTTAAATAAATTAAAAATCTTGATTAACAGATTTATATGGAAAAAAAAAGCGGCAAGGGTGGCTCGGAATACCCTGATCAGAAGTAAAGAAAGGGGAGGGTTGGCAATGCCGGATCTCCAAAAGTATTATGAGGCTATAGCAATCTCTCGAATACCGGACTGGATTTATAATAAAAAGGGTAAGGACTGGGCTGAATTAGAAATTAAGTTAAGTAGAAGGGATTTAGGGGAAATAGTATGGATACCTGCAAAACACAGAGAATTAGGCCCTAACACAAGCACACTCACAAAAAATTTATTTCAGATATGGGACACAATAAACAAACGACATAACTGGGAACACAACTCACCACTAATGCCACTACTGGACACTAAATTCTTTATCCCAGGTCAAGAGGAATATTTATATTATAGTAGTTGGGTTAAGAAAGATAATATTAAAGTACAGGAGGTGATGGAAGGTAATAGGATGTGCACATATGAAGAAATTATAGGGAAATGGGGACATAAACCATTAGACAAATGGAGATATTTTCAATTATATTATTTTATTCAGTCTTTACCACAGCCACTACGGGGTATGGAACAACTTAGACCGTTGGAGAAGCTATTAGTGAACCGACAGTGCCTTCAAAAAAGAATCTCAAAATTTTATAAAATTCTAATAGAAAGAATAGAGCAAAATTACCCTCCCTATTTAGAAAAATGGGAAAACGAAATCGGGTCCTTAGGTGATGATGGCCATAGAAATAGGATAATTAGACGAACCTACTCGGTTACCGTAGATTCGCAAACACGAGAGATGTCATATAAACTTTTAACAAGATGGTACATAACCCCACAACAAGGAAATAAAATATGTAGTGCGACCCCCCGGCTATGCTGGAGAGGCTGCATGGGGGAGGGGTCTTTTGCCCACATATGGTGGCTGTGCCCTAAGATACAGATATTTTGGGATAAAGTAATAGAAACTATTTTTGAAATAACAGGGGAAAGGATTAGGAGGGATCCATGGGTATGTTTGTTTCATGATATAGAAAAAGGAGAGAAGGAGTATGCGTATTCCTTGATACCCTCTTTATTAAATGCTGCTAAATCATTGATACCGCTTAGATGGAAAAGAGCTGACCCGCCCTCAATGAGGGAGTGGGCAGATAGGTTAGAAAAGACTCGAATCATAGAAGAGTCAATGTACAAACTGGATAACTTGGAGGAAAGGTACCAAAATAAATGGCGTCTTTGGGTATTGTTTGGTAAAACTGAAAGCTATCTGAAGAGGATTGAAAGCTAGTTAAAAGGAGTCCCATGGAGTAGGATCGAGTGAGGGAGGGGTGGGAAGGGGGGGGGGAGGGAATAGGAAGATAACCTGTATAAGAAATGATGTTGTATTTAACATGTGAAATAGTTTATATATGAATCGTGGTTTTTTGTAAATTTTGGAAAATCCTATAAATAAAGAATTAAAAAAAAAAAAAACTGCTGGGGGTGAGTTAATGGCACCCTCAGATCAGTTTGCAGATTGCAGTGTGAACAGTCAAATGGTGCAGGAATCAGATTGCATAGGTGTGAAGACCCATGTGATCAGATTTCGGTGCAGACCAAAAAGGTCCTGACCCATTCTGGTGCAAGTTCTGCCAGTTTGTACGACTGAATTTGCCTTGCACATAATCTACAACCACCAACAGCCCTTCCATTGCATGCATCCAAACTGCACTGATCCATTTACAAATTTCTAGCCAGAGGGGTGGGGTTGGTGTAAGAAAGGCAGGCTACTTCAATTTGCTAAGGGCAATAACTAAACGGAACAAAGTTTAGTACAGGATTTTATGGTGCACTCAATGACTGTACAAACCTTTAGTAGTTAGCAAGGCTCCACCAGCTCACACGATATCCAAGGCTAAAATCTCATGTGCCCTGCAAGACAGAAGACCAAGTCACATGCCTAGGCATAAATAGCTAAAGCCAAACTTAAATGCCTTGACAGATGTTATGTTGAACTCAGCAGTCAGATCCATAAAATTGTGTCATCACCAATTCAGGTTCGGGATAGACTCATCATAGTTCAGCTAATCTGACAGTATCCTGGTGAGTGAACAAAAAGCCCAAGACCACTGCAATGTCAGTTTTGACAGCATCTTGTATACCGATTGTCCACATGAGTGGACAATCGAAAAAAGTTCAGCAAGTCAAATTGTTTATTTTATGCTTGTAGCAGAATCTAACATAACTATAGAATAATCAAATACAAAAAAAGCAACTGAATTACAGCTAAACACAAGCCATTCCTACCTCAAAGGAGACAGATTTTGCACTACTATAGTCCATAGAACTTTGAACTTCCAACTTTTATCAACCTAAAAAAATAAAGAGGATTCAATATCTGGCAGACATCTGCTTTAAGTTATTCCATTTATAGAGGCATGCAGTTTAGCATCAGTTAAGCCTATTGGCAATGTCGTCAGAGCCTCACCACCGAGGCTTGGAAGACCATCGTGAGAAAAAACATCATTTGCATAAGAGACAGAGTTCCAGTTCACACTGGAGCAATGTGGGAACCAGTACTGAATCACAGGGTTTCACACCACACACCGGTTCACACCGACATCTGCAAACTGCTGGGGGTGAGTTAATGGCACCCTCAGATCAGTTTGCAGTGTGAACAGATCCCCAAGACCCATGTGATCAGATTTCAGTGCAGACCAAAAAGGGTCCTGACCCATTTTGGTGCAAGTTCTGCCAGTTTGCAAGACTGAATGTGCATTGCAGACATCACATGTGATCTGCACAGCAATGTGGTGCAAAACACATGCAATGTCTAATCGCACAAATGTGAACCCAGCCTTAGGGGTTAATTTACTAAAACTGAAGAGTGTAAGATCTGGTACAACTGCATGACAGCCAGCATCTAACTAGTGTTTGTAATTGAAACTGCATAGAAACCAATCGGCTTCCAGGATTTTATCAGAGCTGCACCAGATTTTGCACTCCTTAGACCCCATTCACACCTGAGAGTTTTGTAGCTTGAAGCCTGAAGCTACAAAACGCTAGAGGGGAAAAATTCTATCATCAATGGAGATGGTTCACATCTTCACTACATGTCGCCTGAAGCTCAAACAAGTTCCGGACCCTTTTTTGTCGCTCGAATTAAGCAGATTTGGGTGTTTCTTCTTTTAACATTGGTGACCTTTTGCCCTGCACAAAATAGCCACGAATCTCGGTAAAAAATACTGCAAAAACGCTACGCTCAGGTGTGAATGCAGCCTTATAATTAGTAAATCAACCTTTTAAACACATACAGGACTACTCTTACCTTCAGTTTTTAAGATGCTTCTTTCAAGTCAAACCACAATCAAGCAAGTAAAATCCATTACATCGGATTCCTAAAACAGAAGATATAATTTATTAACCTTCTAAACCCAAAACATATCCTCTACAACAGAAAAAAATGCACAATATATGACAATTAGTGTTTATTCACCAATGCAAGAATCCAGCCAAGCAAATTGCCATTGCTGAATAGCATCTTCTTTCAGCATGGCTAGGCTATTAATATTCCTGGATATGCTCTTTTGGAAAGAGGGTAAAACAGGGGTGGCAGTGTGTCTGACATGACCGCAAAGTGATTGAAAGTACCTAGATGGAGTAATGAGGCATTATGGGTGAACTGCACATGGGTGTGCTTACCACAAAAGTAATTGGAGTTTGCTACAGACCTCCCAGTGTTAATGTGGAGACAACGCTCCTTGCAGAGATAGAAATGGCTGCAAACCGTGATGGGAGGGGGATTTTAACTACCCACAAATTGACGGAGTAAAGTCACAGCAGGAACAGTTAAAAGGTAAAAATGTAGTGTTTTATGGTTTAGTTAATTGAGGTCCCAAATAAGCATGTTTTGCTGGACCTGGTAATCTCAAATCAAGCCATCCACATATTGTGGGGCTTCCCTGGTAAACTAGTGTGGGCATCCAAGGGGGGCTGCACTGATAATTTTGGGGCAGATTAAAAAACACAAATTGCAAAAACATTACATTCTTTTCTGTAGCTTCTCCATTGAAGTACATTGAACCAAAAAAAAAAAAAAGGCACCCTTTTGGATTAAAAGTCCCTGACTTTTTCCAAATATGCAGCAGCAAAAAAAAGCACAGGTATGAACGTGTCCCATAGGAAACCATATAAGTGAACTGCAGTGCATTTCTGCAAAAAGCACCAACATAGATGTGAACCAGGCCTAAGACATTTAGTAACATGAGATTAAAAAGGCTAAAATTAGCCCTTTATAGTAATAAAAAAAAAATCTCACTACTGGAAACTTTTTTACTGCAGAACAGTGAAAGTAATATTTATAGTAGTGATTATATTGTTACACTATAAATGGCTCATTTTAGTTTTTTTAAACCCCATTATGTTAGTGGCCGATTATAAAAATAGTAAAATCGATTTCATAATCGATTAGTTGTTTCAGCCCTAGTAACTATACAAGGTTAAAGTGGTTGCAAACCCTTACAACACACTTTGACCCTACAAGCTTAGATTAAGGCTTACCTGTAGGTCCAAGAAATATCTCCTAAACCTATACGGTTTAGGAGATTTGCCGAAAGACAGGCACCGCTGTCTACGGCGCATGCGCCATAGACAGCGGCACACTGAGTGCGCCGCAGTCAACGGCGATACGCCACGAGTGGCAGCTCCCGTACCCAAGCGGGAGTGACATCATCGCGGCTTCACCGAATGACAGCGGCGGAGCAGCGAGACCCACCAAGAAAATGGATGCAGCGGACAGCGGTGACTTCGCTGGCTCCTGTGTCAGGTAAGTGTCACATAATGGGCTACTATGCGATGCATAGTAGTCCATTATGCTTTGCAGGGAATCAGAGAGGAAGTAAACTCATCAGGGTTTACTTCATCTTTAACCCCCCAGAAGCTGGAAACCACTGCAGTTACTACCCCAGCAATGTCCACTTAGTTCCAGGTCCCATGATGAGCGGTCCACCCGTTACATTGTGAGTACAGGGGGTTGGCTACACAGTACAAGCACCAGAGAAAGCCTTTTCATTCTCAATGAATGCAAGATGTAGCCAGTGGTCCTTCCCAATCAAAAAAATGCATTGCAGTCAGAAAATACAAGGCGATTTTGAGTGAAACCGATAACAGATCACTCCCTGCGTTGTCCAAAGAACACTTAGCATTCATTCGGGACATAAGAGTTATTCTCTGAATGGCACCCATTGTGTATATTACAGAAGGGACTGCCATACGTCGGGCACGGCCTAGCAGTACCAGCAGACCAGCGAACGTATAAATCCTATGGCCGGAGTTACGCTAAAAAGACGCACGTGCTCATACAGCAGCGAGACTCCATGTGGGAAGGCGGGAGCAAACCAAGCCGCACTGCTGTGTGTAAGACGAACATAACCCTTGAACCTAGTTAACGTTTACAGAATACCGTTCTACTAGAGGCCGCTGCCACGTTCCATCACCTCCTTACCTTCCATTGCAGAAGTCGGAAGAAAGAGAACACCAGCCCACTGCGGGGCCTGTTTTATAGCAGCAGCGGGAGGAAGTGATGCCACGAAACTGGCAGATGGGAGTGTTGCTGTGCTTATGTTAGGTATTTGAGGCTCTATAGCAGATCGCCATTACTGGAAAGAGGGACGTCTCGCGAGACTGATAAAGGGAAGTTTCAGGGACTGGAGCCATGTTTGTGTAGCTAGTAAGCTAGTAGCACAACACATAGGTGCTGAGGGAGGAAGGCTTAGTGTAAACATCAAGTTCCTCATTGCTGATCTGACCATTTTATTTGGCTGGCTTGCCATGCTTACCCTCTTTTTTCTTTAACATTTTGAATCTGATTTAATAGTAGATATTAGCATGCAGTAGTGTTTTGATTGTGTGTGAACATGCTATATCCCTGCTTAACCGCTTCAGCCCGGAATATTTTACCCCCCCTTCCTGACCAGCGCACTTTTTGCAATTCGGCACTGCGTAGTTTTAACTGAAAATTGCACGGTCATGTGATGTTGCTCCCAAACAAAATTACTTCCCTTTTTCCCCCACAAATAGTTTTCTTTTGGGGGTATTTGATCACCTCTGCGTTTTTTATTTTTTGTGCTATAAACAAAAAAAGAGAGGCAATTTTGAAAAAACGCGTTATTTTTTAAATTTTGCTATAATATAATAAATTTATATAATTTTTTTTTTCCTCAGTTTTGGCTGATACATATTCTACATATTTTTGGTAAAAATCGCAATAAGCGTTGATTGGTTTGCGCATATTCGTGTGACACTCACGGACCACGTGCAGTGCATTGCTGGCTCACGATTGGCCAAGCATGCACTGTGACCCCACATGCTTGGCCAATCACGCCGGTGTCCTATCATATAAGGTCCCCATCCGATAGTGTCCGCTGTGTACTCCGAGGATGAACGGCGCTTGCGCCATGAGTCCAGGTTATATCCCCACTATCCAAGTGGACATAGAGTAAGAATATAAAAGAGCCGAGCGTATAACCCTTATTGCTGGCGTTCTGTAATACAGGCACCTGCAGCAGATAAAGTGGGTGTTGTGTGCCTCCAGCACAGTATACACCTGAAGCTACCCTTTATTACTGGTGTTCTGTAATACACGCATCTGCAGCAGTTAAAGTGGTTGTTGTGTGCCTCCAGCACAGTATACACCTGAAGATAACCCTTATTGCTGGTGTTCTGTAATACAGGCATCTGCAGCAGATAAAGTGGGTGTTGTGTGCCTCCAGCACAGTATACACCTGAAGCTACCCTTTATTACTGATGTTCTGTAATACACGCATCTGCAGCATTTAAAGTGGGTGTTGTGTGCCTCCAGCAAAGTATACACCTGAAGCTATCCTTTATTACCGGTGTTCTGTAATACAGGCATCTGCAGCAGTTAAAGTGGGTGTTGTGTGCCTCCAGCACAGTATACACCTGAAGCTACCCTTTATTACTGGTGTTCTGTAATACACGCATCTGCAGCAGTTAAAGTGGTTGTTGTGTGCCTCCAGCACAGTATACACCTGAAGATAACCCTTATTGCTGGTGTTCTGTAATACAGGCATCTTCAGCAGTTAAAGTGGGTGTTGTGTGCCTTCAGCACAGTATACACCTGAAGCTATCCTTTATTACCGGTGTTCTGTAATACAGGCACCTGCAGCAGTTAAAGTGGGTGTTGTGTGCTCCAGCACAGTATACACCTGAAGCTACCCTTTATTACTGGTGTTCTGTAATACACGCATCTGCAGCAGTTAAAGTGGGTGTTGTGTGTCTCCAGCACAATATACACCTGAAGCTACCCTTTATTAATGATGTTCTGTAATACAGGCATCTGCAGCAGTTAAAGTGGGTGTTGTGTGCCTCCAGCACAGTATACACCTGAAGCTACCCTTTATTACTGGTGTTCTGTAATACAGGCATCTGCAGCATTTACAGTGGGTGTTGTGTGCCTCCTGAACAGTATACAGCTGAAGTTACCCCTTATTGCTGATGTTGTTCTGTTTCTGTAACACAGGAAGGCAGCTGCAATAATTACAGTCGGTGTACTGTGTCATCTGCTCAGTGTGCACCTAAAGCTACCCAATTGATGGTTTTCCCATTTCCTTGCAGGCCATTAGTATGTCTGGAAGGCCAACAAGGAGAGGCAGACAGTCACGAGCCAATAAAAGAGGGCAAGCAGGCTCTGTGTCTAGAGACAAAAGTGCTAGTCGTGGACGCGGTGCATCGTCATCAGCACGTGGGCATGGGACACGCTTGTCCTTATTTTCGGCAGCTGGATGTGTTGAGCCGCATCATGCCGAAGACTTAGTAGAGTGGATGACCAAGGCCTCCTCATCCTCCTCATCCTCTCTCACCCAGGAGGATGCCCAGCGTTTTGAAGGCTCTGATGATGATACCCAGCTAGAGGAAGGCAGTAGTGTGAGCGCAGAGAAAGGGGATGCTCAAGAAGGACAGCAATCTGGCAGTCATGTTCCATCAACTGCAGCATACTGCCAGGTTTGCTCCAGTGATGAAGAGGGAGGGGATAATGAGGTCACTGACTCCATGTGGGTGTCTGATAGGAGAGAGGAGGAGGAGGAGGCACATCTCCGAGGCAGGATGCCCTCCAGGGGCCAGCTTAGGGGCAGCACACGACTGAATTACAACGTAGAGCTCCGCCTGTGCAGGGCGCTGCCTCTGCACATTATTCCAAAAGTTCTTTGGTGTGGGCCTTTTTTGAGACGAGTGCATCAGATCGCACCGCTGCTATCTGCAAAATATGTCTCAAGCGTATCTCGAGTGGCCAAAACGTCAGCCGCTTGGGCACCACATGCTTGACCAGACATATGTTGACCTGCCATGCAGCTCGTTGGCAAACGTGCTTTAAAGACCCACACCTAAGAACAAAGAGGACCTCTCCTTGCTCCTCATCAGCTGGGATCTACAACCCCACTAGACCTTCATTCCTCTCTGAAACCTGCACGGAGAGGAATGAAGGTGTAGAATTAGGTGTGTCACAGCCAAGTACTTGCGGGCCCTCTGCTAGCAGTACACCGACGTCCGATTGTACCAGGCAAATTTCCCTGCCCCAGCTTCTGGACCGTCAAAAGATGTTTACTCCCAGCCATCCACATGCCCAGCGGTTGAATGCTAGCTTGTCTAAATTGCTAGCACTTCAACTGCTGCCTTTTCAGTTTGTAGACTCGGCCCCCTTCCGTGAGTTTGTGCAATGTGCGGTTCCTCAGTGGCAGTCCCAGCTCTCTACTGGCATGTGGAAGGCAATGTCCATGCCTCGCTGGACAGGGCGGTCAGCGGTAAGGTGCATATTACCACTGACTCATGGTCCAGCAGGCATGGACAGGGACATTACCTGTCTTTCACTGCCCATTGGGTCACTCTTCTGGCAGCTGGGAAGGATGCAGGACAAGGTACAGTAGTGTTGGAGGTTGTTCCGCCACCATGCCTCCAAAATGCTACTACTGGTGATTCTGACACACCTCTCTCCTCCACCCCCTCCTCTTCTTCTTCCTCCATGGCCTCTTCCAGTGCTTTGTCCTCGGAACCAGCAGTGCTCCGTAGGCGTTCAAGGGGCTACGCAAGTATGCAGGCAAAAAGATGCCATGCTGTGCTTGTGCTGGTTTGTTTGGGGGACAGGAGCCACACTGGGGCAGATATTTTTGCAGCTCTGCAGGGGCAGGCCGAGAGGTGGTTGATGCCATGCCAGCTTAAGCCAGGAATGGTGGTTTGCGACAATGGCACCAACCTTTTATCCGCCCTCCGACAGGGACCACTGACCCATGTGCCCTGTGTGGCTCACGTCCTTAACCTGGTGGTGCAGAGGTTCTTGTGCAGGTACCCGGGCTTACAGGATGTCCTGAGGCAGGCCAGGAAAGTCTGTGTGCATTTCCGCCAATAATTTAATGCCAGTGCTCGGCTGGCTGAGCTCCAAAAGGAGTTGAACCTGCCCAAGAACCGCCTTATATGTGACATTCCCACCAGTTGGAACTCAACGTTGGCCATGCTTCAGTGGCTGCACATGCAGCAGAGGGCCATTAATGAGTACCTGTGTGACTACGGCACCAGGACAGGGTCAGTGGAGATAATTTTTTTCACCACACCAGTGGGGCATGCTCAGAGATGCATGCATTGTCCTGTCACCATTTGAGGAGGCCACGAGGATGGTGAGCAGTGACAGTGTATGCATCAGTGACACTGTACCTCTTGTCCACCTGTTGGAGCATTACACTGCGTGGAATAATGGACAGGGCACTTGAGGCAGAACGGAGGCAGGAAGAGGTGAACTTCCTTGCCTCACAAGGCCCTCTTTATCCAGACAGTGTTTATGCTGTCCCACCCATCACACAGGAGGAGGAGGCTTGTGTCAGCATGGAGGTGGAGCCTGGCACTCAGCAGAAGCAGGGATGATTTACAGTCCCAAGAAACTCATGGACTTTTACGTGGCTGGGAGGAGGTGGCTGCGGATCATGTTGTCCTTAGTGACCCAGAGGACTCCGGGCCGAATGCCTCAGATAACCTATGCTGCATGGCCTCCCTGATCCTGCAAAGCCTGCGGAAGGATCCTCGTATTCTTCGGATCAAGGAGAGGGACCATTACTTGCTGGCCACTCTCCTTGATCCACGGTACAAGGGTAAGGTTGCTGACCTTATCTTGCCATCGCAGAGGGAGCAGAGGATGAGACATCTCCGGAAGGCCTTGCAGAAAGGTCTGTGCAATGCTGGTCCTGGACAACGTGTTGCTGAGGCTTCGGTCAGTCACAGAAGGAGCGGTGGAGAAGGTGGCCGCCTGACCGATGTGTTCAGACAATTTTTTAGTCCGCAGCCCCAAGGTATGATCGGTTCCAGAAAATATCGTTACTGCCTGATTTACATGGTGCAGGAATACCTAGGGGCTAGGTCAGACTTGGACACCTTTCCCACCAAAAATCCTCTGGCTTATTGGGTCTTGAGGATGGATCACTGGCCAGAGCTTGCACAGTATGCAATTGAACTACTGGCCTGTCCTGCATCCAGGGTTCTTTCGGAACGCACCTTCAGTGCTGCTGGAGGCTTTGTAACCAATCACAGCTTGCGCCTGTCCACCGACTCAGTTGATCGACTGACTTTCATAAAGATGAATCAGTCTTGGATCACCACCAGCTACCAAGCACCAGAAGCTGATGTAACCGAATAGTTTTCTTTGAAATGTCACATCCCTTCAAGACTGTCTATGCTGATGGTGAGTGACTGTCCTGTTATGTTGACTGACTATCCTCTTCCTCCTCAATGATCCTGCTGATAGCTCGGAAGAACATTTTTGGTTCTGGGTGACGCCACCAGTTTAACAGGGGCGTGTAATTACAATTTTTGATGCAATGCTTTGCAGCAGGGCTCATTCCTGCACTCCAACTAGGGTATCTGGGAGAGATTGCAGTGTCGTAGCACCAGCACCAGTGCCTAAGGCCCAATATTTCAGCCCCTGTTTAACACGGGCATGCAATTACTATTTTTGATGCAATGGTTTGCAGCTGGGCTCATTCCTGCACTACAACTAGAGTATCTGGGAGAGGTTACAGTGTCGTGGCACCAGCACCAGTGCCTAAGGCCCAATTTTTTAGCCCCTGTTTAACAGGGGCATGTAACTACAATTCTTGATATAATATTTCACAGCAGGGCCCGTTCCTGTGCCCACTGAGAGTAACTGTGAGGACTTACAGTGTTGTGGCACCAGCACCACCATCACCACAACCACCAAAGGCATGTAATTACAATTCTTGATATAATCGTTCACAGCAGGGCGCTCCAGCGCCCACCAAGAGTCACTTTGGGGGCTTACAGTGTTGTGGAAACACCAACACCTTAGGCCTACATTTCTGCAGAGAATATAGGGCAGGCCCCTACTTTCAAACATCCAACTTACAAATGTCTCCTACTCGCAAACGAAAGGAGACAACAGGAAGTGAGATGAAAAAAGACGGAAGGCCCAAAAAACTATACAGGGGTGATAACCCTTCCCTATGTTTTCCAAAAAGCTTAAAAATAGATTTTTTGACTGGAGCTACACTTTAAAAATCTACCAGTTCAAAATTACAAACAGATTCTACTTAACACAACAAACCTACACAGTCCCTGTCTTGTTTGCACCGCCTGTATACTGCTGTTCTGAGTATATAGGGCCTGGGGGCCCCACGCCTTTCCTTTTTTAAATTTGGGTATGGGGTTCCCCTTAATATCCGTACAAGACCCAAAGGGGCTGGTAATGGGCAGGGGGGGCTACCCATGCCATTTTTTCTCTCAATGATTTTCATCCGTATTGCCGGAACCAGACATTACATTAAAACCACAAGCAGTTTTAAATGACTTTTTTTCCAGTTAAATGTCATTTTGTGCAGGAACTGTTCTAAACATGGGAAACACATGGCACTTCACAGGCATACTATAGACACCCCCCAGGCATGATATTTAAAGGGATATTTCACTTTTTTCCACTTTAATCGTCGTTAACCACTTGCCGCCCGCCATATAGCAAAATGACGGTGGCAAAGTGGTTTTAATAACCTGACCCCCGGGGGCATGCATCGTGGCGATTGTTGTTGCGGGGTGTCAGTCTGACACCCCGCAACTACGATCTCGGTAAAGAGTCTCCGATGGAGACTCTTTACCACATGATCAGCCGTGTCCAATCGCGGCTGATCACAGTGTAAATAGGAAGAGCCGTTGATCGGCTTTTCCTCACTCGAGTCTTACAGGGGGGTCTGTGCTGATCAATTATCAGCGCAGCCCCCCCGAGGATGCCCACACTGGACCACCAGGGATGCCCCCAGACCACCAAGGATGCCCAGCACCAGGTATGCCACCCTAGACCACCAGGGATGCCAGTCAGTGCCCACAATGGGAGCCAATCAGTGCCCACAATGGATGTCAATCAGTGCCCACAATGAGCATCACTGATTGGCATGCATTATTGTTTGGCACTGATTGGCATCCATCAGTACAATATAATACAATACAATGCCGCCTATCAGTGCCCATCCGTGCCACCTATCAGTGCCCATCCATCCTCATCTGTGCCGCCTAGCCATGCCTATCTGTGCCGCCTATCCATGCCACCTATCCATGCCAATCCCTGCCAGCTATCAGTGCCCATCCGTGTTGCCCATCAGTGCCACATATCAGTGCCCATCAATGCCACCTCATCAGTGCCACTTCATTGGTGCCACCTCATTGGTGCCCATCAGTGCCGCCTTATCAGTGCCCGTAAGTGCAGCCCCATCAGTGCCCATCAGTGAAGGAGAAAACGTACTTACCGTATTTATCGGCGTATAACACGCGCCGGCATATAACACGCACCCCAAGTTTAGGAGGGAGTTTTAAGGAAAAAAACTTTTAGGAGGGAAATTTAAGGAAAAAAACGTACATTTAAATGCCCATCAATGCAGCCTTATCAGTGTCCATCTGAAGCCTCGTTAGTGTCATTTGCAGCCTTGTCATGCAGCCTGTCCGTCATGCAGCCTGTACGTCATTGCAGCCTTGTCATGCAGCCTGTCCATCATTGCAGCCTTGTCATGCAGCCTGTCCGTCATGCAGCCTTGTCATGCAGCCTTGTCATGCAGCCTGTCCACCATTGCAGCCTTGTCATGCAGCCTGTCCGTCATGCAGCCTGTCCATCATTGCAGCCTTGTGCATCGTTGTCAGCCTTTATTTTTTTTAAATGGCGCCGCTGAGATGTCCTGCGTATCTCGGCGGCGACCGGTAGTTCTCGGCCACTTTCGGCCGTACTGGGCAGCTTTTGGCCACCTTCGGCCATACTGGGCGGCTTTCGGCCACCTTCGGCCTTTTCTCTGCGGCTCTTGGCCGCCTTCGGCCGTACTCAACGGCTTTCGGCTGCTCTCGGCCCTTCTCATCGGTTTTCGGGCAGGAAGGTGTTTAAGTGCCTGGTATTGAAGTGGTTAAAAATCAGTGCTCCCGAAAAAACATCAGTTTTAAAAAAAAAAAATTGGGCATTGATCCATGTCCCCTGGGGCAGGGCCCGGGTCCCCAAACCGTTTTTAGGACAATATCTTGCATATTAGCCATTAATTAATTAGCACTTTTTATTTTGAACGTTCGAGTCCCATAGACTTCAATGGGGTTCTAAAGTTCGTACGAATTTTCGGTCCATTCAAAAGTTCTGGTGCGAACCGAACCGGGGCGGGGGGGTGTTCAGCTCATCCCTAGTCGCCACTATCTTAATGGTGATCTGCATCCCTAAGGGGTTGGAACCAATTTTGAATGGGGACTGTATAGTCAAAATACTGATCGTCTACATATGGTTTTCTAGATGGACCATAGTAGTTGGAACAATAATTGTCCACACATGCTCCTCTAGGGGGGCCATTATGTGAGTAATTCTCACTAGGTTGAATGTAATTAGAAGGTTTTCCATTTTTAAATTTCCGACTGGGAGATTTTTTTCGGAAATTTTTTTGGTGCTTCTAGGATTCCCATCATATATTACCTGTCCAAAATTCACAAGGATTCGGTCCACCCCCCCGAGCCAACCAATTATTAGTGGGATAGAATCCCTGACATCAAGGGCAGGTAAATATATTGATGGGTTCCTTCAACTACTAGTAAGTTCATTACTGGCCCATATTAAAGATATCAAACGCACCATTAATCTGCTTAAGGATTGTATGTATAGGGAGGGCTTTTGGTTGGTCACAGCGGATGTGACATCCCTGTACACCATGGGTGCTCAACCTGTGGCCCTCCAGCTGTTGCAGAACTACAAGTCCCATGAGGCATTGCAAGCTACTGACAGTTACAAACATGACTCCCAAAGGCAGAGGCATGATGGGACTTGTAGTTTTGCAACAGCTGGAGGGCCACAGGTTGAACACCCATGCTGTACACTATAATCCCACATGACTGGGGGTTATCATCAGTGAATTACTTCTTTGAAAAAGACACTACGCTGTCTGGGAGACAAAAAGGGTTCATCATGGAACTCTTGGAGTATGCCAATACGCATAATTTTTTCTGGCATGGTAATAAATATTACCTTCAGAGAAAGGGTGTGGCCATGGGGGCAAAGTTTGGCCAACCTTTTCATGGGTAAATGGGAGGAGGACGTCATCTATGCCGATAGGAGACCTGAATTTGTTCTCTGGGCCAGGCATATTGATGACATCCTCCTCCTATGGGATGGTACCCTTGAATCCCTACAAATGTTTATGGGGCATACAATTAAAGTATGTGGCCAGTCAACATGCTATTGACTTCTTAGACCTGACCATTTGGAGTGAGGGTAATGTATTGTTGACATCTACTCATTTTAAAACTACCGATCGAAATTCTTTCATACCCCGAGACCGTTGTCATCATAGCTCATGGCTTGATTTGGTTCCCAAAAGCCAATTTATACATATGAGACGGAATTGCACACGAGTCGAGAACTTTGATGCCCAGACCATAGTCCTTAGGGATAGACTGGTGGATAAAGGTTATGACATTTCCATTCTCAATAAGAAATGTACAGAAGTACGAATGTTGGACCATGAACTTTTACTGGCAGAAAAACCTGCAGTTTTGGCACATGAATCATTTTTCATGCCCTTTTATCAGGGGCTATTCTCAGCAGCATTTTTCAATTAAAAAACTCATATGCAAGCACTGGCATATAGTTAAAAACTATCAGGTGTTTGGTCCTTCCCTCCCTGTGTTTAGGGGGTCCCCCCAATAAAACAACTCGTGTCCCCCAGTGTCTGCGATCCGCCCAGCAATAAGCCCATGTTCTTTCAGAACCTAGTAGGCTTTTTTAGATGTAGCAACTGTGCCGTCGGTTCTATCAATGCCATTAGGGACAGGAAGATTCTGAAGTTTACCTCGATAAATACTAATCATGATTTTCCCATTAAATCATTTATAACTTGCTCCACATCGCGTGTCATTTACCTTCTGACCTTTCCATGTGGGCTCCAGTACGTGGGTCGTACTGTACGACCACTACAGGTCAGATTGAACGAGCATATAGGGAACATTAGGAGAGGCTTTAAGGGCCATTCTGTCTCTAGACACTATTTGGAAGTGCATAAACAAAATCCTAAAGGGACATCCTTTATAGGGATAAGACAAGCTTAGATTTCCTTGGAGAGGCGGGCCGAAAAGGCGTGCGATCTCTAAGCTTGAAATGAGCTGGATCTGTAAAATTCAATGTCTCAGGCCTTCTGGCCTAAATGTAGACATTGAGATTAATGCCTTTATTGACAATGCTTGAGTGATTATGAAATCATGTATTATTAGAATACTATTGTGGCAAATTTTACTTATTAAATACGATATTTAGTGAATGCATTATTGTATGCACCTGGGAGAGAGCTCAACCTCGATGTGATGTTCGGTTATACAATAATGATTTCTTAATATTGGTAATCTTTTAATATTGTTTAACTTTTTTTATTATTGGTCTCTTCTTTCTTCTTTTTAATTTCAGTTTTTGATTCCAGGCCCAAGTAATTAGTGTATTGGCATTTAGTGCTGTGTTTTTACCTATGTAACTATATTGCATTGCAAGATTTCAGATTAGCCATACAGTATCTATTTGTCTATTGGGTTTGTTTTCTATCGCCTCTCATTGTTATCATGTGATTGCTATGACTGTCAGATCCAGGCCTGGTTCTCTTTTGCGTTGCACATGCTTTGAGCGTCACAATATAGCGCCCGGGTGAAATCGAGGCTCGGGTGTAGTAGGATGTTATTTAAGTGATGGTTCAGCGCATCACCCGTAGCCCTTGAAGACATAAGGGTTTTTTTTTCCTTTATTGTTTTTAAGGTTGAAGTGGATGGACTTGTGTTTCAGATCTTAGTGTTTGCCAGGCTGTTTTCTGCATCCTGTCAAGGTGATTTCCATTCACTACTGGAAGACAGCGGAGAGCTCGGATGACCTGCCTGTCCCCGCAGAGGGCCAAAGCTCCCTGCTCCTACGACTCTGCTCTTAAGGGGATCCACCTGCTCTGGTAAGGGTTCACACTTATAGAGCTCATCCTCTTCAATTCGAGACTTGCTTTCTTCCACACAGCAAATCTATCTCAATGAATGGCGATGGGTAGTGGAAGATATAACGTGGGTGGACTTTGCTGCGCATTTACATTCTTTCATCTATAGACTGATCAATTTATGTACTTACCTTCTGTTGATGTCAACACACTGAATTGTGCATATGGACACTTAGTTGTATGATTAACACTGAAATAATTGTTGGTTTACTTTGTGTTACATAAGCGTGACTGTTTAAGTTTAGCACAACTTATTTTTATTACTATTTACTTGCACCATAAGGATATTTGATGGCTTTGTTGCAGCTTTGTTTTTCTTTATCACTTGATTTCTAGCACAGTATTTATTTCTCTTTTTTTACTCATGGATTCGACATGCCTCTCAACAAATAACTTGGGGTGTCTATTTTCCATTTGAGGGGGTTTTGAACTGTCCTGCCATTTTATGCACAACATTTAGAAGCTTATGTCACACATCACCCACTCTTCTAACTAATTGAAGACAAAGCCCTTTCTGACACTTTTTGTTTACATGAAAAAAATATTTTTTTTACAAGAAAATTACTTTGAACCCCCAAACATTATGTATTTTTTTTAAAGCAAAGGCCCTACAGATTAAAATGGTGGGTGTTTAATTTTTTTCACACAGTATTTGCGCAGCAATTTTTCAAACACTTTTTTTTTGAAAAAACACACTTAATTTTAATGCACTAAAACACACTATATTGCCCAAATGTTTGATGAAATAAAAATCATGATCTTAGGCTGAGTACATGGATACCAAACATGACATGCTTTAAAATTGCGCACAAACGTGCAGCTGCGACAAACTACATACATTTTTAAAACGCCTTTAAAGGTGACCATTTTAGATTTATGGAGGAAGTCTACTGCTAAAGTTACTGCCCTCGATGCATATGAATCCAGACCGACGCTTGCGTTAACCTTTGTGCGAGACCCGGGGGGGGGGTGGCTTCAGGGGTGTTTTTTATTATTATTTAATTTGCTTTTTTATTTTATTTTTAAACTGTTCTTTTTTATTTATATATTTATTTTTATCATTTTTATTGTTATCTCAGGGAATGTAAATATCCCCTATGATAGCAATAGGTAGTGACAGGTACTCTTTTTTTGAAAAAACTGGGGTCTATTAGACCCTAGATCTTTCCTCTGCCCTCAAAGCATCTGACCACACCAAGATCGGTGTGATAAAAATGCTTTCCCAATTTCCCAATGGCGCTGTTTAAATCCGGCAAAATCTAAGCCATGAAATGCTCATAGCTTCCGGTTTCTTAGGCCATAGAGATGAGTGGAGCCATTCTGGTCTCTGATCAGCTGTATGGTCAGCTGGCGGAACCAACGGCTGTATTCTCAGGTTCCAAGTTGGGACAGGAGAGCCAGAGAAAACCATTGAAGATGGTGGAGGCTAATTAGCCACTAGGTTTGCTTTTACATGAAAGCGGACTGCTGGCTAAAAAGAATGATACCAAGATAATACCTAAACCTGCAGGCATCATTCTGGTATAGTCACCAGTATAATTACCAGTATGTTGCTGTTCCTTGTTGGGCATATATTGTAATCTTTTTTTTCATGCAGCCTGTGATCGGTGGGTATGCCCACCATAAGAATACCTCCCTTCATCTACCCACTTCTAATGATGGGCATACATGCACCATTTTGTTTTTAACTGTGGTGTTGAAATCACCTCTGACAGCGCTGGAGTCAAGGCCGAAGCATGGGGGAATCCGCCCCAAAAGTTAGGAGCAAATTGCTCCTCCACCCCTGTTGCCCCAATGCTTCGGCATACATGCTCTTTTTTTTTAACTGTGGTGGTGAAATCACCTCCGACAGCACTGGAGTCACAGCTTTATGTATCGTGGGAGCAAACGCTGTTGCTGTCAAGATAAATAAATCCGCGCTGCAGCTGAATGGCATACCTTCTAGGCAAATGATGGTTAACAATAAAACAAAGTAATATTACAGTATAACAGTAAGACTTACCATACCTGCAAAGCAAATACAAAAAAAAAATAACAAAAAAATAAAACATTTTTTAAGACATTTTTTACTGCAACCTGTGCCTAAAATATATACAGTGGTGTGAAAAAGTGTTTGCCCCCTTCCTCATTTCCTGTTCCTTTGCATGTTTGTCACACTTAAGTGTTTCGGAACATCAAACCAATTTAAACAATAGTCAAGGACAACACAAGTAAACACAAAATGCAATTTGTAAATGAAGGTGTTTATTATTAAAGGTGAAAAAAAATCCAAACCATCATGGCCCTGTGTGAAAAAGTGATTGCCCCCCTTGTTAAAACATACTATAACTGTGGTTGTCCACACCTGAGTTCAATTTCTCTAGCCACACCCAGGCCTGATTATTGCCACACCTGTTCACAATCAAGGCATCACTTAAATAGGAGCTGCTTGACAAAGTAAGGTCCACCAGAAGATCCTTAAAAGCTACACATCATGCCGAGACCCAAAGAAATTCAGGAACAATTGAGAAAGAAAGTAATTGAGATCTATCAGTCTGGAAAGGGTTATAAAGCCATTTCCAAAGCTTTGGGAATCCAGCGAACCACAGTGAGAGCCATTATCCACAAATGGCGAAGACATGGAACAGTGGTGAACCTTCCCAGGAGTGGCCGGCCGCCCAAAATTACCCCAAGAGCGCAGCGACGACTCATCCAAGAGGTCACAAAAGACCCCACAACAACGTCCAAGGAACTGCAGGCCTCACTTGCCTCAGTTAAGGTCAGCGTTCATGCCTCCACCATCAGGAAAAGACTGGGCAAAAATGGCCTGCATGGCAGAGTTCCAAGGAGAAAACCACTGCTGAGCAAAAAGAACATCAAAGCTCGTCTCAATTTCTCCACAACACATCTTGATGATCCCCAAGACTTTTGGGACAACATTCTGTGGACCGATGAGACAAAAGTGGAACTCGTTGGAAGGTGTGTGTCCAAGTATATCTGGCGTAGAAGGAACACTGCATTTCATAAAAAGAACATTATATCAACAGTAAAATATGGTGGTGGTAGTGTGATGGTCTGGGGCTGTTTTGCTGCTTCAGGACCTGGAAGACTTGCCGTGATAAAAGGAACTATGAATTCTGCTGTCTACCAAGAGATCCTGAAGGAGAATGTCCGACCATCTGTTCGTGTACTCAAGCTGAAACGAACTTGGGTTCTGCAGCAGGACAATGATCCTAAACACAGCAGCAAGTCCACCACCGAATGGCTGAAGAAAAACAAAATGAAGACTTTGGAGTGGCCTAGCCAAAGTCCTGACCTGAATCCTATTGAGATGTTGTGGTATGACCTTAAAAAGGCCGTTCATGCTCGAAAACCCTCTAATGTAACTGAATTAGGACAATTCTGCAAAGATGAGTGGGCCAAAATTCCTCCAGGACGCTCTAAAAGCCTCATTGCACGTTATCGCAAACGCTTGGTTGAAGTTGTTGCTGCTAAGGGTGGCCCAACCAGTTATTAGGTTTAGGGGGCAATCACTTTTTCACACAGGGCCATGGTGGTTTGGATTTTTTTTCACCTTTAATAATAAACACCTTCATTTACAAATTGCATTTTGTGTTTACTTGTGTTGTCCTTGACTATTGTTTAAATTGGTTTGATGTTCCGAAACACTTAAGTGTGACAAACATGCAAAGGAACAGGAAATGAGGAAGGGGGCAAACACTTTTTCACACCACTGTATATGCCGAAGCATGGGGGCATCCGCCCGCAAAAGTTATGAGAAAATCGCTCCTCCACCCCTGCTGCCCCCATGCTTCAGCATATATGCTCTTTTTTTTAACTGTGGTGGTGAAATCACCTTCAACAGCGCTGGAGCCACGGCTTTATGTATCGTGGGAACAAACGCTGTTGCTGTCAAGATAAATAAATCCACGCTGCGCTGAATGGCGTACCTGAAAACAAAAAAATGGTTAACAATAAAACACAGTAAACAGTAAAGTATACAAACATTACATATCTGAAAAAGGAAACATGATAAAAAATAATAACAATAAAACATTGCAGAATAGTATACAGTAAAAAAGAGCAGAACAATAGAGAGAGAATAGAGAACAATTGAACGACAACTATTTTTGTTTTTTTATTTTATATTTTTTGTGGATTTTTTTACTTCTTTTTTTTTCCACTTTTATTTGTAACTGTAATGCTCTGTACACACGTTGGACATTCCGACAACAAAATCCATCTGATTTTTTCCAGCGGATTTTGTCCTAAACTGGTGTTGCATACACACGGTCGGACAAAGCTGCCAGAAAATCCGATAGTTCGGAACGCGATGACACGACGGTACTACGTTGAGTAACTTTGGTCTCATAATTTGATCTGCGCATGCGTGGCACGATCGGAATTCTCTACAAACGTTTGGAAAAAGTCAGATCGGATTTTTTTTGTAGGAAAACGATTGGACCTTTTCCGTCTGAATTTCTGCCCGTGTGTACAAGGCAAGTCCATTCACACAGGGGCAACATGACTTGCAGCGCGACTTTTGGAGGCAACTTGGACAAGACTTAAGTATGAATCACAGCACGACTTGGGGTGACTTCAACACAACTTGAGGAGACTTACAACATGAATTCAAGTTGCCCCAGGCCAGGAGACTTTGGCTCTGGAAAATCACAGAATAATCAGCCCTTGGATCTAGTATTGGTTTTAAGGGGAAACCCCCTACGCCGAAAAAAGAGCGTGGGGGTCCCCCCAAAATACATACCAGACCTATATCCGAGCACGCAGCCCGGCCGGTCAGGAAAGGGGGTGGGGACGAGTGAGCGCCCCCCCCCCCCGCCTGAACCATACCAGGCCGCATGTACCCAACATGGGGGGTGGATGCTTTGGGGAAGGGGGTGCACTGCAGCCCCCCCACCCCACACCGTGTCTCCAATGTTGATGAGGACAAGGGCCTCTTCCTGACAACCCTGGCCGTTGGTTTTCGGGGTCTGCGGGTGGGGGGCTTATCAGAATCTGGGAGCCCCCTTTAATAAGGGGGCCCCCAGATCCCAGCCCCCCACCCTATGTAAATGAGTATGGGGTACATCATACCCATACCCATTCACCTGGGGGGGAAAAGTGTCAATAAAAAAACACACAACACAGGTTTTTAAAGTAATTTATTAGGCTTCTTCCGACTTCGGGGGTCTCTTCTGTCTTCTCCGCTCTCTTCGACCTCTTCTCCCGCTCTCTGGCCTCTTCTGCCGCTCTTCGGCCTCTTCTCCCGCTCTCCGGTTCTTCTGCTGGCTCCTCCGCTATCTTCTTCCAGCTCTTTTGCTACCATGGGCCATTTACTGCATCGTCTTCTTTCCTTTTCTCTTCCTCAGATGTTGACACTACGCTCTCTCCCATTGTAATGCCATGTGAGCAGTGTACAATGACATATATAGGCATGGGGCGTGGTCACCAGGTGATGTCACCCGGTGACCCCACCCCTTATGATGTCACAGTCCAGGGGCATGCTGAGACTGTGACGTCATAAAGGGCAGGGTCACTGCCCCCCCAAAGTCAGAAGAAGACCCCCGGAGCTGCCTAATAAATTACTTTAAAAACCTGTAGTGTGTTTTTTTATTGACACTTTTTTTCCCTCAGGTGAATGGGTAGGGGTACGATGTACCCCATACTCATTCACATAGGGTGGGGGGCCAGGATTTGGGGGCTCCCTTATTAAAGGGGGCTCCTGGATTCTGATAAGCCCCCCAGCTGAAGACCGAGACAACCAACAGCCAGGGTTGGCAGGGCGCCCCCCTCCCCAAAGCATCCACCCCCCATGTTGAGGGAATGCAGCCTGCTACGGTTCAGGGGGGGTGCTCGATTGTCCTCACCCCCTTTCCTGACCAGCTGGGCTGCGTGCTTTGATAGGGGTCTGGTATGGATTTTGGGGGGCTCCATGCCATTTTTTGGGCGTACGGGAGTTCTCCTTAAAATTCATACCAGACCTAAGGGCCCGGTTTTCCCCTGGAGGGGAACCCATGCCGGTTTTTATTATTAGAGAGGCGATTTTTCCTGTAAAGTCGCTTCATTATAGATGGAGATCTGACTTGGCAATTTCCATTGAATTCTATGGGTACAAGTTGCCTAGAAGTCGGATTGAAGTACTACAGGAACCTTTTCTGAAGTCAGAGCGACTGCAGTAGTGTGCATTAAGATGGATCCATTCACTTACATAGATTTTTTCATGTAGCGCGACTTTAGGCGACTAGGGGCAACTTGGGGTGACTTGAAGTCGGATCCAAAGTTGCCCCTGTGTGAATGAACTTTAACGGTTCCAGGTTTGGGTCTCTCAAAGGGCGAAGGCATCTTGGGAGACCCTGTGAAAGTGTGCCTAGTCTGTACAATGCTGTACCCTACGCTACAACTCAACTAGTGTATGGTAACGCTCAAAACATTCACCAATGCAAAGACCAGGATTGTCAGAACAGCATGGACAACAATAACGGGTGTCACACCTAAATCCGCGCTTTCTACAGACACAACATTTTCTTTGGGGGGCTCGTTAAGTGGGGGTACTCGGCAGGACATATGGAAAATGCCTCTCATGCAGCTGGCTTACAGCATTTGGATTGGGAAGGTGAGGTGGAGCACCGTCTGGAAACAGAAGGGCTCTGACGATCTCTCCCTGAAATTTAAGGAAGGATCCAGTCCGTCCTGAAGCTCTGTATAGCACATGAGCATTCAGCAAAGCCAATTGAAATAAATAAACAGACACTTTCTTGTACCAGCATCTGGCCTTATGGGCAACTAGGTATGGCGCCAACAACTGGTCGTTGAGGTCCACCCCTCCCATATTTTGGTTATATTCATGGACACAGAGGGCTTTCTCCACAACACCAGTCGCCATAGTAATTTGGACCGCCGTGTCTGCATGAAGTGAGGTAAAAACAAAAACATTCTTATTATCCCTCCACTTCATAGTGAGCAAGTTATTACACTTCAAGTAGGCTCTCTCCCCCAGCCTAAGACGGGAATCTACAAGACGCTGGGGAAAGCCCCAGCGATTAGATCGCGAGGTGCCACATGCTCCAATCTGATGATCAAACAAGTGACTAAAAAGTGGCACGCTCGTTTAATAATTGTCAATGTACCAGTGGTACCCCTTTCCAAATAAGGGTGACATCAAGTCCCAGATAATCTTGCTAGCGATTCCTATGTAGTCAGGGCAGTTTGTCTGCACTACGTGACTATCTCCTTCCTCGTAAACCATAAAACTACATGCATAGCCTGTGGCCCTTTCACAGAGCTTATACATCTTGACCCCGCATCTGGTACGCTTGCTGGGAAGATACTGTTTGAATGACAAGCGGCCAGAAAACTTAATCAGGGACTCATGAACGCAGACAACTTGATGGGGAGTAGACAAGTCTGCAAAATGCTGGTTGAAGTAGTTTACGAGGGGCCAAATTTTATAGAGCCGATCGTATCCAGGGTCTCCACAAGGACAACAGAGTTCATTGTTGTTGAAGTGCATGAACCGCAAGATCTGCTCGTATCATGCCCTGGCCATGGAAGCAGAGAACACGGGCATATGGTGACTTGGGTCAGTGGACCAATATGACCGCAACTCACTTTTTTGGTTATGCCCATGAGGAGGGATAGGCCCAGAAAGGTCTTAAATTCGGAAACCGTAATTGGTTTCCAATCTCTGGCAAGGGAGGACTAGGGAATAGTGGCGATGTATTGACCAGCGTACAAATTGCTTTGATCCACAGTAGATCTATACAGATCTTCGGTGAAAAACAATGAATAAAAATCAAGTGACATGAAAACTGTTTCCACCTGAATGCCGGGTTGGCCAGTGAATGGGGGAAGTACGGGTGCTGCAGAATTGGTGGGTTCCCAATTAGGATTGGCGAATTCTGCAGGAAGGACACTATGGGCTTGACGGGCCTGTCTTTGTCTTCTTGGTGGCAGCGGTACATTACTTGTGCTTGCCGCATCACCAGCTTGAACTGCACTTATGAGACTCACCACGTGTTACTTGTTGCCTTATGAGGAGTTTATGAGTAATCTCCATTAGCAACTGGGAATATTTGTATATAGATGTATATATAAGTTTAGGATAAGAAATAAAGAATGTTCATAGTAAATGTATGCTAAGTGTGTGTTAGGGAGATGCCCTGCTGTTTACCTAACTTAATATTCAAAGGCCCAGGAAAAGATACCATGACCTATGCAACCAGTATTACACCCCTTTCCCATAAACCATCCAACTTTCTACCCCTTCCCTTTTACCTTTCCCATTCTTTCACCCCCCCCAAATAAATAGACCACGCTAGAGTTTGGAGTATAAAATGGCCACAGCAGCCTTTATTTTAACCAATCTTCAACCAAAATAAAATAAATAGAATAAATAACTTTCTTAACTTTTATAACTCTAATAAAATACTATATTGCAGCAGCAATTACAACTCCCAGCCATTTGGTCTTTGACGGTACCTCAGTTCTCCTTTTAACTTTTTGTTTCACCAATACACTGCAGGACCAAATTTTACCATACCAGGCCTCTGGCCCGGAGACAACCCCCTTTCCCGCAGTGCCACCAAAAACCCGTATCCCAGCCTACCCTTCTGCTGGGATACACCAAAAAGGGGGCACATACCACATATGAGTCCCCCCACCACTTCCATCACCTCCGTTTCTTTACCCCGTCAAAGACCAAAGGCACCGCCACAGCCCGCAAGGATGACCCCCTTAGCCTTAAGGGCCCCTCCACACCCGCAGGGCACGCTCAATCCCATCCTGCACCCCCAGAGCCCACAGGTCAGTCCCCACTGCCGTAAGATGCACCCCATCCCCCCGAAGGTACATGCCCACGTTCACCTCCAACTCCGTGTGCCTCACCACCAACCCACCATTCCGCGTAATAAACCTCCCCAGGGCCTTGTTAACTTTAATCCTGGCCTTATTGATCCGGGTTACTGATCTGGCCATCCGCCAGGCAGTCCTTGCCACGATGTCGGACCAGACCAGCACCATGTCCGGAAAGTCCCTGCGAAGCATCAAAAAATCCCTTTTGACATCCGCCACAAGATCCCTGGTGGACCGAATCCCCAAGTCATTGCCCCCCACATGTAATACTAGCACATCCGGGGGCCTATCTAGTCCGGCGTACCGATAACTTCCAGCACTACCCTGCTCCATTTCATCCCAGGGATCCCTAGCCACCGTACACACGCCTCCCTCCGAGAAATCCCCAGTTGCCTTCCGTCCGGCCTGACATCAGCTCTCCTGGCACCCCAAAAAACGTAGGAGTGTCCCAATATCCAGACGAGGCGTTCGCGACCGCCTTCTGAAATGACAAAGCGAAATACTCAAATAACATAGGAACCCCCCTCCGAATAACCATGGCCAACCACACCCGTGTAGCCCCACCCCTGCAAACCCCGGACAAACACACCTGAGGAAAAAACCCCTCCAAGCTCCCACTTACACCAGATGCGGCCTCACATAGGACTTAAACCGCCTCGATTCCCATCTCCCAATTTTCTTGACAGCTGCCTCATCCAACCCACATCTGGCGGCCTCCGTGGCCACCCCAATGCGGAAGGAGTGGGAGGCAAACTGCGACTCGTCAAACCCCCCAGCCCGGAGACATTTTCGGAACACGGCCACAAACTGAAATCTAGACAAAAAGGACCCATCCTCGTGCATCAACAAAGGACCCTCCCCCCGAGGCCTACATTCCAAAAATTCCGAAACCGCTCTCAACGGGCACAACCCCGAACCCGGCAACGTGAAAAACCAGATGTCCACCCCTCTGCCCCTCTGATCCGTTTTCGATCTACGCAGGGTCAAACGCACCCTATCCGCCCGCAGAACCACATCCTGCCCCAGCAAGCCTCCCCCAACCATTCTTGCCGGACTCACCAACTCCCCCACCCTAAAAGCCCCAAAAAACGCCAATGAAAAAGCAGCGCGGAACAACCGGGCCTCATAACGCGAAGCACATTGTTCCTCCAAGCGCTCACAAATGACCTGCAAAACACCGAAGGTCACCGGTCTCCTCCCATCCTTGTGAGGATTACCCTTGCGATACCCTTTGAGGGCCTGTTTCACCCAAAAACCTTTTGTCCAATCCTCCTCACCCCGAAGCTTGAACCAAAAGGCCAACGCCGCCAACTTCCGCTCAATAGAGGCCACCGACCCCAATCGCTCCATCACCCGGGAAATGAAATACACCACCAACAGGCCCCGTTCCCCTCCCCCACCCAGCTCGGCGTCCGCCAGCCGTGTAAAGTCCAACCATTCCTTCCACACCTTACTGTATGCCGCCCACATTGCACCGCTCACCGACCTCCGGATCCATCCCGCGGCGACTCCAACGCAACTTCCCAGAGCCACCCCGGGCAGGGGGTCCCCTCTTTCGCCGCATCCGGAGCCAGAGCCCAAAACCTCGGCCACTGAAATCGAGACAAAGCATCGGCCACATTATTGTCCACTCCCGGAATATGGACGGCATACAAGAAAATGGTCATCTGCAAGCAGCGGAGCACAAGGTGACGCAGCAGCCTGACCACCGGCTGCGGGGATGCCGACATCCGATTGATCACTTGCACCACGCCTATGTTGTCGCAATGCAACCGGACCTTCAGATCCCGGAATGCCTCCCCCCAAATCTCCACCGCAAACACCACCGGAAACAATTCCAGTAGCACCAGGTTTCTCGTATACCCGGCCTCAACCCACATCCAGGGCCAAGCTTCCGCACTCCACTGGCCCTGAAAGAAGGCTCCATAGCCAGTGGACCCCGCTGCGTCCGTCAGCAATTCCAGGTCGAAGTTACTCACCGGCCCTTTCATCCAAACTGACCGTCCGTTGAATTCCTCCAAAAACGTCTGCCAAATCCGTATGTCCGCCCTATGTTCCCCATTCAACCGAATGAAATGCGTCGGAACCTGCGTCCCAGCCGTAGCCGCCGACAACCGCCGGCAAAAAACCCTGCCCATCTGTATGATTCGGCAGGCAAAATTCAACTTACCCAATACCGACTGCAGCTTCCGCAGCTGCACCTTCCGCAGGCCCACCAACTCCCTCAACTCCCTTTGCAGCCCCTCCACCTTGTCCGCCGGTAGCCGACATTCCATCAGGTCTGCATCTATCTCAATGCCCAAGAAACACATAACCGAAGCCGGCCCTTCCGTCTTGTCCGCCGCCAATGGCACCCCGAATCGCTCCGCAATGTGCTGCAACGTGGCCAACAGGATCGCACACACATTGGAACCAGGGGGCCCAACCACGAGGAAATCGTCAAGGTAATGAATCACCGACGCCCATCTTGACACGTCGCGCACCACCCATTCCAAAAACGAGCTAAAAAGCTCAAACAAAGCACAGGACACGGAACAGCCCATAGGCAAACACCTGTCCACATAAAACTGCTCCTGCCAGCAGCACCCCAACAGCCTGAAGCTCTCCGGGTGCACCGGCAACAGCCGGAAAGCCACCTCGATGTCGGACTTAGCCATAAGGGCCCCCTTTCCGTACTGCCGAACCCAACCCACCGCGGCGTCAAACGACGTGTACGACACCATGCAGGCTTCGGGATCAATAGCCTAGAGGCGATTCAGTTCGCATTGTGCGCTATATAAGTATTTCATTCATTCATTCATTCATCGTTCACCGAGCCCCCTCTGGGAAAGGAAAGGTGGTGAATAAGCCGGAACTTGTTAGGTTCCTTCTTAGGCACCACCCCCCACGGAGACACAACCAAATCCGGCAAAGGTGGCTCTGCAAACGGGCCACACATCCTCCCCAACGCCACCTCCTTCGCCAGCTTTTCAGTAACAACCCCGGGATTCCTCAAGGCCGACCGCAAGTTCCTCGCCAGCGGAGGAACCACGTCCAAAGAACACGGAATCCGGAAACCCACCGAAAACCCCTCCCCCAACACCCGCGCGGCCTCCCTGTCCAGATACCTATTTAGGAAAGGCTGCATCCTTTCCACTCTCACCGGGGTTGTCCCTCTTGAAACCAGGCTCGCCGGCACGCTTGCCCTTCTTAAAACAACGGGAGAGCGAGTGACCACCCCCGCACCCAGAACACTCGTGCCGAAAACGACAGGACCCCCCGAACTTGCAGGACCCTTCGTTAAACTGCCAGCACACCCCTGATTTCTTTCCGGCCGGAAGTCCAGAGGTGGAAGTTCCCCCGGCCCCCCCATGAAAAAACGGTTGAGGAGCCCTCGCCGACGACATCAAGCGCATCCAGAGGCTGATATCCTTGTGGTCCCACCGAATATCCAGACGCACGGCCCTCCGCTGCCGAAACTGCTCGTCATAACGCAGCCAAGCAGAACCCCCATACACCTGGTGTGCTTCCCCAATGGCATCCATATAACAAAACAGAGCCGAGCAGTGCTCCGGCGCCGTTTCCCCAATCACGCTCGCCAATATGGCAAACGCTTGCAGCCAATTAGAAAAAGTCCTCGGTATTAAACGATACCTCCTTTTCTCCTCATCATCCTTCTTAGAACTATCCGGTTTCACCCGATCCAAATTAAATTTTTCCAGGGGCAGCAGCGAAAATATCTCCACGTACTCACCTTTCTTGATCTTGTCCCTCACGTCCTGCTTGAGATGCGCCCCCAAGGGACCCTCGTAGCAAACATACACCTCGCATCTGGCAGCATCTGCCAAACGCACCACATCCTCCCGCGCCGTCACTTCCTTCGCCGACTTGTCCTCCCCCGAGGTCGTTCCAGCCACTGGCGCCCCCGCCCCCAGCCTGGAACTTACCTCCAACACCGTGGCCGCAGCCGCCTACACAGGACCCACCCGCAGCGCTCCTTGCGACCGGCGACTCAATACTCACCTGTATTGGTCCCAGCCCCACTCCAGCCTCCCCCCCGGCAGTGCCCCGACCCCCCGAGACACCCCCCGTGTGGAGAACCCATCCCCGCCCCCAGGTCCCCAACCCAGGGCACAATCTGCGGGGGCCCCCCAGCCTCCCCAGCAGCGAAGCGCTGTATCAAATCCTGCAAACCCCCCAACAACGCCTGCAACGACTCCTGGGTCCCACAGGAGGCGGGTAGCACTCCCGCCCCCCGCGGCACCGCGGAGCCCCCAACCCCCCCCTCAAGGCCAGTCTCAAAAACTCCCTGGAAGACAGTAGAAGAAGATAAAACCAAACTCTTACCTGGCTGCCTGGGTCTGCTCCCTCCAGCCGTCACACCGGATGCTCCAGCCGCCTCCTCACGATCGTGGACCTCCGCCTCCGAACCCGACAGTTCACCTTCAGAGCGCACTTCTGCCGCAGGTAGCACAGGCGTGGAAAACCCTCCGGTCGCCGAGCGGCCCGGGGGCGTGTCTGCGTTGCCAGTTGTCGCTCCGCCGTCGCCATAGGCCCGACCTTCCGCCATCCCACTGTGCAAGGCACCCGCACTACGTCCCCGCGTGGGCCCCACCGGCCTCCCCCTGTGTCCAGGTGCGGCTCCACTTCCCGCCCCCACCGGCCTCCCAGCAGCGTCTGGTAGCTGCCGCGCAGGCGTGACGCTGCCCCTCCTACGACGGGTCTCCCCCTGCGGTGACAACACCGCCGCGGCCGGGGTCCTTCCTCCTTCCACCCGCGCCGGTGGGGAGGGGGCGTCCCCAGTCCACAAATACCCACTCCCCGAGCCCTGCCCAAGAAGAGGATTCCGCCCGGACCCCCCCGTGCACTTGCAGAAGACCGTTTAGCTGGTCCGCTATCGGGCTCCTAGGCTGGCGCAGGGCTCTGGCAGATGGCCCAGGCGAGAAGCGCTCCGGCGGCCTGGACCGCCGAGCACGTGGCGTGGAATCCTCCCCCGAAGCAGGCCCCCCGCCGCCTCCCGCGTGATGGCAGTAACCTGTGATTGGAGCCAGTCTGTCCCCCTCGTGGCGGCCGCCGCACGCAGCGTCTCTAAAAGTTCCGCAATGTCGGACATCCTGTAAACCAGTCCCGCACGTTCCCGAGACCGCAACCGCAAACTCCGCTCGTCGGTCTGACCCCCCGCACAGCTCACCGCTCCCGCCCGTGCAACCACGCTGGCCCAGCGAAACGAACGATCCGGCAGCGCGTCCAGCAACTTCCAACTGCTGTGACCCACGCTTGCCGTTCTTGACTCCTCCCCCCTTTTAAATAAGGTTCCGCCCCTCTCCTCGGCTTACAGCTCCGCCCCCTCCTTCCCTTCTCTCCTTTCCTATTAACCCTATAGGGGTTTTCCTTGTGCATATGTCATGCCAGCCCTGCACTTACGTTCCTACGTCTCCGTGCTTTCCTTTTAAGTGTGTAGTCGGTATGGGGCCGAATTAATTTGCTAGATAAAGGCTTGTGTATTCTTCCGTGCTAATCAACCATTTATCAAAGGGTGTTTGATATGCTTAAAATATTTCTGTGATCTTTTCAGGAATGGACAATTTACCCCGGCTATGACTGTGCATAGTTAAGTGCCCCATTCAAACCCCCCTCAGTCCCAGACCAATTTTCAGCTTTCAGCGCTGATGCACTTTGAATGACAATTGCGCGGGCATACAACACTGTACCCAAATGAAATTTTTATCATTTTTTTCCCAGAAATAGAGCTTTCTTTTGGTGGTATTTAGTTACAGCTCGGAGTTTTATTTTTTGCTAAACAAACAAAAAAAATGCAAAAAAAAAATAAAAAATCATGTTTAATAGTTTGTTATAAAATTTTGCAAACGGGTAATTTTTCTCCTTCATTGAAGTGCGCTGAATAGGCGGCACTGATAGGCTGCACTGGTGGGCACTGATGGGCTGCATTGGTGGGCACTGATAGGCTGCATTGGTGGGCACTGATAGGCTGCACTGGTGGGCACTGATAGGCATAGTTAAGGCGGCACTAATAGGCACAGATAAGGCGGCACCGATAGGCACAGATAAGGCGGCACTGATAGGGAAAGATGGGCACAGATGGGTGGCACGGATGGGTGGCACGGATGGGTGGCATGGATGGGTGGCACGGATGGGCACTGATAGGTACCACTGATAGATGGGACTGACGGGCACTGATAGGTGGCACTGATAGGTGGCTCTGATAGGTGGCACTGCTGGGCACTGATGGGCGGCACTGCTGGGCACTGGTAGATGACACTGATGGGCACGGATAAGTGGCACTGGGGTGCAGCACCTTTGAGGCAGATTGTGGGCACTGCTGGGTGGCACTGTGGGTGGCACTGTGGGTGGCACTGTGGGCACTGCTGGGTGGCACTGTGGGCACTGCTGGGTGGCACTGACGGGGGGCACTTACTTTTAAAACATTTGGCACTGCAGGGGGCAGGTGGGCACTGGCAGGGGGCAGGTGGGCACTAGCAGGGCTGGCTGTGATTGGGACTGATGTCCCGATCACGGCCGCCGGTGATCGGCTTTTTTTTTTCTCCTCGCGCTGTCAGCGCAAGGAGGAATAATAGCCGATTACCGGCTCCGTTATATCACATGATCAGCTGTCATTGGCTGACAGCTGATCGCGTGATAAGGGGTCGGGATCGACCCCTTGCATGGATCGGTGATCAGGCGAGTCTCATGGACTCGCCGATCACAGAGCACGCCGCGCGCGCCCCTCAGGGGGCGCGCAGGCCGCTCGTGCGCGGAACGACGTCAATAGACGTAGTCTCGGCAAAGGAGATCCGCGATGTAGCCGTCATTTGGCTATAGCGCGGATCTCAAGTGGTTAATTAAGTTGGCTTCAGACTAATTATCACTAACCCATTAACCCAAAAGAGGAGGTGCTATTGAGGGGAAATTAAGTTATAAGGAAATTGAGCAATCTTAAAAGAGATATGCCCGGGGGAGTAGAGGGCTAACCAATCAGGGTGGTCCTGTGCAAGTCAATGAGAGATGGCCCTTTATTAGTGGGACTCACACAAAGATAGATGGTGGATGAAAACTGACCTGGGCCCAGGACCATTAAGATAGGTAATTATCAGATCATCTCCCAGCACTTAAAGGTATACCTGCTCGTCAAATGTCTGGTTTGTTTGTTTTGTATTGGGATGAATATACTCTGTATTCTTGTATTTTAACCTAATATTTTACTCCCTTGCTTAAGACTATAGATGTTTTCTGTGTATTATATAGACCTGTAACTTACTCTAATAAATGCTATTATGTTAAAGCTTTTCCTCCTGGTCAAAAGAACTCTCATCTAACCCATATCATATCTTGTGATTAATAAATCAGAAATATACATTTTAAAGGTTAACATACTGCAGTGCTGGTTTGACTACCACCAGGGTGTACTAGGCCGCTGGTGCTTGCCAGTTCACCAGAAGGAATATCGGCGATAGTACTTCTCTGCTCCATACAAGAGTCCTGCGGTTCTTGCACCTCAACAGCAGAAGATGATTGGGGTCTGGTACGCCTGACCTTGGCAAAGACCACAACTCCGTCGTCAGAGCTATCTGTCATGGAGCCGCTGTCGTCTACAGGATCGTATTCTGAGCCTGAATCTGACAGATGAGTGACGTCCTCTTCACTATCTGTCATACTCAGAAATGTGTAGGCCTCTTCACTAGTGTACCTTTGATTTGCCATTTTTGGCTCTAAATTTAGTGGTACACTAGTGAGACTCACAGGTAAAAAAGTTCCTGACTGTCAGTGACTGTATCAAAACGCTACTAAAAAAACTGTTAGTGATCGCAGGGATCAGGCCTGACTTTAAAAACGCTGCAGTTATTTGTTTAGTGTTTTGTAAGTGACAGTGATCAATCAATACTGCACTTGGGTGGGCTGGGCTGGGCGGAGGGGCAAAACACAGGTGCTAGCAGGTATCTGGGCTGATCCCGCTAACACTGCATTTTTGGGAACCCTAAACTGCTGAGGACGCTAGTATAGATCTTATCAGATCAGATATCGATCCGTTCAGGCACTATACCACTAAGGGAGGTGTATGCTGCGTGCGTAGGTGTTAGCGGTACTGGCACTAACCTGATGCTGCCTAGGGTGAAGCAGACCCCATCTGACCCTAAAACCTAGTTTATATCACCCGTCAGGCGATCAGAGGGTTAAACCTTTATTAGGTAATAAATGCCGGGTGCCCTGACACTATAAAAAAATAACTAACTAACCAGCGCCACCCGTAACAGTTATACGGTGATCACTGGTGAAAGGGTTAACTAGCGGGCAATCAGGGGGTTAGAACCTTTATTAGGTAGTATATGGGGGTACCTGACGCTATAAAAAGCTGACGGCAAACCTAAATACTTACCTGCATAACTAGCATCACCTGTGACACTAATACGGCGATCAGAAAAAACGATCGCTTAGTGACACTGGCGACGTGGGGTGATCAAGGGTTAAACCTTTATTAGGGGGGTTAGGGGGGTTCCCTGGACCTAAAAGGGGCCTAACACTAACTTACCACTTATAACAGTCATAAATGACACCAATGCAGTATTGCTCCTGAAGGGATTCCAACCACGGCTCGCACCGGGGGGGGGGGGAGGGGGGAGGGATGTACAGGTACGCCCATATGCCTGCCTGTGCCATTCTGCCGACGTACATCATCGTGCGGTGGTCGGCAACTGGTTCATTTATTCAGATCTTCTTGCAAGGTTTCCACATCCTGCAGAGAAGTTATTGCCCTGCTTAGTTTGGTGTCGTCCGCAAATACAGAGATTGATCTGTTTACCCGATCCTCCAAGTCGTTTATGAACAAATTAAACAGGATTGGTCCCATCTCTGACCATTCCGAATATTCCCCATTTATCACCACCCTCTGAACTCACCCTTGTAGCCAGTTTTCAATCCATGTACTCACCCTATGGTCCATGCCAACAGACCTTACTTTGTACAGTAAACGTTTATGGGAAACTGTGTCAAATGCTTTTGTAAAATCCAGATAAACCACACCTGCGGGCCTTCCTTTATCTAGATCAGGGGTCTCCAAACTTTTTAGCCCGAGGGCCACATTGTAGATTTTGTAAATATTTGCGAGCCGAAAAAATGTATTTATAAATAAATTAATAAAAATTGAAATAATCTCGTCACAGCCTTTCCGCACTTCTGTGTCCCCGTCATCACAGCCTTTCTGCACTTGTGTGTCCCCGTCACAGCCTTTCCGCACTTGTGTGTCCCCATCACAACCTTTCCGCACTTGTGTGTCCCTGTCACAGCCTTTCTGCACTTCTTTGTCCCCGTCACAGCCTTTCCGCACTTGTGTGTCGTTTCGCGGCGAATTTCGGCTGTTCGCGATTCGCCCGATCAGCGGACTATTGCTGCCGTTCGCCCGGCGGACTTCCGTGTTTTCTGTGAAAAAGAACTTTGACCTATGATGACACATCCATCATGGGGTACAGGACAGCCAATTGAGACATTACAGCACATGGACACTTGGACATTCCCCCTAACTTATAAATACACCCGACCTGGCGGCCATTTTAGATTCTTTCTTCTGTCACTATAGGGAGAGGTTGCTGTGTGGAGCAGGGAGAGATTGCAGTGACCCAAATCGCTAGCTATTTGGTACACAAAAGTTCTTTTCAGGACTGGTATAGGTGTTAGGTGTATATAGGTTTGCTGTGCTACTGATTGTTGCAGCAGCCTGAGTGTCTTTTGTCAGTTTAGAGAAAGGGACAGGACAGTGTGTGCTGCAGGGAGAGTCAGTTTAATCATTAGCTGTTACTATCAGGTCCACAAAAGTGCTATTCCAGTAACCAGTTATTGTTCCAGCAGCCTCTGTTTTGTCAGTTTATATAGGGACAGGCAGGAAGCAGTGTGTGAGGCAGTGAGGGTCAGTTTAATCAGTAGCTGTTACTATATTAGGTCCACAAAGGTTCTTTTCAGGACTGGTATCAGTGGTATGGTAATAGGCTTGTACACGTATAATATTCTTTCTTCCAAATATAGAAAGAATATTATACTTGACTGCTGCCCTTCTGCTGCAGTCTGCTAATCATTCACAACCCACTTGTTCCACAAAGGTCCTTTATAAGGACTGGTAATAACCTGGTGTAGGGTGCTATAGTACATAGGGTTGAGTGAGGTACAGTCTGCTATTCTATAAGGATTGGTATAGGTCCACAATACATAGGGTTGAGGTGCACTACTGCTGACCGCTGCCCTATACTGCAGCAGTCCTTCATCAGTATAGGGACTGACGTACAGTCTGCTAATCAGTCACACACAACCTACTTGTTCCACAAAGGTCCTTATAAGGACTGGTAACTTGGTCTGTCTAGGGTGCTACAGTACATAGGGTTGAGTGAGGTACAGTCTGCTATTCTATAAGGACTGGTATAGGTCCACAATACATGGGGTTGAGGTGCAGTACTGCTGACCGCTGCCCTATACTGCAGCAGTCCTTTATCAGTATAGGGACTGACGTACAGTCTGCTAATCAGTCACACAACCTACTTGTTCCACAAAGGTCCTTATAAGGACTGGTAAGGTATAGGGTACTACAGTACATAGGGTTGAGTGAAGTACAGTCTGCCATTCTATAAGGACTGGTATAGGTCCACAATACATAGGGTTGAGGTGCACTACTGCTGACCGCTGCCCTATACTGCAGCAGTCCTTCATCGGTATAGGGACTAACGTACAGTCTGCTAATCACTCACACACAACCTACTTGTTCCACAACGGTCCTTATAAGGACTGGTAAGGTATAGGGTACTACAGTACATAGGGTTGAGTGAGGTACAGTCTGCCATTCTATAAGGACTGGTATAGGTCCACAATACATAGGGTTGTGGTGCACTACTGCTGACCGCTGCCCTATACTGCAGCAGTCCTTCATCGGTATAGGGACTGAGAGTTTTGTCACAGGGTCATTTAAAAAATGACAGGCAGAGGAAGAGGCAGGCCCTTCTGCAGGGGTGGTAGGGGTAGGGCAGGAGCAACAGGCTTGAGCCAAAGTGGGAAGTTGCAGAAGGTGCGTTCAATTACTTTAAAGGACGCACCAGACTTGGTTGAGTGGCTCGCTCAGCCTTACTCTTCTGCACCCTCCTCATCCTCTCGATCTGCACCCTCTTCTTCACTTTCTGCTATGTGCACCCCCAAAGACACTACCACCAACAATACCACCACCACCACATACCTTCCACTTGAGTCACAGGAATTATTTTCCGATCCATATCAAGAGGACATTTCTGATGTGCAGCCACTCTTGGTATTGGATCAGGAAGAGGAGGTAGCAACAACCGCTACTCAGCAGTCTGATGACAGTACCCAGATCTGCCCAAGGAGGAGGTTGGTCCCCGGTGTTGCTGCCTACTCCGAGATCTCTACTTATAGCGGTGGGGAAGGTGACGTTGATGATGACGTGTCTAGTGATGTCACGTGGGTGCCCACAAGAGAGGAAGAGGAGGGGAGTTCAGAGGGAGATATGGACCAGCTGATAGGGAGGAGAAGCAGGAATAACTTACCTTGCACAGGAGGGACAAAGCAGAATGCAAATGTATCAGGATCGAGTCATCGACCATGTACGGTCAAATCTGGCGCTCCCAGAACACCGGCACATGGCTCCGCAGTGTGGGCTTTTTTTAACGTGTCCGCTGCTGACAATAGCGTTACCATCTGCAATCTTTGCAGTCACCACATTAGTCGCGGTAAGCCCAAAACTCACCTAGGGACGACCGCCTTAAGAAGGCACATGAGCAGCCATCACCGAGCCGAGTAGGAGCAACGGAACACACAAAGCCACACTGCAGGCTCTCACCGTCCAGCCTCGTCTTCTACTTCTCCTTCTCCTCTCTCCTCACAATTGTCCTCCACTCCACCTTCCATCACGCCAAGCTCACGTTTTTCTGCAAAAAAGCAGGCTTCCGTGGGCCTAATGTTCGAGCGTAAAAAAAATGATGATGCCGGATAACCCTCTTGCCCAACGGTTGACGGCTGGCTTGTCAGAACTGATAGTCCGCCAACTACTGCCATATAAACTGGTGGACTCGGAGGCCTTTCGCAAATTTGGGGCCATTGGAACACCACAATGGAAGGTCCCAGGAAGGAAGTATTTCTCAGAGAAGGGCATCCCAGAGCTATATGGCCATGTTCAGCGGCAAGTGAATGTATCTCTGGCACACAGTGTCGGTGCCAAGATACATCTGACCACAGACACGTGGCCTAGCAAACACGGGCAGGGAAGGTATATCACTTTTACTGCCCACTGGGTGAACCTTCTGACGGCCGTCAAGCATGTAACCCGTGGCACCCGTGTAGATTTGGTTTTACCGCCACGGATTGCATGCAGGCCTGACTCTTCTTCTCCTCCTCCTACTCCATCCTCCTCCCTCTCCTCCTCGGCTGACTCCTCCTTTTCCGCTGCTAGCGTCTCTTCCGCTGCGCCGCCCAAGCTCCCCAGAACCTATTCGACATGCCAGGTGAGACGTTGCCATGCCATGCTGCGTCTGTTGTGCCTGGAAGCCAAGAGCCACACTGGCCCGGCACTCCTTTCAGCTTTGCGTTCACAGGCAGATCAGTGGCTAACACCGCTCAATTTGACAGTTGGTAAAGTGTTGTGTGACAACGGTGCCAATCTGCTTAGCGCATTGAAACAGGGCAAAATCACGCACGTGTCATGCATGGCACACGTCTTAAACTTGGTCGTGCAGCGATTCCTTGTCAAATACCCTGGGGTCCAGGACATCTTGCGGCAGGCAAGGAAAATCTCGGCCCATTTCAGAAGATCTTACACGGCCATGGCTCGCCTTGCCGACATTCATCGGCGACACAATCTGCCGGTCAGACGTCTTAGGCCGCGTACACACGCGGGGACTGTTCGCCCAACTTTGTCCGTCAAACAGTTTCGGCAAACAGTCCGCTCAAAATTAGCATGGACGGACATGGCCACACACGACGGGCGAACAGTTTGCTGAAACCGTGCGCGATGACGTGAACGGCACGTACGACGGGACGAAAAATACGACGTCCTATACACTGCATTATAACTTTCGGCGTGAAAATCCTTTCTGAGCATGCGCGCAACTTTGTTTGACGAACAAGCCTACACACGAGCGGACTGTTCGCTGAAACAAGGTTTCAGCGGACAGTTTTTCGGAAATTCCGAAAAACCTTGTCCGTCAAACTGTCCGCTGAAACTGTCCGCTGAAAGCCCACACACGAGCGGACTGTCCGCCCAAACACTGTTCAGCGGACAAAGTTGGGCGAACAGTCCGCCCGTGTGTACGCGGCCATATTTGCGATTGCCCGACGCGATGGAACTCAACCTTCTATATGCTTGATAGGCTGCTCCAGCAGAAATGTGCAGTTAAACGTCTACCTGTATGAACTCTGCGGCAGAACAGGTTCTGGGGAGCTGGGGTTTTTTTCACCAGTGGCTGCTCATGCGCAACGCATGCAGACTTCTGCGCCCATTTGAGGAGATCACCAAACTGGTCAGTCGCAGCCATGGCACCATCAGTGACATGGTACCTTATGCCTTCTTTATGGAGCGTGCATTGCAGCGTGTCATTGATCAAGCTGTGGAGGAGCAGGAGCGGGAAGATGAGGAAGTCGCAATGCTGAATGAATTCCCAGGGGGGGCTACTCTATCTGAGACAAGTCAACAACAGGAGTCTGAAGAGGAGTCAGAGGAGGATGGTGCCGGGGCGGATGAAGAGGAGCAAGAAGAGCATGCTTTAAACCTTTCTGGGATCCCTGTTGTGCGTGGATGGGGAGAGGAGAATGAAGAGGATGACATTATCCTGGATGATGAGCCAGGCCACCACACCGCTTCCACTTTAGTGCAAATGGGGGCCTTCATGCTCTAGTGTTTTAATAGGGACCCCCGTATAAAAAGCATAAGGGTCAAGGACCAGTACTGGGTGGCAACGTACTTAGACCCCCAGTACAAACACAAAATGGCGGAAATGTTACCGCCGTCACAGAGGGCTGTCAGAATGGAGCACTTCCAGGCCTTGCTTCGAGAAATGCTGCATTCTGCTTTTGCGTGCGCTGGCAGAGGAGCAATTCCCACTCCCAGAGAAGGAGTTGCGGGTACCAATCCAACAGCGCCTGCAAGAAGAGGCCGGTTTGAAGATGTGTTGGTGACTTTGGATATGAGGTCATTCTTTCAGCCGACCCATCGACAGGTGTCATCCGGATCCAGCATCAGGGAACGCCTAGACCGTCAGGTGTCCGACTACATCGGGTTAACGGCCGATGTGGACGCTCTGAGGAGTGATGAACCCCTGGACTACTGGGTGGGCAGGCTTGACCTCTGGCCAGAGCTTGCCCAATTTGCAATCCAACTGTTGGCTTGCCCCTCATCCAGTGTCCTGTCCGAAAGGACGTTCAGCGCAGCAGGGTGGATCGTGACCAATAAGCGTACTCGCCTAGCTCACGACAGTGTTAACTACCTCACATTTCTAAAAATGAATGAGGCATGGATCTCAGAGGAATTCAACACATGTGACCAGTAGACCATGTATATGTCTATAAACAATTTTTTTAATCAAGCACAGAGACCTTCTTTCTTCATTTGGTTCACTTCCTTGTCCAAAAAAAGCACACAGTACTATATGCCCATACCCTCCTCTTTGAAGAGCTTGAGCGGTGTCATATTTCTACTGGGGCTGCTTATTATGAGGGGCTCCCACCATCCCTGTGCTGTGCTGACATCCTCTTGGGGCTGTACCTCTGCTGTGCATATTATGAGGGGCTCCCACCATCCCTGTGCTGTGCTGACTTCCTCCTGGGCCGTACCTCTGCTGTGCATATTTTGAGGTGCTCCCACCATCCCTGTGCTATGCTCATTATGAGGGGCTCCCACCATCCCTGTGCTGTGCTGACTTCCTCCTGGGGCTGCTTATTATGAGGGGCTCCCACCATCCCTGTGATGTGCTGACTTCCTCCTGGGGCTGCTTATTATGAGGGGCTCCCACCATGCCTGTGCTATGCTGACATCCTCCTGGGGCTGGGGCTGATTATTATGAGGGGCTCCCACCATCCCTGTGCTATGCTCATTATGAGGGGCTCCCACCATCCCTGTGCTATGCTCATTATGAGGGGCTCCCACCATCCCTGTGCTATGCTGACTTCCTCCTGGGGCTGCTTACGGTGCAGGTGTCAGTGCTGTATATCACAATGCTGATGTCAGTACTCTCTATCACGGTGCTGCTGTCAGTGCTGTATATCACGGTGCTGGTGTTAGTGCTTTATGTCACGCTGCTGATGTCAGTGCTCTCTATCACGGTGCTGTTGTCAGATGACTCTATCACGGTGCAGGTGTCATTGCTGTATGTCACGCTGCTGATGTCAGTGCCCTCTGTCACGGTGCTGCTGTCAGTGCTGTATATCACGGTGCTGGTGTGAGTGGTTTATGTCACGCTGCTGATGTCAGTGCTCTCTGTCACGGTGCTGCTGTCAGTGCTGTATATCACGGTGCTGGTGTGAGTGCTTTATGTCACGCTGCTGATGTCAGTGCTCTCTGTGACGGTGCTGCTGTCAGTGCTGTATATCACGGTGTTGGTGTCATTGCTGTATGTCACGCTGCTGATGTCAGTGCTCTCTATCACGGTGCTGGTGTCAGATGACTCTATCACGGTGCAGGTGTCATTGCTGTATGTCACGCTGCTGGTGATCATCTCCTGCACCCTCTTTGCCTATCCTGACCTTCCCTCTCCTCCATTGCCTTCATGCGCTCCACAGTCCTGAATTGTCACAACAATTTCCCATATAAAAAAAGAATGCTTGTAGTTGTCGATCCCAGATTCACCTCATACATGTGTTATGTCATTGGCCATGTGGTGGGACTATGTTTGCAGTGCACAGCTATTAATTATTTTGTGGCTGCAAATTTGACCTGTAGATTTGCGAAGTTCACCTCCCATTGAAGTCAATGGGGCCCGCCGCGAACGTTCCGGTTCGCGAACTATCGGCCGCGTTCGCGAAACGTCCTGTCGGAAGTTCGTCCATCACTACTTGTGTGTCCCCGTCACAGCCTTTCCGCACTTCTTTGTCCCTGTCACAGCCTTTCCGCACTTCTGTGTCCCCGTCACAGCCTTTCCACACTTTTGTGTCCCCCACCCTGATTACACCCCCAGATACCCCCCCATTCTGATAACACCACCACTCCCCCCCGCCTGATCACCACCACCCCAGATACCCTCAGTGTGATCACACCGACCCCACCTCACACCTCTCCCCTAATACACCCCTCCACCGTCACACACACCTTTGGGTTTTGCAGCCTCCTAGTCCTGCAGCTCCTCCTCCAGATGATGTTAGTGGAGGAATCTGCAGCACACCAGGGTGGGTTAGCTGTCACTGGAGCAGGCACAATACCTCCATACAAATCTGGCAGCTGCACAGAGCGGGAGCCTTCTTCACTCCAACCTCGTCCTCTGCCGCCACTCCTCCAGCCCAACTTCATCCTCTGCCACCACTCCCCCAGCCCAACCTCCCCCTCTGCCACCACTCCCCCAGCCCAACCTCCTCCTCTGCCGCCACTCCCCCTGCCCAGCTTCATTCTCTGCCACCACTCCCCCAGCCCAACCTCCTCCTCTGCTGCCACTCCCCTAGCCCAACCTCCTTCTCTGCCGCCACTCCCCCAGCCCAACCTCCTCCTCTGTCGCCACTCCCCCAGCCTGACTCATGTGAGCATGGGAATCCGCCCTACTACTCCGCCTATCTCTGCCTCATTGGATCCACTCTAACAGCGGCACACATACATCGCCCCACCTGCCTTCTACTCTGTCCCACTGCCTAAAACGCACAGGGGAATTGAAGCAGGCAGTCTCTGAATGAGCTGCAGGCCGGATAAAACATCCAACCGGGCCGTATAGATTGGTTTGGCAAGAACAATTCTTCATGAATCCATGCTGATTACTGCTAAGGATACAGTTTTCATTACTAAAATCTTGTATATAGTACCTTATCATCCCCTCCAAGAACTTGCATACTATTGATGTTAGGCTAACTGGTCTGTAATTCCCAGGGATGTATTTTGGGCCCTTTTTAAATATTGGTGCTACATTGGCTTTTTTCCAATCACCTGGTACCATTCCAGTCAGTAGACTGTCAGTAAAAATTAGGAACAATGGTCTAGCAATTACTTGACTGAGTTCCCTAAGTACCCTCGAGTGCAAGCCATCTGGTCCTGGTGATTTATTAATGTTAAGTTTTCAAGTCTATTTCTAATTCTGTCCTCTGTTAGCCATGAGGGGGCTTCCTGTGATGTATCATGAGGGGTCATGGTAATAGACTGCACCAGTTGTGCATTCCCTTGCGCATGCGCACGGGGGCGGTGCTCTGGTGCACATTTGTGCGCAATAGGAATGCGCTGAGGCGCATGCGTGGCCCCATTGAGCGGCACGCGCGCATGCACTCAAACGCGCGCACAAGCACACGCATGGTGTGACCCCTCCGCTGACCTATAAAGGAAGTATTGGCATTCAAACAAGCTGCTGGTTCGTCTTCAGTTTCCTGTGATTACTACGTTTGCTCCTGTGACCTGTCTTACCTGTTGTGACCCAGATTTCCTTTTTGACCTTGGTGATCTTCTCCTGACCCGACCTCTGGCTTTGATCTTGGACTCCTGCTCTCTGAACGTGTTTGATCCTTGGCCTGTACCTGGACTTGTCTTGTATCTCCTGTGATCGACCTCTGGCTTGCTCTTGGATTATCCTTCTGCCTCAGCGTTCCTGGTACCTGTTGTCTCCTGATCTGAATCATGCTTGACCCCCCGGCCTGCCTTCTGGATTCTGCTTTTGCCTCACGGACTTACTGCAGTTGGTCTTGGAGCCTCACGGGTCACTACCTGCCTGCTCCGCTCAAGCTACTTATTGACCTGCTAGCAAGTGACTGTCCTGCTGTTAGCTCGTGCAACTTGGTGCCAACCACCCTCTGTACCACCTTCAGGGGTGGTCTGCGCCGAGTCGCAACAGCGACCGCTCTCAGCATCTTGGCCTCGGTGAATACTCTTTTTATGATATGAGGACAAACACTGTAGTTTTGGTTACTGAAGCCCCTTGATTCCCTTGTGAAGGCTGAGGAGAAGAATAAATTCAATACCTTCGCCCATCTCCCCATCCTTTGTAACCAGATGTCCTTCCTCAATCTTTATGGGGCCACTATGGTCTGTCCTCCCTTTTTACTGTTTAATTTGGGGAATTTTTGTTTCTCTCCTCCGCTATGTGTCTTTCATGTTCTATCTTAGCTGCCCTAATTGCACCCTTACATATCTTTTGCATTCTTTGTAAAGTCTGAATGGTGATGATGATCCCTCAGCCTTGTATTTCTTGAAGGCCTTCTCCTTTGCTTTTATATGCATTTTTACATTGGAGTTAAGCCATCCAGGATTTTTGTTCTCTCTTTTTAATTTATTTCCCAATGGGATGCACTGGCTAATGCCCTTATTTAATATCCTTTGCTTTTATATGCATTTTTACATTGGAGTTAAGCCATCCAGGATTTTTGTTCTCTCTTTTTAATTTATTTCCCAATGGGATGCACTGGCTAATGCCCTTATTTAATATGCTCTTAAAGCAAACCCATCTCTCTTCCGTGTTCTTTGTTTCTAAGATTTTATCCCAATTTATATCTTCAAGCAAGGTTCATATTTGGGGAAGTTGACATTCAGTGTCTTTGTGTTCCCCTTGTGTTTCCTATTTGTGTGATTTATACCGAAGCCAATTGACTTGTGATCTCTGTTTCCTAAATTGCCCCATATTTCCACATCAGTGATCAGGTCTGTATTGTTGGCACTCAGTATACCTAGTAACGCCTTGTTTCTAGTTTGTTTCTAGTTGGTGTGTCTACAATCTGACCCATGAAAAACATTTATTAACTGGCGAGCCTTAGACGAATGCGTGGTTCCCTATGCCCAGTCTATGTCTGGATAATTAAAATCCCCCATTATAATAACACTTCCCATCCTTGCTGCTAATCCAAATAGGGTTAGGGGCCCTATAGAATACTCCCAGTATTATTTCCTCTTAGCTTCATCCCTTTGGAGCTCTACCCATAAGGATTCCACCTCCTCCCTAGCTCTCTTATTGATGTAATCTCTCACATTCAATTGTACATTATTCTTGATATATAGGCATACCCCTCCCCCTTTTTACCCTCTCTATCCCTGCAATAAAGGGAATACTCTTGAATGGTTGCCAACCAATCATGAGAGCTGTTGAACAAGGTCTCTGAAATTCCCACAAATTCGAAATCCTCCTTGTTCAACAGTATTTCTAGTTCACCCATCTGGTCCACCAGATGGGCAAACTATTGGTGAACATGCCACGTAGTTTAGACCGATTGCATAACGTCCTCTTATTGGGTGCTCCAAGATTGCAAATAGGACTTGTTACTATACTTACCACGTATTTATGTGCTTTAGTCAACCTACCACTAATACTCCCAATACTACCCTCTGGAATATGTTCCTTGCTGACTATCTCTACCTCTTGCATGTGGTTTACTTCCACTTTAACTGTAATGCTTTATTGTTACTGTGTTTTATCGCGTTTGCTTTGCAGGTATGTCATTCTACTATTATACTGTACTGTTACTATGTTTTATTGTTAACCATTATTTGCTTTGCAGGTACACCATTCAGCTGCAGCACAGGTTTATTTATTTTGACAGCAACAGGGTTTGCTCTCACGATATGTAAATTTGTGACTCCAGCATTGTAGGAGGTGGTTTCACCACCACAGTTAAAAAAAAGAGCATACATGCCAAAGCATGGGGACAAAGGTGGAGATTAGGGGCGGATTGCCCCTATGCTTCGGCATATATTTTTATTTACCTTTCTTGGCAGAGATTTCTTCATCCACATCGATTGATGTGAATAGAGGAATCTATTAGGCTGAACAGGAAAAAAAAAACTGTGTGCACAAAAGCATAAGCTAGTGATAGGACTACAGATACCAGGGTGCCTTGGCGTGGCCTGTAGCTTACGCATGTATTTGCAAATGTGTGCAGACTAAACCCCTGTTTTTAACGCATACTTTTAGACAGGTTCGTTTGGTTGTCCGCGGGCTAGTCAGTAAGTGAGCTTGGAGTTTTCCTTGGCTTTTTCTCTAACATATGTTGCCTTCTCATGCCGCTTGCTGCAATAGCTAGTTATAGGTGGGGGCAGTGGCTTTCTTTTTTATTACAGTCACATTGGTCAAGCAATACAATGACACCTTTGCAGGCATTGTGCTATGTGCTGCCTGCTCAGTGTGCCCCTGTACCTTTAAGAAGAGGTGGGCTCCCATCAGTGTAAGTGTCACCTTATCAGTGTCCATCAGTGTCACCTTATCAGTGCCCATCAATGCAGCCTATCAGTGTCCATCTAGTGCAGCCTATCAGTGCCCATTAGTGCAGCCTCATCAGCGTACATCAATGAAGGAGAAAAGGGATCTGTTTGCAAAATGTATTAACAAAATATAAAACTTTTTTTTTAATTCTGTCTTTTTTATTTTTTTTAACAAAAAATAAAAAACCCAAAGGTGATCAAATACCACCAAAAGAAAGCTCTATTTGTGGGAAAAAAATTATAAAAATTTAATTTGGGTACAATGTTGTACGGCCGCTCAATTGTTATTCAAAGAATGACAGCGCTAAAAGCTGAAAATTGGTCTGGGCAGGAGGGGGGTTTAGGTGCCCAGTAAGCAAGTGGTTAAAGGGACAAGTTAAAAAATGTTCCATTTACATAGTATAGAGAATAAATGTCAGTAGAGACATGAGAAGCCATAGATTGCAACTCTGGAACACCATACATTGTGGAATAATAAAAACGATTGTCATATATAAGAACAGAAACAAATGAAATAAATACTAAACAAAAAACAAACAGAACAGAAGCTGTTATAGCTTCAAAGGGTGGGCCAACCTATTACTGAACCCTACGGACTAAGACTGGGATGCCATTAAAGTTCATGTGTGTAAAGGCAGGCATCCCAATACTTTTGGTAATATAGTGTATGTTTCTGAGACTTGAAAATCATTCTGCTCCATAATGCTATGTGCAGCTTTAACTAGATGCTGACCGCCGGCCGCCAAATGACGGCCAGGCGGCGCACCTATTGTGGCGGGAGGCCGTCATATGACGGCCTCCCGTTTAAACAGGGAATGCGCGCGATCGTGAGCGCGATCGTGCGTGCGCATCCCTGTTTCTTCGGTGGCGGCGTGTCACGGAGACACCGCTCGCCACCGAAGGGGGTGAACAGCCATTGGTTATGGCTGTTTACCACGTGATCAGCCGTGATGAAGTCATGGCTGATCACAGATGGTCACACCCCGACTGTGCACGGCGCATGCGCGCGATCGTGAGCGCGCTGCACGTGCACGTCGGTGGCGGCGTGTTCCCCGGGAACACTGCTCATCACAGACGCTGGTAAACAGCCATTGGCCGGCTGTTTACCCACGTGATCGGCTGTGATCCTTTCACAGCCGATCACTAAAATGTAAACAAACCGCGGTAACGAGATGTTACCGGGTTGTTCTCCTCCTCAGGAGGAGATTGCGGTAACATCTCGTTACCGCTTAGTGTACACCAATCACACTGATTGCCTGCCTGCCCCCCCCCCCAATAAAGAGGACCTGTCACCACCCCTCATAGTACCTGTCAATCACAGTCCATCAGAGTACCTGTCACAGTCCATCAGAGTATTTGAGTACCTGTCACAGTCCATCAGAGTATTTGAGTACCTGTCACAGCCCATCAGAGTACCCGAGTACCTGTCCCAGCCCATCAGAGTACCCGAGTACCTGTCCCAGCCCATCAGAGTACCCGAGTACCTGTCCCAGCCCATCAGAGTACCCGAGTACCTGTCCCAGTTCATCTGAGTACCCGAGTACCTGTCACAGTTCATCTGAGTACCCGAGTACCTGTCCCAGCCCATCAGAGTACCCGAGTACCTGTCCCAGTTCATCTGAGTACCCAAGTACTTGTCACAGTTCATCTGAGTACCTGAGTACCTGTCACAGCCCATCAGAGTACCCGAGTACCTGTCACGGCGCATCAGAGTACCCGAGTACCTGTCACGGCACATCAGAGTACCCGAGTACCTGTCACGGCACATCAGAGTACCCGAGTACCTGTCACGGCCCATCAGGGTACCGAGTACCTGTCACGGCCCATCAGGGTACCCGAGTACCTGTCACGGTCCATCTGAGTACCCGACTACCTGTCACAGTCCATCAGGGTACCCGAGTACCTGTCACAGTCCATTAGAGTACCGAGTACCTGTCACAGTCCATTAGAGTACCGAGTACCTGTCACAGCCCATCTGAGTACCGAGTACCTGTTCCAGTCCATCTGAGTACCCGAGTACCTGTTCCAGTCCATCTGAGTACCCGAGTACCTGTCACAGTCCATCTGAGTACCCGAGTACCTGTCACAGTTCATCTGAGTACCCGAGTACCTGTCACAGTTCATCTGAGTACCCGAGTACCTGTCACAGTCCATATGAGTACCTGTCACCGCCCTTCAGAGTACCCAAATACCAGTCACCAAACCATCAGAGTACCTGTCACTAGGCCATCAGAGTACCTGAGTACTTGTCACCAGGCCATCAGAGTACCCGAGTACCTGTCACCAGGCCATCAGAGTACCCGAGGACCTGTCACCAGGCCATCAGAGTACCCGAGGACCTGTCACCAGGCCATCAGAGTACCCGAGTACCTGTCACCAGGCCATCAGAGTACCCGAGTACCTGTCACCAGGCCATCAGAGTACCCGAGTACCTGTCACCAGGCCATCAGAGTGAAAATCAATAGTGAAAATCAATAGTGAAAAGTGTTTTCAAAAATTAATTATCCAAAATAAAAAACATTCATCAATAACTCAAAAGTCCAATACATTTGAAGAAAGTTGTGAAAAAATTCAAGAGTGTATAGTAGGGATACACAGTATAAATAATGTCCTATGTGAGTGAACAACAAAAAATGTGGTTGATCATTGTTTGTTCAAACTAAAAATAGTGCTTGACCATGTGGAGCCTTCACTGCTATAGGTCAGTAATGAATGAAGGCTTACCAGATCAACGGTCGGTATACGCAAATACGGACATCCAGACGGTTCGATGCGGAAAGCTGGAAAACGACCCAGTCCCTCAGATGTTCCACAATCACCGAATCAGCTCGAATCCTCTCATGAGCCGGTCTGCGCGGCTACGAATACGTAGGAGTTTCGAAACAGGAAGCCGGAAGACAACCCCCACCTTCGAATGTCTCGTAGTCACCAAGTCCGTTCTGGTCCTCTCAAAAGTCTCGGAGTATCATATCATCATAAAAACAAAAATAAAATTGCGCCAAATCGTGTGATAAAGTTTAAACACGTAAATCTTTATTCCACCGAATAATTCTAAGCGCTAAAAAATGACTCCACCGAGCCATACAAAAATAAACATATCGTTAAAAAATAGACAATTTGCTAGCAAAAAATATACGAATGCTAAAGCACAAAGGGTGAGCACAAAGGGTGAGCACCCTTTGTGCTTTAGCATTCGTATATTTTTTGCTAGCAAATTGTCTATTCTTGTTTAGGCCATCAGAGTACCCGAGTACCTGTCACCAGGCCATCAGAGTACCCGAGTACCTATCTCCAGCCCATCAGAGTACCCGAGTACCTATTTGCAGCCCATGTCTCATAGAATATACGTTGGGGTGTTTGCTTTCCAAAATGGGGTCATTTTGTGGGTAATTTCACTGTCCTGGTGGTCTAGGACCTTCAAAAGTGTGATGGGTAGGAATGAAATGAGATGTGTCATTTATGCTTCTAGAACGCCTGAACGTACTACTTCAATGTTCGGCCTCTCTATGTGGTCAGGCTGTGTAAAAGTCCTACACATGTAGTATCGCCATACTCGGGAGGAGTAGCAGAATGTATTTTGGGGTGTAATTTTTGCTATATACATGCTATGTGTTAGAAATATCTTATAAATTGACAATTTTGTGTAAAAAAAAAAAATGCATTTAAATTTTTTTCCACATATTCCAAAAACTTCTGGAAAAAAATTAACCATTCAAAAGACTCATTATGCCTCACAGATTATACGTTAGGGTGTTTGCTTTCCAAAATGGGGTAATTTTATGGGAAATTCCATTGTCCTGGTACTCCAGGGCCTTCAAAAGTGTAATAGGTGGTTGAGAAATGAGATGCGTCATTTTTGCTCGTAGAACGTCTGAAGGTACTACATCAATTTTAGTGCTCTGTATGTGGCCAGGCTGTGTAAAAGTCTCACACATATGGTATCGCCGTACTCGGGAAGAGTAGCAGAATGTATTTTGGGGTGTAATTTGTTTTATGCATATTCTGTGTGTGAGAAATAACCTGATAATATAACAATTTAGTAAAAAAAAATAAAAAATAAAAAATAAAAAAAAAATCTTAATTTTGCAAAGAATTGTGGGAAAAAATGACAACTTAAAAAAACTCACCATGCTACTTACTTAATACCTTGGAATGTCTACTTTGTAAAAAGGGGTCATTTGGGGGGTATTTGTACTTTCCTGACTTGTTAGTGTCTCAAGAAATGAGGTACACCTTATGTACTGAAGGCCTGATCAGAAGTGATCAATTTTCAGTGATTGGCACCATAGTTTGTAGACTCTATAACTTTCACAAAGACCAAATAATATATACTAATGTGGGTTATTTTTTACCAAAGATATGTAGCAGTATAAATTTTGGCCAAAATTTATGATGAAAAATTACTAATTAGCAAAAATTTATGAAAGAAACAAAGAAAAAGGCATTTTTTTCACAAAATTTACATTTTATTTTATTTATAGCACAAATAATAAAAAACCCACTAGTGATTAAATACCACTAAAAGAAAGCTCTATTTGTGTGGAAAAAAGGACGTAAGTTTCATATGGATACAGTGTTGGATGACTGAGTAATTGTCATTCAAACTGTGAGAGCGCTGAAAGCTGAAAATTGGTCTGGTCAGGAAGGGGGTGTAACTGCACTGTATTGAGGTGGTTAAGGAATCCCCAAAATCTTCAAATGTAAAATATTTGTGTATTTTACATTTTGCTTACAAAGCTGTATGAAAAGGACCCTCTCCCCACTGTATGGTATTTGACTATATCAATACCAGACCCAAAAGGCCTGGTATGGATGGGGGGGGGGGGGCTGGTATTCAGCTGTCAGCAAGGAAGCCTGTTGACAGCTGACAACTCATCTGTTGTTAAGGATGCAGGGGCCGGCTTCTCAGCCCCCTGCCTAACAATCAGCTATTCACTGTGCCCTGATTGGGCAAAGCCTTGCACCTGCGGTCCTTGGTCAGGTTTAGCCAATCAGTGCTTAGAATGCACCGTGTAAACTCCTCCAGTGAGAGTGGGGGGGGGGGGGGGGGGAGCGAAGGGAAAGGAAAGACAGATTCTGGTGGTAGGGGACTCAATTCTTAGGAGGACAGAGAGGCCAATCTGTAACAACAACCTGAAGTTTCAAACTGTATGTTGTCTGCCGGGCGCTCGGGTTCGGCACATCACGGATCTGGTGGACAGATTACTGGGAGGGGCTGGGCAAGACCCAGCTGTCATGGTGCACGTTGGCACCAATGACAAAGTCAGAGGCAGATGGAGTGTCCTAGTGTCCTAAAGAATGATTTTAGGGACTTGGAAGCTAAATTGAGGAAAAGGACCTCCAAGGTAGTATTCTCAGGAATACTACCAGTACATCGAGCCACACCAGAAAGGAAGAGGGAGATTAGGGAAGTAAACAAGTGGCTCAAAAGCTGGTGTAGTAAGGAGGGGTTTGGGTTCCTGGAGGACTGGGACGACTTCTCAGTCGATAACCGGTACTATAGAAGGGACGGACTGCACCTAAATGAGGAGGGTGCAGATCAGCTGGGATTAAGGATGGCCAAAAAGTTAGAGGGGTTTTTAAACTAGGCGATGGGGGGGAGGGTTCAGAGATAGAGATAGTCAGCGTTAGTGGTAGGGTAGCCAAATCACATAAACCCAAGGTAAATATAGTAACAAGTCCTAGTTGTAATCTTGAAACACCCAAGAGGATAGTATGTGACTGGTCAAAATATATTAATACATTAAAATGTTTGTTCACCAATGCCAGAAGTCTGCCAAGCAAAATAGGTGAGTTGGAAGCTCTGGTGTATCAGGAGAGCTGTGATGTAATCGGTATTGCTGAAACTTGGCTTCATTCCTCACATGACTGGGCTATTAATATTCCTGGCTATGCACTCTTTCCGAAAGACAGAGTAAAAAGGAAAGGTGGAGGGGGTCTGTCTGTATGTGAGAAATGATCTCAAAGCGAGTGAGAAAGAGGACCTGGTGGACAGAGAGTGGGATGAGTCTGAGGCATTATGGGTGGAACTGCATACAGATGTGCGTAGTTCAAAGTTAATCATTGGAGTTTGTTATAGACCACCCAATGTTAATGAGGAGGTGGAGACTCAGCTCCTTGCACAGATAGAAAGGGCTGCAAGGGCTGGGACAGTGATAATAATGGGGGATTTTAACTACCCAGAAATTGGCTGGGGTAATGGCACTGCTGGGACAGTTAAAGGGCAAAAATTTGTAAACCTATTACAGGACAATTTTATGGTCCAGTTTATTGAGGCCCCAACTAGGATTGATGCTCTGTTGGACCTGGTAATCTGAAACCATGCAGAACGTATTACTAATGTTCAGATAAAAGAACATCTGGGTAGCAGTGACCATAACATGATTTCATTTGATGTTAGCTGTAAGCAAAAATCACATACGGGAAACATAAAAACACTTAATTTCAAGAGAGCAAATTTTCCAAGGATGAGGGCTGCTCTGCAGGACTTAGACTGGGAGAGAATATTGGCACCAATGGGCACAGAACAGAAATGGGAATTCTTCAAAAAGACTGTTTGTGATCTCACGGCAAAGTATATTCCCATGGGCAATTAGTTTAAAAGTTTAAAAATAAAACCGATGTGGCTCACGGCCAAAGTTAAAAAAGCTATAAACTATAAAAAAGAGCTTTTAAAAAATATAAAAATGAAGGAACGCTAGTGTCATTTAAATGTTACAAGGAATATAACAGAATATGTAAAAAGGAAATCAAGGATGCAAAAATTCAAAATGAAAGACAGATTGCAAAAGATAGTAGGACAAACCCCAAAAAATTCTTCAAATATATTAATAGTAAAAAGATTAAGTCTGAGCATGTAGGCCCTTTGCAAAATAATCTGGAGTGGGTGACTGGGGACAAAGAGAAGGCTAACTTATTAAATACTTTCTTCAGCTCTGTGTATACAAAGGAGCATGGGGGAGCTCATGTCCATAATGGGGGTGGTACTGATGCAGCCCCAAATCCACAATGGCTCAAAAGTGATATGGTCCAGAAATATTTGGACAGAATAAAGGTGGATAAAGTACCTGGACCTGATGACATCCACCTACGGATCCTAAAAGAATTGAGCACTGTAATTTTGAAGCCACTGTATCTAATTTTTAGGCCATTAATGAGGGACTTATTAATGGCAGGAATAGTACCACTGGATTGGCGCAGGGCCAATGTGGTGCCTATATTTAAAAAGGGAACAAAGTCTTTACCAAGTAATTATAGACCTGTTAGTTTAATTTCTATAGTTGGGAAGATACTGGAGGGATTAATAAAAGACCACATAGACGAGTTCTTGCAGGAAAAATTTTTTTTGGAGCAACAGACAGCATGGATTCATGAAAGACAGAAGTTGTCAGACAAACCTGATTTCTTTTTATGAGGTGGTAAGTAAAACCTTGGACAGAGGGGTGGCGGTGGACGTGATATATTTGTATTTTGCAAAAGCGTTTGATACAGTTCCGCACACACGGCTCATGTGTAAGGTAAAGTCTACAGGTTTGGAAATATCAGTTTGTAAATGGATAGAAAACTGGCTAAAAGACAGAATTCAGAGAGTAGTGGTTAATGATTCTTACTCTGAATGGTCTAAGGTTATCAGTGGTGTACCCCAAGGTTCAGTGTTGGGACCCTTACTTTTTAATATCTTAATAAATGATATTGGGTCTGCGATCAAAAGTAACATTTCCGTGTTTGCAGATGACACCAAGCTATGCAGTGGAATAACGTCCTTACAGGATGTCTCCAATTTACAAGCCGACCTCAATGCTCTGTCTAATTGGGCGACTATGTGGCAGATGAGGTTTAATGTTGAGAAATTAAACTTATGCACTTGGGGGCTAAGAATATGCATGCATCATACATACTAGGGGGAGTACAACTGGGGGAATCCATAGTGGAGAAGGATCTGGGGTTTTTGGTAGATCATAAGCTCAATAATAGCATGCAATGCCAAGCTGTGGTTTCCAAGCGAGCAAAGTCCTTTCCTGTATTAAGAGAGGTATGTACTCCAGAGAGAGAGATATCATTTTGCCCCTGTTCAAATCATTAGCAAGACCTCATCTGGAATATGCAGTTCAGTTTTGGGCACCAGTTCTCAAAAAGGATATCGGTGAACTGGAGAAAGTGCAGAGAAGGGCAACCAAACTGATAAGAGGCATGGAGGAACTCAGCTATGAGGAAAGATTAGAGGAACTGAAGTTATTCACTCTTGATAAGAGGAGATTAAGGGGGGATATGATAAACATGTACAAATATATAAGGGGTCCATATAGGGAACTTGGTGTCGAGTTATTCACTTTACAGTCAACAAAGAGGACAAGGGGGCACTCTTTACGTCTAGAGGAAAAGAGATTTCACCTCCAAATACGGCAAGGTTTCTTCACAGTAAGAGCTGTGAAAATGTGGAATAGACTCCCTGCAGAGGTGGTTATGGCCATCTCAGTGGATTGCTTTAAGAAAGGCCTGGATTATTTCCTAAGTGTATATAATATAACAGGGTACTAACATTTATAGGTACGGTTGTTCCGGGGAAAATCCGATTGCCTCTCAGGGGATCAGGAAGGAATTTTTTCCCCTGCTTTAGCAAATTGGATCGTGCTCTTCTGGGGTTTTTTGCCTTCCTCTGGATCAACTATGGGTATAGAATTGGGTATATGGGCTGGTATGATATTTATTATATATTTTTTTTGTGGTTGAACTGGATGGACTTGTGTCTTTTTTCAACCTGACTATGTAACTATATATCGGTTTGTAGTCCAGCCTATGTAGTACCTATAGCATAAAACATACTAACAGCAGATTAAGGGTTGGTAAACACCAGCAGTGTTGCCCAAAACTGTCCCAATACAACAGTGGTTCTCAGCTCCTGTCCTTAGGACCCACAGGGCAGGATGGCAAGATAACTGAAATACATCACAGGTGACATCATTTGCTGCTCAGCGATTGCAGTATTCTAGTCTGCAACTCCCCAAGGTAATACGTAAAATATGGCCTGTTAGTGGGTTCTGAGGACAGGAGTTGAGAACCACTGCAATACAAGAGATTTCCCTGCTGACGTCAGCGGGACAGGAGGAGGAGAGGAGACATGGCCGGTCATGTGATCGCTGGGAGTCACCGTGAGATACGATGAAGGAGGTATTTTTTTAATAAAACAGAGACAGGGTGGCACTGTATTAAGATACAAAATGGATAGTATAGCAATATATATGTTATTCCTGCATCAGGAGGGGAATGGTGTGGCACTATCAATAGGTGACACGCAGAGAGGGGGAGGAGGACAGAGGAGAGCGACACAGAAGAGCAGGCTGCAGATGACAGAGGCACGCAAACAGATCACAATGTTAGGTCTCAGCAGCCATGATTATCGTGGTCTGTTTGCCGAAGGGAGGGTATAGCCAGGCAGGATCAGCCAGGTATTACGGGGTGCCAAATTACACAGCACAAGCACTGTGCTGTGTAACATGCTTTAAAGGAACAGAATCTGTGTTTTTTTTTGGGGGTTAACAAATGCTTTAGGTTCAATAAGTTTTTATTAATCTTTTTTTATCAGAATACAGGTAATTAAAGATTGTAAAGTCAATAAAAAAAAACATAAGGTGGGAACAGAGCCAGGTGTCCAACAATGGACTGGCTGGTCCAACAATGTTAAACACGGTATACACTTTACAGATAATGGTAGGATAAGGCATACTGTTACAGTCATGTAGCACATTGGGGTTCCCATCTATATTCACAGTAGTAAGCATGTAAATCATACAATACGAGTATCCTACTCCCTGGACTGGGCGCCCCTATGGGAACCTGCTGCGTCCTGTACCAGGGGAGGGCGGATATTAGCGCTAAGTATGCTACGATGAGCCTGACCAAAAGGACAAGGTCCATATGAGGGTTCCTCAATGGGCGGCGATTACCAATTAGTGAACCAGGATGCCTGTAGGCAAGTAGAAAGGCCAAGAGAGGCCTGATAGGATAGGAAAGAAGAAGAGGTGGGGGAAAGAGGCGGGGGGGGGGGGAAGGCAGATAAGAGAGAGAAAGGAGGGACAGGAGGGGAAAGGGGCAGGGCAAAGAGAGCGAGCTTCATTGAGACTGGGAGTTTCAGTGTCTAAGACCTAAGGTCTTCCAGAGAGATTGGATCTATAGCTCAGGTGGATGTTTTAATTTATCTGAAGTAGAATAATGCCTCCATATACTCCAGGTAAAGGAGAATTTAGCCTGTTTATCAAGTACCTTTGCTTTCATGTCCTCCATGAGCATCAAGTTGTTAATTTCACCCACCCATTCTAATAAGGATGGGGAGGTGGTGGTTTTCCAATGTCTAGGGATCAGCTGTTGCCCTGCACAGAGGAAAAATTTTAGTAAGTTGTTTTTCTGTGATTTAATGGAGCCCGGGAGAAGAGACAGGGCAATGGCGGGAGAAGGCGGAAGCGGTTTTTCATAGATATCTGAATAGATCTGAAAGATTTGTGTCCAAAACGGGAGGAGTACAGGACACTTCCACCAAATGTGAATGTACGTTCCTTTTGCGGAGTTGCATCTCCAACAAATGTCGGAGGTAGAGGGATACATTTTTTTAAGATTGGTCAGGACCCGGTACCACCTTGACACCAGTTTGCAGTTCTTCTCTTGTGCGTAACTAGAAATCGTTGATTTGTAGGTGAAGAAGAAGACCCTACTCCACTCCTCATCGGTTATATCTCTCCCAAGTTCCTCTGACCATATTTTAGCGTACCATGATCCATGTAAGTGGGTTAGGATCAGTTTGTAAAGTAGGGAAAGGGTGTGACGAGGCATCTCTGGGAGCATGCATAACTGTTCATATCCCAACAGGGGTCTATGAACTTGATTGGAGTCATGGAGTGTTTTGCAAAAGTACGTCAGGTGTAGATGAGTTAGCCAGTTAATTTTAGAGGAAGCACCGGTTCGATTTGTGAACAAGTACCTAGTGTGCTGTTAACAAATTGTTGTGTTACAGGCCAGGAGGACCTATCATAGTCGTCCAAGGTCTGGATGGAGATGCCTTCTGGGCAGGGTTATCAAACAGAGGAGTGAGGGGGCTCAGGTCAGAAGATAGTGAGTAGGTCTCTCGTTTGCAGTACCAAATTGTCAAAGAGTCTTTAGTAAGGGGGATAGGCCCGTAGGAGACTTGTGTGTTCGGTCGTGTCCCCAGAGTAGCACACGGAGATTGGTAGAGGATAGGTCTTGTTATACAGAGACGGTGGCCTTGACTAGGGGGCGGGGGAACCATTCCAAGATACGGGACAGCACCATAGAGATATGATAGAGCTCAAAGTCTGGTAAGCCGGTACCCCCTTTTGCAATGGGAGAGCATAGGAGTTTGTGTTTCAGTCTTGGAGGGTTCCCCTGCCAAACTAATCGGATGGCCATTGAACGTAGGGTGCGGAAGAAGGCTGCCGGGAGAGCTATGGGAAGAGCTTGAAAGAGATACAAGAGTTTGGGGAGTATGTCAATCTTCACGGTATGCATGCGACCGAACCAGGACAGTGGGAGGTCCATTCGACTGTCAGTAAGGCGTCTAAGCTTTGTAAGAAGAGGACTGAAGTTAAGGGAATATATGTTTGGGATATGTCTTGGGATGGCTGTTCCTAGATAAGAAATAGAGTGTTCTTGCCACTGAAAAGAGAAATTATTCTTGAGGGAAGTGAAGGCAGTGTGTGTCAATGTTGAGTGCCTCCATTTTTGAGATATTAAGCTTGTAATTACTGTGATGGCCAAATCGGTCTATCTCCGCCAGTATGGAGGGTATGCTGATGTGAGGTTGAGTAACATAGAGGAGGAGATCATCCGCGTATAAGGAGAGTTTATAGTGGGCGGAAGGGGTGTGGATGCCATGTATGTTAGGGTTGGCTCTAATAGCCTGGGCCAAATGTTCAATCACTAGTGCAAATAAGAGAGGAGAGAGAGGGCAGCCTTGTCTAGTGCCGTTGGCAATCATGAATGTATCAGAGTGGGAGCCGTTTACCAGGATCTTGGCTGTGGGTGTGGAGTATAGGAACTTGATACAGGAGAGCATAATAGGTCCTAGGCCTAGCTGGGACAGGGTGGCACGAAGAAAGGGCCAGCTGACCCTGTCGAAGGCCTTATCTGCATCGCAGGAGAGAAGGCAGGTCGGCAGTTGGTGGCGCTGAGCGTAATGGATAAGGTGAACAGTTTTGGTGGTATTGTCCCTGGCTTTGCGGCCAGGGACAAAGCCAACCTGATCGTTGTGGATTATGTCTGGGAGCAGAGGTGATAGGTGGGTAGCAAGAATCTTCGCGTATAGTTTCAAATTAATATTTAAAAGAGAGATAGGTCTATAGTTAGGGCATAGAGACGGGTCTTTGCCTGGTTTAGGAATGACAACTATTTGGGCTTGGAGGAGGGCAGAGGAAGGGGTAAGATTCCCGTCAATGGCGTTGAAAGCTTTAACTAAAAAGGGGATAAGTTGAGGTGCAAAAGTCTTGTAGAAACGTGCGGAGAAGCCATCTGGGCCGGGGCTCTTACCATTTTTAAGGTGCTTTATGGCAGCCAGAAAGTCTGCGTCGGTAAAGGCAGATTCCAAATCTGCTTGGTCAGTAACTGGAATAGTGGGGAGTGCAGTATCCTGGACATATGTGGATAGGTCTTGCAGGTGAGATGGGGAAGAGGAAGACAAGGGGGTAAGATTATATAAATTGGAGTAATATTGGCGGAATTCCTCTGTTATGGCCATGTTATTCATCACTTTGCCTTTTGTTGGGGAGTTAATAAATGGGATGGGCTTCCTGGCTTGTCGGGGTTGAAGGGTATGCGCTAAGTGTCTACCGCATTTGTTGGCACGTGAATAATGGGCAAAGCACCCTTTATCCCTCGCAATCGCCTCACGGTGGGAAAAAGTTTGCTTTAGGTCTCTCCTGGCATTAGTGAGTTCTAGTAACGTTGTGGCGACCGGAGAGTTCTTGTGCGAAGCCTCCACAGTGGCTATAGTATTAAGGAGACGTGCGATATCATCAGTACGTGCGCGCTTGATACGGGAACCATGTTGGATAAGTTTACCCCAAACAACGCATTTAAGGGCTTCCCACTGAATAAGCGGGTTTTCCGCACCCATAGCGGTTTTAGCTGATATGTTGATTGCAACTTTAATAATACGGCTTATCCTGCCAGGCTTATCTGGTCAGAAGCCTGTGAAGGGGCAGGAAAAAAAATAAAGTTAGTCAAGGTAGCTGCATCAGGTAGTCATCCATCGGATGCCTTGGAGGCTTCAGGCCTGGAGCGTTTGGTCTTCTTTTTAGATTGTCTCTGCCAGCCCATGGTGACCTGGAAACCTGGGGTTGCTGCTTGGAGAGGCCAGTCCAGAATGGGGATCTGTGGTAGTTCAAAAGTTCCCTGGAACCTCGGAAGGTCCCCCAGAGTGCGGAATTTCGATATTTAATTTGTTTTGCTTGGAGGGCCCCAGTAAGTGGTTTCAGGGCCCGCCGCATATCCAGGGTAAGCTTGGAAATGTCGGGGGGTAACGTCACTGGGGAGCCATTGAAGTGTATGGCTTACTGAGTACGTGCGGCTTGCATAATGGCGTCCTTAGTCGCATAAAAATGCACTCTGCAGATAACGTCTCTGGGGTGTTCCAGGTTGGGGTTCCGGGGGCCCAAGGGCTCGGTGAACACGATCAAGTTCCAGAGGGGCATCCTTATCTTTGTGCAGCAGGTCATTAAACATGGCGATGACTGCAGGGGCCAGGTCTTTGGTTTCTACAGATTCAGGTAGACCGCGTATGCGTATATTGGTACATCAGTTGTTGGATTTGTAAAGTGTGCTCATGCAGCGCAGCCTCATGGGCTTGCAGAATGGACACGGTTTCCTCCGTGTTATGTTCCACCATAATCAATCTGTTCGTAACATCCCTGTGCAGCTCTATGATTTCTTGCTTGTAAGAGCGCTCAAGTCTCTGCACACAGGCCTCAAAATCATGTTTTGTGGGGAGGGCTTTAATGTAGGCTTCCATGTCCCATCCACCATAGGATCTGTGAGAGTCAGGGGAATGGCAGGCCGAGTGGGCTGAGTCAGTTTCAGAGTCTGCGGGGGACCTGGCACGCTGTCTAATTCTCATGTGAGTTGCGGAGAGCTGGGATGCAGCTCCCTGTGAGGCTGAGTGTGTGCCTGAGGTCCGGGTTGGCGCCATCTTGGATGGGTGGGGTGGCGTGATGATCATGCCCTAAACGGGTAAAAAAACGGTCTATTTCCCCTTCAGCGTCTGAGCGGGTGAGTAAGCTGTTGTGTGCTCAGCATGTGCGGGAGCTCCACAGAGGCACGTCTTACCGCTACATGCGCTAGGCCACGCCCCCCTAACAAATGCTTTAAAAGTGGGCAGCAGCTACATATAGTGTAGTGTTAATATTCGTACACTTACCTGTTCACAAATGCACATGAAATGAGTACACGACAAGTAGAGGCGCAAAAGATCAGAAAATAATATACTCCAGAGGGCTGTCTGTATAAAGTTATATTGGACGATAATATGAATGAGAACTTTTAGTTCTCAAGTCCCGTGAAAGTGTCTTTCGTTCTTTGAGTGGGACTTTGGAATGCAGGGCTGCCACCACAGGGAGCTGAAACCAGGCTCCTAGACTGTTGCAGGAAAAAAGAAGAGAAGAAGGGGGCACCTCTGGGTGTAGATTTTTAAAAGGCAATTTATTCACAGGTAAAACAAACAGATGATGCACTCACATAGTATGTGAGCAGTAGAGATATATATACTTTATGCTACCTGTAGTGGTTAGGTGGGTCTGGGAGGGCTAAATAGGAAGAGAAAAAGGGGGGGGGGAATGATACCAGGAAAGGAACATCTAAAAATTGGTCGGTTTGTCGTCAGTCCACCGATCAATAGATTTTAAAAAAACATCACAATAATAATAACTTCATGCATCTTATCATAACAGTCAAATATGGTGAGAGAAAGCACTTAATAAAATCATCGGATTTGTCAACATAACAAGAATAATCCCTTAATTATGTAAAACATCTATATAAAAACATCAGGGAAAGGCTGTTGTATGTAAGGCCTTATTTTTTACAAATTAAATTTTACTAACATAGAATAAAGTGCACAGATGGGAAGGGAAATATATGTATGAACGATATGCTATACCAGGTTATAATAGTGGGGGGCAGTGGGTGGGGAAGTATAGTATACGAGACTGTATACTAACTAAGGGGAAAAAAGAAAATAAAATATAGGGAAGTGGTTGAAAATAGCTGGTAGGGAAGCAGCATGAGTACATTATGGCGTTTGAGCTAAAAAATGGGGGGAATAACTGAGAATGAATTATATGGAGTGGAGATATGCAGGGAGAAAAAAGGAAAATTACAGAGAAGTAGAGTAATCGAAAAAATGAATGAAAATAATAACAAAAAAAACAAAAAAACAAAAAAAAAACATCACAATAATAATAACTTCATGCATCTTATCATAACAGTCAAATACGGTGAGAGAAAGCACTTAATAAAATCATCGGGTTTGTCAACATAACAAGAATAATCCCTTAATTATGTAAAACATCTATATAAAAACATCAGGGAAAGGCTGTTGTATGTAAGGCCTTATTTTTTACAAATTAAATTTTACTAACATACAGTAAAGTGCACAGATGGGAAGGGAAATATATGTATGAACGATATGCTATACCAGGTTATAATAGTGGGGGGCAGTGGGTGGGGAAGTATAGGCAAAATCAGAGGATCGTGGCGATTTCAATGGATTCATTGATTCCCCCCGGGGAGAGAACATCCAGGGAATATATCCAGAATGTTTCACGGGCGCACAGTTTTTTGAATCTCTCCGCCGGGGGGAGATGATTTGGAATCTGTTCAATGATCCATACCTTTAGGCCTATAGTAGAGCCTTTGTGGAAATGGGAGAAATGTCGTGGCACACTGTGTGGGTCTATACCTCCTTCAATGAGTCTTCTATGTTCGCCGAAGCGTTGTCTCAGTGTCCTTATGGTTCTCCCCACATAGAGGAGGCCACAAGGACAGCTCAGTACATACACCACAAACTCAGATGAACAGTTAAAAAATTCTTTTAGCGTGTATGTTTTGCCTTTTGTAGTGAATTCTTTTTGGCCGTGGTTTACGAATTTGCAGGCTTTACAGAGGGCTTTAAGGTATTGGAACATCCCAGTTAACGGTATCAATTTGGGGGCCATGGAAGGGTGTGTTTGTACTTTGAGTTTGCTGGGTGCGATTTTGTTCCTTAGATTGGGGTCCCTGCGATAGGTCACAGAGGGTTGAGCTGGGAGTTCAACTCGCAGGTGGGGATCCTGTTGAAGGATGGCCCAGTGTTTCCTCAGTATTTTTTCCATGGCATTGTATTCGTTATGAAATGTGGTGATAAATCTACTAGAGAAGTCATGTGGGGGGGGCGGTCAGTTTTGGTCATTTTCCCCGGGAGACATTGTTCGAATGCGTCATCTATGAGTGATGACGGATAATTTTTTTCCCCAAATTTAGTTTTAAGGTTTATACTCGATTCTATGTAGTCCTCTTGTTTGGTACAGTTTTGTCTAAGGCGCCAGAATTGGCCCTTAGGTATGTTTTTAATCCACTTTGGGTAATGGCAGCTGTTATAATGTAGGTATGAATTACCTGCAGTGGGCTTCGTATAGTTTTTGGAAATGATGGTGTGGTTTTCATGTCCTAATTCCAGATGTAGAAAGGCTATCGTGTCAGGATTCATATTGGAGGTAAATGATAGTCCGTAGGGGTTGTTATTGCAATGTTGGATGAATGGGGGAATTAAATCAACTGCACCGTCCCAGATAATGATAAGGTCATCAATGTACCTTCCGTAGAAGATAATATTTTCAGCGAAAGGGTTATTTTTGTGAATAAATTGGGATTCCCAAAACCCCATTGCGAGATTGGCGTAAGAGGGCGCAAAATTAGCGCCCATAGCTGTGCCCTGGATTTGTTGATAGAATTCTCCATTAAAGGTAAAATAGTTATGGGTTAGGCAAAAGTTTACAGCTGTTATCAAAAAGTTGACTTGGCGCATGTTTATAAGGGGATCATTAGTTAGGTAGTCTTCTACCGCTTTGAGGCCGAAGGCATGTGGGATGGAGGTGTACAGTGAACTGACATCTAGAGAGAGCCATGTGTATGAGGGTTCCCATCTATAGGGGGCCAAGGTTTCAAGGAGGTGGCGGCCATCACGGATGTAGGATTGGAGCTGTGTTACCAGTGACTGCAAAAAACGGTCGATATAAAGACTTAGACCGGTAGTCACACTATCCATAGCGGCTACGATTGGTCGACCAGGCGGGTGTTGGGGATTTTTGTGCACTTTTGGCAGGTAGTAGAAATATGGGATCTGGTAAAAATTCTTCTTTAGGAAGACCCCTTCCATCTTGGAGAGGATGCCTTTTTGAAGGGCGGATGTAATTAGGACCTCAGCTTCCTTGGCGAAAGCGTTAGTAGGGTCCTGTGTCAGTTTTTTATAAGTGATATTATCGGCAAGGAGGCGGAGAGATTCTGCGACATAGTCAGATCTGTCCAGCAAGACTATACCGCCTCCTTTATCTTCAGACTTGATTATGAGGTCTTCTTTGTGTATTAGCTTGTCTAACGCCTGGGTTTCTGACCGAGTGAGATTGTTAGTATTAGATTTTGAGGTGGTATTGCATTGTTTGGTTAGGTCAGCATATACCACTCTGTAGAAACTTTCGATGTAAGGGCCCTTAGATTGGGTAGGGAAAAAGATGGATTTGGGTTTAAGTGATGTATGGGTGATGGGGGGGGACGAAGCTAAGTGTTGGGTAAGTATTAGAGATGTATATTCGTCATCGTTTGAGATTTCACAATTGTCGATGTCGAATGTGGGGTCATCTATGGTAGATGCAGATGAGTCGTGGATAGGGGGTGTAATTGGCCCGTTCGCAGGTTCTCTTATCTCTTTGGAGTTTTTTTCCTGTTTTATATGGAAGTGTCTTTTGAGGGTTAGATTGCGTAGATAGTTGTTAAGGTCTTTGAAGAGGGTGAAAGGGTTGGGTCTGTTTAATGGTGCAAAATTTAGTCCCCGACTGAAAAGAGAAATATCAGCGGGTGATGGGTCATATGAGGATAAGTTGAAGATTTTTATCGTTTTTGGTATTTCAGTGTGCTTGCATAACTTATTTGTTCGTCCTCCTCTACAGCCTCTTCTGTGAGTTTTCTTTTTCGGGGATTTGAGGTTGGAGGAGGACTTTCCACTAAAAAAGAAAGCGGTGTAGTGCGATCTGGCCTTGGGGAAATAATTTCTGAGTTCTGGTTTGTTGGGGGTGGGATGTCAAGGGGTGCCAGGGTATTGGGGTTTTTTGTTTTTGGGCTAGTGAGAGTTAACTGGCTCCCATAGTTGGAAGTGTTGTTATTATCTTTGTTGTTATTAGGGAATTTTGTACCTAAATTGGAGGTTGGTAGGATCCTAGCTTGACTGGGGCTTGATCTTATTTTAGGGGTTTCTGTGGGTCTATTATAAAAGTGGTTGAGGATTGGATTAATCCATTGATTCTAGCTGGGTTCCTGGGATTGTTTTTATTCGGGTTGTAATTGTGGTGCTTCTCTATAGTACCGTATTGGTTGAGACCGGGACGAGGAATTTTAGACGGGGAGGTGTGGAGAAAAGGGTGAACGATAGGATCGTATGGATTAATACTCATCAGTGCAGGTGGGGTCTGCTTGAGGGATTTGTTGATGATATAGTGGGTTTTAGTATTTCTGGTCGGGATTAGTGGCTGGAGAGTGGGAGGGTCTAGTTTAAGGGCATCAGGTACCGATGGCCCATGGCTACTTTGGTGGTTCCAGGAAAAAATACGATTCATATTATAATCATCTAGATCCCGTTTAAATTTACCTATTTTGGTGGAAATTAAATCATTCTCTTGGTTCTTTGTATTTTTCTTTAAGATATCCAACCAGGATACTGGGATTTTTTCAGAATGGTGTAGGGTTTCCTCTACAGTTTTTGGGATCTGTGTAATCAACTGATTATATTTCTCGGTCCTATGGGATACAAGTATTCCCATCCATTTTGTTGTACAGAAATCTGCCAACCCTATCCATTCTTTTTTTCCCCCATCGTTTAGGAAGAGGGGAGGGTTTTTCCTAACTCGTAGTCCCCTAGGGGAGATCTTAGTTTCTATGTATTTTTCTAGGAAGAACCTATCCCACCATTGTGAGTTGGTCATGTGGATGGTCCTTTCTAGTTGTTTGAATTTTCCGCAAAGAGTATGGCGGATCTTTCCGTTGAGTTTCACTACAGCGGAAAAATCCAAGGGTGATAGATGTGAATAAAGTTGGTCAAGTATGGTATATCTATGGTGTGTAATGGCTGAAATGTTCTCCATTGTTTACAAGAGCAGCAGCCAAAAAACAAAAAAACAAAAAAAAAGCAGCAAAACAACAACAACAAAAAGGTATGGTATATATATATGTATACGTAGACAGCAGGAATGATATTATTTGATATGCAGCACAATGGTTCCACATATAGAGTACACGACAAGTAGAGGCGCAAAAGATCAGAAAATAATATACTCCAGAGGGCTGTCTGTATAAAGTTATATTGGACAATAATATGAATGAGAACTTTTAGTTCTCAAGTCCCGTGAAAGTGTCTTTCGTTCTTTGAGTGGGACTTTGGAATGCAGGGCTGCCACCACAGGGAGCTGAAACCAGGCTCCTAGACTGTTGCAGGAAAAAAGAAGAGAAGAAGGGGGCGCCTCTGGGTGTAGATTTTTAAAAGGCAATTTATTCACAGGTAAAACAAACAGATGATGCACTCACATTTTCCAAGGCATAAAAAGGCATGTAGGATACAAGGGGGGCGGTTTTTTCATCTGATTCGTCCGTCACATAGGATCCGGTCCGCGGGTGTCATGTTGTCCTCTCCTGGCGTTACCACGAGTTTGTTGTTAAAAAATGCCGGCTTGGTGGACGCAGAGGATGTGTTTCCAAAGCGAGGTTTGGTTAGCGGTGACACGCGGGTCGCGGGGTTGTGACGTCACGGCGGGCGACGCGTTTCCTGAGCGTTCGGGTCGAGGTGGAGAGACGACCGCGCTCTTTCATCAGGCAAATCAGATGAGAAGGGGAAAACAGGGGTTTAAATAGAGGAAGAGAGATTGAAACAGGAGGCGTGGTTGGGCGGAGAGTGGGGCGTGGCTTCGGGGTATGCATACAAAAGGAGAGAGACTAAGTGGAGAGGGGCGTGAATCAGGAAGATAGGGGAGGAGACAACGGGGAGAGGATGTAATGAATACAGATGAAACGAGCAGACAAGCGGGGACAAAAGGACAGAAGAGAGGGAACTATAATTTGAACCATCTAAACAGGCATAATATATAAATATATGGGCATGTTATTAATAAAGCATATGGAGAAATCATCAAGGTGTATATTGTAAATGTTTGGTATGAGGGGGATGAAAGGAGAATAAGGAGGTATATCGGAAGAGAAGGTGGAATTGTAGATGAGAGAGTTATAACTACCTTCCATGGCCCCCAAATTGATACCGTTAACTGGGATGTTCCAATGCCGTAAATCCCTCTGTAAAACCTGCAAATTCGTAAACCACGGCCAAAAAGAATTCACTACAAAAGGCAAAACATACACGATTTTTAACTGTTCATCTGAGTTTGTGGTGTATGTACTGAGCTGTCCTTGTGGCCTCCTCTATGTGGGGAGAACCATAAGGACACTGAGACAACGCTTCGGCGAACATAGAAGACTCATTGAAGGAGGTATAGACCCACACAGTGTGCCACGACATTTCTCCCATTTCCACAAAGGCTCTACTATAGGCCTAAAGGTATGGATCATTGAACAGATTCCAAATCATCTCCCCCCGGCGGAGAGATTCAAAAAACTGTGCGCCCGTGAAACATTCTGGATATATTCCCTGGATGTTCTCTCCCCGGGGGAATCAATGAATCCATTGAAATCGCCACGATCCTCTGATTTTGCCTATACTTCCCCACCCACTGCCCCCCACTATTATAACCTGGTATAGCATATCGTTCATACATATATTTCCCTTCCCATCTGTGCACTTTATTGTATGTTAGTAAAATTTAATTTGTAAAAAATAAGGCCTTACATACAACAGCCTTTCCCTGATGTTTTTATATAGATGTTTTACATAATTAAGGGATTATTCTTGTTATGTTGACAAACCCGATGATTTTATTAAGTGCTTTCTCTCACCATATTTGACTGTTATGATAAGATGCATGAAGTTATTATTATTGTGATGTTTTTTTTGTTTTTTTTTGTTATTATTTTCATTCATTTTTTCGATTACTCTACTTCTCTGTAATTTTCCTTTTTTCTCCCTGCATATCTCCACTCCATATAATTCATTCTCAGTTATTCCCCCCATTTTTTAGCTCAAACGCCATAATGTACTCATGCTGCTTCCCTACCAGCTATTTTCAACCACTTCCCTATATATATATATTTTTTTTTTTCCCCTTAGTTAGTATACAGTCTCGTATACTATACTTCCCCACCCACTGCCCCCCAATATTATAACCTGGTATAGCATATCGTTCATACATATATTTCCCTTCCCATCTGTGCACTTTATTCTATGTTAGTAAAATTTAATTTGTAACAAATAAGGCCTTACATACAACAGCCTTTCCCTGATGTTTTTATATAGATGTTTTACATAATTAAGGGATTATTCTTGTTATGTTGACAAACCCGATGATTTTATTAAGTGCTTTCTCTCACCATATTTGACTGTTATGATAAGATGCATGAAGTTATTATTATTGTGATGTTTTTTTTGTTTTTTTTTGTTATTATTTTCATTCATTTTTTCGATTACTCTACTTCTCTGTAATTTTCCTTTTTTCTCCCTGCATATCTCCACTCCATATAATTCATTCTCAGTTATTCCCCCCATTTTTTAGCTCAAACGCCATAATGTACTCATGCTGCTTCCCTACCAGCTATTTTCAACCACTTCCCTATATATATATATTTTTTTTTTTTCCCCTTAGTTAGTATACAGTCTCGTATACTATACTTCCCCACCCACTGCCCCCCAATATTATAACCTGGTATAGCATATCGTTCATACATATATTTCCCTTCCCATCTGTGCACTTTATTCTATGTTAGTAAAATTTAATTTGTAAAAAATAAGGCCTTACATACAACAGCCTTTCCCTGATGTTTTTATATAGATGTTTTACATAATTAAGGGATTATTCTTGTTATGTTGACAAATCCGATGATTTTATTAAGTGCTTTCTCTCACCATATTTGACTGTTATGATAAGATGCATGAAGTTATTATTATTGTGATGTTTTTTTAAAATCTATTGATCGGTGGACTGACGACAAACCGACCAATTTTTAGATGTTCCTTTCCTGGTATCGTTTCCCCCCCCCCCCTTTTTCTCTACCTAACCACTACAGGTAGCATAAAGTATATATATCTCCACTGCTCACATACTATGCTACCGCCCCCCTCCCCTCCCCCCCCCCTTTTTTTTTTTTTTTGCTGCTTCCCTACTAGCTATTTTCAACCACTTCCCTATTTTTTTTTTTTCCCTTGTTTTTTTTTTTTTTGTTTTCCCCTTAGTTAGTATACACCAATTCCGTCACATGACTCGTATATACTTCTTGGCCCCCCCCCCTCCTCCGAGGTAGTTATAACTCTCTCATCTACAATTCCACCTTCTCTTCCGATATACCTCCTTATTCTCCTTTCATCCCCCTCATACCAAACATTTACAATATACACCTTGATGATTTCTCCATATGCTTTATTAATAACATGCCCATATATTTATATATTATGCCTGTTTAGATGGTTCAAATTATAGTTCCCTCTCTTCTGTCCTTTTGTCCCCGCTTGTCTGCTCGTTTCATCTGTATTCATTACATCCTCTCCCCGTTGTCTCCTCCCCTATCTTCCTGATTCACGCCCCTCTCCACTTAGTCTCTCTCCATTTGTATGCTTACCCCGAAGCCACGCCCCACTCTCCACCCAACCACGCCTCCTGTTTCAATCTCTCTTCCTCTATTTAAACCCCTGTTTTCCCCTTCTCATCTGATTAGCCTGATGAAAGAGCGCGTCGTCTCTCCACCTCGACCCGAACGCTCAGGAAACGCGTCGCCCGCCGTGACGTCACAACCCCGCGACCCGCGTGTCACCGCTAACCAAACCTCGCTTTGGAAACACATCCTCTGCGTCCACCAAGCCGGCATTTTTTAACAACAAACTCATGGTAACGCCAGGAGAGGACAACATGACACCCGCGGACCGGATCCTATGTGACGGACGAATCAGATGAAAAAACCGCCCCCCTTGTATTCTACATGCCTTTTTATGCCTTGGAAAATGTGAGTGCATCATCTGTTTGTTTTACCTGTGAATAAATTGCCTTTTAAAAATCTACACCCGGAGACGCCCCCTTCTTCTCTTCTTTTTCCTGATTTTTCTGAGGACAGGAGTTGAGAACCACTGCAATACAAGAGCAATGTAATTTGCCTAATGTCATATGGTTTTATTGCACACCAGTATGCCGTAACCGCTCTTTATCCCATATAAGTCAATAGGAAAAGCAGCTTAGAAGATGAGGCACCTTTGAAGGATCCTAGAGGCATTTCATGATTTTAAATACAAGCTGAATACACCTGAAAGCATGCTGTATTTACCTGTCTACACAAGTCAAATCAAATGCTGTTCCCACATTACATATTATAACATAGTTACATATGTAGCTGTACCCCTGTAGGGGCTGCTGGTAGTTGTGGTCCGTCTCTCACCCTGCACAGCCAGGCACACTAATTCCCAGACATCCAACAGTCAAGAAAAAGTCCTTGTATTTGCTTTTGTTGTTGTTTTTATTGAGGGGATTTAACTAGATGGGGATAGGGTACTTATGGGATGCCCACTGAATTGCAGATAGGAAATTAGGGACAGAAATTATATACACCACCGGTATATATGCACCTATCAGTCACAGATCAGCTGCGGAGCTGATCTGTGTCTCACCTTTACTGCTGTAGGCCGGCTGGCACCCGTTGTTCCACTAGCTTATGTTCAGCTCTGCTGCACTCTGCAGCTATGGGCCTCTCCGGCTTCACCTGTTGCTTATTATGTTATTCCTTCCTGCTACTTCCTGTCCAGCCCCTCATGTGCTTCTCTATTTAAATCCCTCTCAAATCACTTTCTGGTTGCTTGAGCAACACTGGTTTCTGAGCCCCCTTTGTGTAACCAGCTTTAACCTGACCTCTGGTAAACTGATCTCTTGTGTACCGACTCGGCTTGTCCTGATTACATTGTCTGCAGCCTGTCCTGACCTTGGCTCGCTATCTGGCTCTCGTTTGTTCCATCCATCCATCCTCGTCTGACTGTGTCTTCTGGTATGCCCCTAACGAGCAGGGTGAGCTCCGGGATCGTGACCTGGGGCCAGCACGCAGCTAAGCCCAAACCCTTAGACTCCACGCCCTGGGGGATCCCATGCCACCTGCTTGCCTGTGGGCTCACTGTAGTAGTACTGTGACAGTTTGCTCAAGCACTGAGCGCTTCTGAGAATCGGCCACCGGCCGAGGATCAAATGCAACTTCTAGTTCAGAGACTTAACTCCCAGCAAGCAAATCAAGAGCAAATAATGCTGGTTCTTCAGAATCTTGCCACCCATCTGGATCGTCTACAACTTGCTGCAACTTCAGCTCCTCCCGTTCCTACTTCTGCTTCAACTGCTCCCGTGTTACCTGCTACACCTGGTCATCCCTGCTTTCAGCTGCCGCCACCCCCCCTGTTTTTCTGGCGACTCTAATGCCCCATACACACGGTCAGATTTTCAGCCGGAAAATGTGCGATCGGATCATGTTGTTGGAAAATCCGACCATGTGTAGGCTCCATCTGACTTTTTCCGCCAGATTTTCCGACGCACAAAGTTTGAGAGCAGGATCTAAAGTTTTCCGACAATAAAACCCGATTGTGCAAATTCTGATCGTGTGTAGACAAGTCCGACGCACAAAGTGCCATGCATGCTCAGAATAAATTATGAGACGGGATCGCTCGGTCTGGTAAAACTAGCGTTTGTAATGGATATAGCACATTCGTCACTCTGCAATGTTAAAAATTGTTTAATGCAGCGCATTCTCTTTTTCTTTATAATGCTAGAAGAATGAAGTTGTTTTGCTGCTGATATTCACACCGACTTCTCACAAACTTCTTTTTTTATTCTTTCTCCTGATTTCATAAATATAATATTTTTATTCGTTAGATCTCCCGAATCATTTTTGATTTTTATGTTTTAATATTTTTTTTTAATTTTGTGGTTGTTTTTTTAATCAAGATCTCCTTTTTTTTATTTTGGTCATCTTCGTTGTGTGTTTTGTGTGTCAACTTACCACAACACCATTATTATCTTTTTATTTTATTGTTTTATTTTTTAATCTCGAGGAGGTTGTTTGGTGTTGGTGTCCCTTGTTAATTTCACTTTGTATTTTTGAAATGTACCTGCCCACTAACAAATAAACTGTCCTTTTTTTCAGTAAAACACATAGACAAGTATTTCTTTACCCAAAAAAAAACTTTATTAGGTGTCATAACCAAATAAAGATGAAGGCAACGCTGGAGAAACTGGTGAAATTGGAAAAGCCTTTGGCCCCAGGGCACACATCAACTATTTAAAGGCAAAACTGTTACTCTGAGTCAATATATAAGGGAGTACAATCTGGTACAGAAGTCCAAGAGATCAGGAACAGCAGCAGATGACATCTATGTCCCCAGGCTGTGGTCATACAAGAGCCTGCATCTCTTGTCAGACCAGACTTAACCCAGGCCATCACTCTCTGGTCTTTCTTCCACGCTTCCTTCCAGTCTGTGGCTGTGGTGTTGGAGGTGTGGCAGAAAGAGGAGGAGTATGGTCCAACTCACACAGGTGGGTTTTTGGGGTTCGTTCGCCCCTCACCCCCTTGTTTAGTGTGAGATAAATTTGTTCCTCACACATGAGGAATTGCCCCTCCCCCATTTTCTCCAGTTTGCAGGCATCCAAGGTGGCAAAGGCCTCTTGATGAGTGTGGGGGGGGGTTTGTGGCCGCAGAAGCCTCCCCAATCAGCCTGAGCGCTGACTCCTCCACGTTCCCCCCCTTTCTGGGCCTTTTGGTTGGAAGGCAGAGGGGAGGGACCTGAGATTCTGTCAGGCTCCTGGGCCTGGCCACCTCCTGGCTGCTACTAACCCCTGCCTCCTCCTGGCTGCCACTAAGCCCTACGTCCTCCTGGCTGCCACATTCCGCAGCCACCTCCAAGCTGCCACATTCCACGCTCTCCTCCTGGCTGAGGTCTTCCTGTGTATGAAAAAGGGACATACATTTAGTTTTTTGTTCATCAATCGACACAACTTTCCACTCATGACTGTTGCAAATTGAATGTTAACAAATAGAAAAGATTATCATTCTGAGCCCAGCATTTTTCATTCTTGTCCCAATTATTTTTGGCTACTACTGTCTATTGATATATAAAACACTTTTTATTAAATCAGCAATTAGAGATCAATAATCGCATCTAGTTAAGCCTCAGCTGGGGTGGAACGAAGCATGGAAGGAAGGGTTGAGAGGGATCGCCTGACTTCAGTCTGGTCTGACAGAAAATGCAGTCTTTAATAGTACCACAGCCTGGGGACATAAACGTCATCTGCTGCAGCTCCTGATCTCATGGAGTCCTGGACCTTCTTGCGCTCCCTCAGATATGTACTCCTCAGGCCACCAATTTTGGCTTTTAAATAGGGGATGTCTGCCGTGGGGACCACTGGCATCACCAACTGCAGCAGTTTCTCCATCGCTGCCTGCCTCTCTAATTTGCTGTTATAAGGGGGGTGTTAAACCTTCCATAGACAGGGTAGCTCCCTGTACTTATCTATGAAAATAGGCAGAAAACTGTGGTCTTTGAACCCATCCATTTTCTCTGTAAGACACAAAACAAACAAACCCTAATGTCAGGCTAAACTCTCCCAATCTTGACCCAATATAGGCCTCAATCTAGAATTAGTATAGGCCACTGATCTACCAAGTCTAAATTGTACCTTAGTTCTAACGATCGTCGATTCCGATACTCTGTCCTCCGCTCACAGATCGTAAGTACAATGCACACGTGTTATGTTTTATTATACTGCGCATGCGCGAAACTCCACCCACCCCTGACGTTCTTTCTGGTCTATTCCCCGCCTCTTGTCTTTTGGCGCAGTGGGGAGGGCACATGGCGGAGACACAGCAGGTGCATGCTAATTACAGCAACGAGGAGGACGAGGAAAGCCCAGAGCCATAAACATCCCGAAGAAAGATGGAGGAGAAAATGTAAGGCCTCAAATATGTCCTTTGTAGAGATGTTGGAGATGGTGGACATATTGAAGAGGACCGACTATGATGGGAAGTATGGACCTTACCCAAACCCAAATATCAGAAAGGCCAAGATCATGACTAAAGTTGTGAAGAGTCTTCAGAAGAATTTTGGGGTACGACGATTCAAGGATCAACTGAGGAAATGCTGGTCAGACCTGAAACTGAGGGAGCATGATCAGTACAGAAAGATCAATCAAGTTCTTCAAAAAAGTAGTTTTCCTGTGTTCATATTATTATTATTGCTTGCCTACTGCTCCATGTGCTTTTCTTTAGTGTTGTACAGTTTAAAATGGCCACTTTCATGTTCATGGGTTAATTTGTTCATAGTAAACATTGTTCATTCGCCCACTTAAAATACAATGTTTTGGAAAGTTGCAGTTAACTACATTTGTTCAGGTCTATTTCTAGTCAAAGGAAGTTTGTTGTCTAGAGGGGATTGTAACTAGAATGAAATGCAAACTTGATTCAGTGTAAAGGAGAGGACACTCAACAGCTGTTTACACATCTGGACTCAGGAGCACTAGTGTGGGACACCAGAACACCCTTTTTATTCGGGTGTCCCACACACGTGCTCCAGTGGATACTATAGGGGTGTCTCCATCTGTGAAACTTGCACAAAACAGGTAAGTATTCTAGCTTTAGAAAGTGTCAAAAATAACGTTTTCAGCTTTGAACTCTCACAAAAAAGACAATTGTACAACACTTCCAAGCAATGTTTCATATTCCTATTTCTGCCCTCAAATATCGGTTTGCTAAGTATTCCTTTTTTACATTCTCGTATGGGAAGAGGAGACTCGGGACGTCTGAGGACACCAGAGACCCCACACCTCCCAAAGAAGGGGAAATCCCAAAAGCACAAGCAGAGGAGGAGGAGGAAGGAGAGGTTGTTGAAATTGGCAAAATTGGCACCACAACAGGTGAGTGTCTGAGACCACAGCTTCAGGTAATAGATGTATGCCTGCATGTTTATAATACATGGTGTGTTTTTTTGTTTATTTTTAGGTGATGTGGATGTTGTGGAAGAAGAAACTCATTTTACCAGTGAAAGTGCCCAGATCCTCATAGGGGATTGGGGTGCAATTGCGATTTAGAAAATCTCAAGAAAAACATCAATGGTGTTCAACAAAAAATTAAGAACATCATTGATGTTTTAGGGAGAATCTGAAACACACAAAACTAGCTAGCATTGATTTTTGATTTTAAAAAACAGTTTTATATTTGTTAAAAAGCCAAATTTGGAAGATGCACACAGTGTGCTATCTCCCATCATGGGAGATCAATATACACGTTTTGTGGGTGCAACCCCTTCCTCGCTACTAAAGTGGCTGAGATGAAGGGGTTGCTCCGCTAAAACATGTACATTGATCCCCCATGATGGGAGATAGCACATGTTGACATTAGGCATGGGATCGGGAGGAAAATCCCTAGTTTGAATCACAATTTGTGTGCATCTTCCAAATTTGTTTTTTACAGGGGTGACACCCCCGATCTGATGAAGGCAATATCAACACAGTTTGGACATACTCATGTCTGATATTGTCTTCACTTTTCAAAGTTGAACGTTGTAAGTTCCTGAGTTGTGTATGTTATGCCTGTTATGCCTGTTTTAGTAATTTTACCAAAAATTATGTTATATACCCAAAAAATGTTGGTGTGTTGTAAAACCCTTTTATAAACGCATATGTGAATGTGCTTTGAGTAAAATGTTTTCTTATCAACAACATGTGGCTTCTTCTTTCAATGCTCAAAAGCATTTTTTGTAGTAAAGTTGGTGTTTTCTGTGTTATTTACTAAAGGCAAATCCACTTTGCACTCCGAGTGCAGTTTCAAGTGCACTTGTAGTGCATAGTGTATTTGCCTTTAGTAAATAACAGCCACCATGCTTTTTAATTTGCCCCAATCACACCATTTTAATGACTCCACACATTTCTGTCATGGTGCTGAAAATGAGGAATATTTTTGTCAGGAATGCACTACATACATTAAAAAACAAAAACAAGGTGTGTGTAACAGACCACAACATAATAATATTATCTGAAGAAGAGGCTGTCACCTCATGTCTCAAAGAAAATTGGTTTGCACTATTGAATTAAAAAAAAGGCCCAAAAAAATTAAAAACAAAAACCTAGGAGATAGCTAAAACAAACTCAAGCAGTAAATAAAAACAAATATTATTGCAGTTTGAAAGATTAATTTATTTATGCCTCTCAGACATTGTCTGGCATATCAATGCCCCCCTACCCGCAAAGTACTCTGTATATCTGTTTCGGACATCGCGGGCGCTTTGGGGGGTGGGGGGGCCAGGATGGCCTGCTTCAAGTCCCGTCAGGTTGGGTAGTTCAGGAAAATCTGCCTCAAGCTCAACTGAGGCCACATAGTTTGTTGAGTTCTTTTTTAGAAAATGGTGCAAAATGCAGCAGGAAAGCACTATATGATTCCGTTTAAATTCCGCCATGTGGATTGGAGTCAAAAATAGGCAGAACCAGCTGGCCATTATCCCGAAAGTGTCCTCCACTACTCTTCTGGCTTTGGGCAGCCAGTAATTAAAAACCCTCTGGTCTGGCGTGAGGGTCCTCATCGGGAATTACCTCATAAGGTGGTCCCCCAGTGCAAACGCTTCATCCGTGGCGAAGACGAAGGGGAGTCCTTCCACTTTCTTCTCTGGAGATGGCAAGCCCAAACTGCCACTCTGGAGACGCCAGTAGAACTCCGTCTGCACGATCACTCCAGGTAGGGATAAGCTTCCAGTTCGAGTCGAACTCATGTTCGACTCGAACATTGCCTGTTCGCCTATTCGGTGAACAGTGATCAATTGTGGGTGTTCGTGGCAAATTCGAACAGCCGCGGAACAACCTGTACAAGTCTATAGGAGAAATCTAAAGCTGTTTTTTTAAAGGCTAATATGCAAGTTACTGTCCTAAAAAGTGTTTGGGGACCTGGGTCCTGTCCCAGGGGATATGTATCAATGCAAAAAAAGTTTTAAAAACTCACGTTTTTTCAGGAGCAGTGATTTTAATAATGATTAAAGTGAAACAATAAAAGTGTAATGTTTCTTTAAATTTCGTACCTGGGGGTGTGTATAGTATGCCTGTAAAGGGGCACATGTTTCCCGTGCTTATAACTGTCCCTGCAGAAAGTGCAATTTCTGCAGGAAAAAAAGTCATTTAAAATCACTGGTGGCTATAATGAATTGTGGGATCCAGAGAACAGAGAACACACATTGAAAGTCATTGATTAAAAAAAAAAAAAAAAGCGTGGGGTTCCCCTAAATTCAATTAGCAGGCCCTTCAGGTCTGGTATGGATATTAAGGGAAAACCAGGGAGTGTTCATCTCATCCTTAACTCCAGGTAGCTGAAACCACCGCCAACATCACTATACTATTATACCCCTTGTAATTATAATAGTACGACCCCGAGTTGGGGGGGTGGGACGATGTAGACGTGTCTCCCATCAATTGCACCTCCACAATTGGGAAAGTCCCAATGGGTGGCAAAGTTGGAGGCCACAGTCTGCCATTCCTGTGGCGTTTAAGTAAACTGTGGAGTCAAACAAGAAAAAAACAAACAAATTGTCATTTTGCACATCAACATTGCAAGCAGATTAGACACAAACATTTTTGGCCAATATAAGTATAACATTTTTTGAAATGACTATTTAAAGACAAAAGTATAAAGTCCACTTATCAGATTCCTCACCCCATCTGATGCAAAAATTTGGGGGTGGGGGGATGTTTTGGACCGGTAACCCTCTCCACTTCATTGAGAGCTGAATGCATGAATAATGTGTGTTAACTTTGGCCAGCCCCTCCTTACTTATAATATTGGCAGCCCACTGGACAGGTATGAAGTCTCATAATAACAAAAAATAAAAAAATACACACTGAACAAATGGAAGCACATTTTTACATCCTACTATTACCTATCAAGATAATAATAAGAGAAACAAACTTCAAACAGTACCATATGAAAGTATTCAGGCAGTCCCTTGCACTATATGCTTTGGTGAATTCATTCATAAATCTGACCACAAAAGAGGTAGGTATAGTGTGTATGGGTTGGCAAAGTCAGCAGATAGAGGATTGCTATGAGTTGACTTGGGGAGTTCCAAATGAGTTTTGGTCGACCAATACGCAGTTCGATTCCGTACGCTGGCCGCTGAACTCAAATGGAATAATGAGGCACTTACTGCTACCTTCTGGCAAGGCCTATCCGACCGTGTCAAGGATGAACTCGCTGGATGCACCATTCCCACCACATTGGATGACTTAATCGCATTAAGCATTCAAATTGACATTCGCTTCCAGGAGCGGGCTCTGGAGAAATCCAGATCCAGTCATCCCCCTGCTGGCCGTCCAGCACAGGTAGCCCAAAGATCGGTGCAATTCTCTCCGTCTTCAACCTCTCACATGTTGGAAGAACCTATGCAGCTTGGGCGAACCCGCCTCACTCCGGAGCAGCGTGGCCGACGCATGGGACTGGGTTTGTGCCTTTACTGTGGCGATAAAGGACATCTTTTGAACTCCTTTCCAGTCCGTCCAGGAAACTCCAGGGTCTAGCTAACCAGGAGGGAGGCGATCTGTTAATTTTCCTCGCTTCCCTTGTTTCAACCTTCCCGTGGCTATCCGTTGGGCTCAGAATGCCTATCAACTTTCTGCATACGTGGATTCTGGTGCTGCCGGGAATTTCATTGAACAATCTTTAGCTTCTGAGTTGGGCATCACCTTTGTTGCCTTGGCTATACCCCTCTCCGTGACCGCAGTAGACGGCTCCTTCTTGCCTATGAGTCCAATCCGGTTTAAAACCTCTCCTACAGATTGGAATAATTTTGATGGTTCAACCTCAAACAACACCTAACAAAGATGGCACCTCATCCCTGAAAGTTTGAAACATGAATCAAAGGACAGGAAGGGAAATTAGGGATTTTTGCGGTGCTAATTAGCAAACTACAATTCATTAAAGTACAAAATTAGTAGTACAAAAATGTATTAAGTTTGAGCTTAAAATCAGTAGCAATATATGCTTAAAAGATTCAGAATAATGCAATACAGTGGTTGTTCTCGTCAAGCACACATAGTCCCGACATGTTTCGCATTAGATTGCTTCTTCAGGGGATGTGTGAAAGTTTGAACAAGATCTAGACCGAAAATACAAAATACAAAATAATAATACAGTATATCACAAAATTCATAAGTGCAGAAATAGAGAAAAAAAAAAAAAAAGGGGGGGGGGGGGGGAAACCACAAACAGACACACATCAAACCCACCTTCAACCACTACGTTGGTGGTAAAGTAGTGGGATTGTCCACCTCGGGGGTTAGCCGCAGCAGCGCTGAATCGCAGGGGGCTAAAAAGCCAACCCAAGAAAACTGATAGAAAAAGGAATATATAGTAAAAAACCAAATTTAAAATTTTTTGGGATGATTTAAAGTTCTTTGAATACCTAACTTAATTTTAAGGTTGCTAAAATAAAACAACCTTTTGGGGGTGAAGAACCCTCTAAAGTATAAAAATTAAGAAAAAATAGGACAAAGATATATTTTAGTTTCAAATGTATTACTTACGTAGGTTGGATGATTGTAAGCAATGGGGACGCTCGTATTTTGAAAAAAATCTTTTTGAGCACTCAGGGAGACACACCTGCATAGAAATACCAGCTGGGTGGCCAATCAAAGAGAAAACAAAACGAAGATTAGAAGAGTTAAAGTAGATAAAAAAGTGTATCTCAAAAGGGTGGTGTGTACATCATAAACTGAGTGTTATAAAGACACAAACCCTCAGGCATATAAATATACCCAAAGAGTTAAACATTCGCATCCCAAGGCATAGAATTCAAAGCCAGGGAGTTAATGCAGACATATAGAGAGAGACATGGACAGTAGCCTAGGTCCAAAGGGTTGAAACACCGGCAGAGAAATAGGTGAACGTTTGCAAATGAAAAAAAGACCGATCGAGTAAATGTTGAAGAATATAACAGTAGACTTACCGAAAAGTACAGAGTCTGAACGATCAAGCGTCACCCTTGGCTGCAACCCGCAACGGAATGACGATATTACGAAGGCTTTTTATATGCCCCGCCATCAAGCCGGCGTCTGACGTAGTCGGCCTGATGCGGACAAAAGAAGCGCTATTGCGCATGCTCACCAATGGGACGAGACTGAATAAGTCCAACTTACACAAAAAACAGGTGACATTTCAGATAAAGATCTCGATTTTGCTTTCCTCAGACTACAACGCCTCCTCGAACGAAAGGTTCGAGTTTTTTGGCACAAAAAATATTTTCATAAATACATAGAAAATCTTATTGTACCTTTTGGACTGCGAATCCAGATCTTTCCCAATATTAAAAAAGTTGATGATATCATTAAATCGAAATGGGAAGAAAATCTACAAACATGCTCCTTTGGCATGATGTCTTTGTTATGTATTCAATATGATCATGAACTTTCTATACTGGACAGTCTAATTTCCCATTGGTATGAAGATCATGAATCTAGAATTTCGACCACGAGATTTCAGAAAAAGGAACAGGACCTTCAAGTCCTTATTGAAAAATATACTCTAGAAATTATTCAAATCAAAGAAAATAAATTTGCCAGGGATAGCCTGGCCCACACAAATGGTTACGCTTACAAATGGACTCGAGATTCCAAACCTAAATTCACTAAACCTTTCAATTCACGTACAAATAGAAATAATGATAACACTCCCAATGTTTCTCCACCCTCCTCTTTTTCTTCTACACAGTCCACCATGTACCGTGACCTGTCTGAGGACAGGGTACCGAAAAAAAGAAAAGGGAACTCTGAACACGCCTCCACTGAGTCCCTTCGGAATCAATTGGGCACTCCGCTCTCTCGTCGGGCACCACCGTTTTCATCGAAACCAACACCTGCTGGCACACTTGCGATGTTTCACCCCTCTCACTCTCTTTCTTTAGGCTCTCGTGGCACACAACCAATGTTAAATCAATGCACAGCCCCTTCGGCCCAGGCAACCTCCTCTATAACTTCTTTGCAATCTGCGAATCCATCGGTAAGCACTACCAATGTCATTATCTCGCCTCTAGGTACTCCTTTACCTGCAGATTTGAAACTGGCACCTATTTTTTTAGGCAAGGACCAGATTCCACCGATGATTTGAACGACATTTATGTACAAGGTAACCTTGATTCATCTACAAATGAGTTGTCAATAATAAATTTATCATCACAGAAATTATCCGAACCTGAATTGGAAGTCTTGAAATTAGGACTAACCTTTTGTCCTGATTCAAATACAACCAAATTTCAACTTATTAAGGATTTACATCTTTTTGCCCGTAGATTGTTATATCGAGTTATCTTTGATAAGCCTGTTACTCCAGACTTTGATAGTAATGACGATGTCCGGTCTTATGAAAATATGACCGAACATTATGCCATCAAAAATTTGATGGAATTATGGGAGGAGGGAGACACTGATGACGACGACTCGGAAGCAATTTCCACTCCGAGTCTGTCAGTCCCAGGTGTTTCCTTCCCCCCCCCTCCATCCTTTAAATGTAAATCCAGAGCATTTCCTCTACTCAATGCAAACCCAAACATTTGGGCGTTTATACAGCAAACAACTATAGAGATTGAGAAATTGTCGTTTCATTCACCCTTATCTAACAATCTTTCGTTACAACATAGAGCAGCTATTAAATCCTTACAAAAAAATACAAATTTAATTATTAAGCCCGCGGACAAGGGCGGAAATTTGGTGATCATGGAAGTTGCACAATACACTTCCATGTGTCGAAATATACTGTCCAATAGAAATTGGTATCGTCCTATTTCTAAAACCGTCATTCTAAATTATCGAAATATCTATTTGAATCTCATTTTTAAGGCATATCAACAAGGGGTCATTGACCTCAACACATGGAAATTCCTAAACATCAAGGATCCAAAGATTCCAACTTTTTACGCACTACCGAAAATTCATAAGTCTCAAACAAATCCTCCAGGACGTCCTATCATTTCAGGATGTTTCTGTTTAACTGAAAATGCGAGCGCATTAGTTGACAGCTATCTAAGTCCACATGTCATCTCTTTATCTTCATATGTTAAAGACACCATCGATTTGTTAAGAATGATTGAGGGACTGTCTCTCCCTCCCAACTCATGGCTGGTTGCCCTGGATATCGAAAGCCTCTACAACACAATTCCCCATGACAAGGGAGTTGAAGTTGTACGCAGGTTTCTTTCCGAAAGAGGTTCCTCTTTCTCACAATATAGTTCTTTTGTTGTGGATCTCCTTGAATATATTCTTAAGCATAATGTCTTTGTTTTTGACTCCACCCACTACCTCCAGGTACAGGGAGTTGCGATGGGGACCAAATGTGCCCCATCGTATGCAAACCTGTACCTGGGGGAGTGGGAAAAGGACACTCTCTCTAGAGAAGATTTGTCACCGTTTTTGGATAAAATTATTTCATGGTTTCGTTATATCGACGATGTTCTCTTTTTTTGGGCAGGTACGGAAACATAATTAAAAACTTTTTTTCAATTGATTTCTATTAATAATTTCAATTTGAAATTTACTATGCAACATAGTCAGTCAATAGTTAACTTTTTAGACATAACTATCTCGTTGGACAGTGAAGGTAGACTCAACTCTCTCTTATTTAGGAAACCATCTGCTGGTAACACGGTTTTACACGCTACTAGCTTTCACCCAATTTCTTTGATTAACAGTATTCCCTATAGCCAATATTTGCGTTTAAAGCGAAATTGTAGCAAAAATTCAGATTTTAATATAGCAGCTGATGACCTTTACCAAAGATTGAGAAAAAGAGGATACAGTCATAAATGCTTGAAACGAGCCTATAACCGTGTAAAACCCAAAACTAGAACTTCACTTATTTTCTCAACTCGACGTCCTAATACAAATGATTCAGTTAGAATTATTACTCGCTATTCCAATCAGCACCGTAAGTTCAAGGAAATTTTACACAAGTTTTGGCCACTCCTTCTAGCTGACCCTACTACCAAGAAATATATTAAAAACTTTCCCGAAGTTACCTTTAAAAGAGTTCCCTCTCTCAAAGATAAATTAGTGCATAGTCACTTTGAACAACCAAAGTTGGACACTAGAAAAGTAACTAATGGCACTTTTCCTTGTGGCCATTGCGACGTTTGTTGTTATGTCAATTCACATACCAAACTTAAACTGCCAAATGGCAAATGGCACTCCATTAAACATCGAGTCACATGCCAAACACAGGGCGTTATATATCTTGCCCGTTGCCTATGTGGCGGGTTTTATGTAGGTAAAACAAAGCGACAATTTTGTATTCGAATCAAGGACCATATCAAACCCATTATCAAAAAGAAAATGGAGACGGCCATCAGTCGACATGTTGGCCTCTTCCATGCCTTCAATCCCAAATTTATCACCTTTTCCGCACTTGAACATATCCCCCTTGATGTGAGAGGGGGCAGTGTGGATAATATCTTACTTCAACATGAAGCTGAATGGATTTTCAACCTAAGGGCTACAGTTCCACCTGGCTTCAATGAAAACTTAAGCTTTAAACCCTTTTTATGATATAGAAACCTTTTCTGGCCTTCCAATCCTGCTGACCGCCCCTCTGAGAGGGAACCTGGGTGGGTTCCCATTTCCCCCTCCCCTCTTTCCCCTTTTCCCCCCCTCCCCTCCCCCTCCCTCCTCTTTTTTTTTTTTTTTTTTTTTGTTTGTTTGTTTTATTGTATTATTTGAAATTTGTTTGTATTGATTTGTTTTGAGTATAAAAATACATCATGTATATGTTTATATGTTTACGATATTACTATGTTCTGTTATGTGCAGCTTTTAGAGAAATATTTTTTGTCCTTCCCTTTTATGATTTCCCACCTGAATGGTCCACCTCTACGGTTTCCCCATCAGTGCTGTTCGCACGGACGCCCGGGGGCACAGGCGCCTTGTGTGCCACTGCCCCTTTTTAGCGCTGCGACGCTCCCCTTACATTGGTCGGAAGGATTGGCTAATTCTTCTGCCATTCTGTTCCGACCCTTTTTTCCATCGTTTTTTGCCTCTACGCCTGACCGGGCGGTTAGATTGGTGGTCGCGTTCGTCTATGCCTTCGTCTTCTACGAAGGCATCGATCGTTCCCCTCTTTCCTCCGCCCACATGCCTGAGGCATTATGGGATTTGTAGGCTTATTCAGTCTCGTCCCATTGGTGAGCATGCGCAATAGCGCTTCTTTTGTCCGCATCAGGCCGACTACGTCAGACGCCGGCTTGATGGCGGGGCATATAAAAAGCCTTCGTAATATCGTCATTCCGTTGCGGGTTGCAGCCAAGGGTGACGCTTGATCGTTCAGACTCTGTACTTTTCGGTAAGTCTACTGTTATATTCTTCAACATTTACTCGATCGGTCTTTTTTTCATTTGCAAACGTTCACCTATTTCTCTGCCGGTGTTTCAACCCTTTGGACCTAGGCTACTGTCCATGTCTCTCTCTATATGTCTGCATTAACTCCCTGGCTTTGAATTCTATGCCTTGGGATGCGAATGTTTAACTCTTTGGGTATATTTATATGCCTGAGGGTTTGTGTCTTTATAACACTCAGTTTATGATGTACACACCACCCTTTTGAGATACACTTTTTTATCTACTTTAACTCTTCTAATCTTCGTTTTGTTTTCTCTTTGATTGGCCACCCAGCTGGTATTTCTATGCAGGTGTGTCTCCCTGAGTGCTCAAAAAGATTTTTTTCAAAATACGAGCGTCCCCATTGCTTACAATCATCCAACCTACGTAAGTAATACATTTGAAACTAAAATATATCTTTGTCCTATTTTTTCTTAATTTTTATACTTTAGAGGGTTCTTCACCCCCAAAAGGTTGTTTTATTTTAGCAACCTTAAAATTAAGTTAGGTATTCAAAGAACTTTAAATCATCCCAAAAAATTTTAAATTTGGTTTTTTACTATATATTCCTTTTTCTATCAGTTTTCTTGAGTTGGCTTTTTAGCCCCCTGCGATTCAGCGCTGCTGCGGCTAACCCCCGAGGTGGACAATCCCACTACTTTACCACCAACGTAGTGGTTGAAGGTGGGTTTGATGTGTGTCTGTTTGTGGTTTCCCCCCCCCCCTTTTTTTTTATTTTTTTTTTTTTTCTCTATTTCTGCACTTATGAATTTTGTGATATACTGTATTATTATTTTGTATTTTGTATTTTCGGTCTAGATCTTGTTCAAACTTTCACACATCCCCTGAAGAAGCAATCTAATGCGAAACATGTCGGGACTATGTGTGCTTGACGAGAACAACCACTGTATTGCATTATTCTGAATCTTTTAAGCATATATTGCTACTGATTTTAAGCTCAAACTTAATAAATTTTTGTACTACTAATTTTGTACTTTAATGAATTGTACTTTGCTAATTAGCACCGCAAAAATCCCTAATTTCCCTTCCTGTCCTTTGATTCATGTTTCTCTCCTACAGATGTTACGCATTGGGGCTTTGCATAGTGAGGAGAGCTCTTTCCTAATATTGCCTAAATCCTCCAGTCCCATCATCCTGGGCATTCCATGGTTGCAGAAACAATCCCCACATCTTGACTGGAATTCTGGACAAGTATTGGTGTCAGGACCTGGACTTGAACCTGGGACCTCAGCTGTGTCTGGCAATAAATCTTCCTGATATATGCCATGTCTCTGCACTTCCTCCTTGCCAGAATATTGTGCCATCTCCAGCCTGTATCTCGCTCCTGTCTTCTCTGCTGCCGCTTATATTTGCTACTGCTCGTTATCGACCCTTGGCTTGTTCCACGACTATGCTTCTGCCTGATCCCAATCTGCAACAACTCGTTACCGACCTTTTGGCTTGCTTTCTGACCACGCTTCTGTTTGATCCTTACCTGCTCATCCGCTACTGAACCCCGGCTTGCTCACCTCCTGGTGGGGCGATCCTGAGGACCGCGACCTGGTACTAACATGCAGCTAAATCCATCTCTACCATCTGGAGCTCTGGTGAAAACCGGTTAGTACTTAGACTCCGCACCTCAGGTGAGCCTGTGTCTTCTGCCAGGGTGACAGCCTGTATTCCTATCCTGCTGGTTAGTGGTAATCCTGCAACTGCTATAGCAATTGGTCTTCGAGCCTGACCCCTGATCATGACAATTGGCTTGGAGTCCTCCATGCCAACAACAATGTATTTCTAAGGTGCTACCTCCTCCTTCCATTGCTCTTGCTGAGACCTCCACAACTCCCATGTTGCCTGCCCAATATCAGTCCTTCCGAGATGTTTTCTGCAAAAAGACTGCCGATAGCCTTCCTCCTCATAGAGACTTTGACTGCTCCATTGAGCTTTTACCTGGGACCTCTACTCCCCATGGCCGAGTCTACCCTCTATCTATCCCCGAGACACAAGCCATGTCTGAATACATTTGGGAAAACCTGCAAAAGGGTTTCATCTGGGAATCTAACTCACCTGCCGGAGCCGGGTTCTTCTTTGTAGCGAAAAAAGATGGTTCACTCCGTCCATGCATCGACTACAGGGGTCTTAACGCCATCACCGCGAAAAACCGAAACCCTCTTCCTTTAATTTCCGAACTCTTTGACAGACTGCGAGGTTCTCATATCTTTACTAAATTGGATCTTAGAGGGTCCTACAATTTAATAAGAATCTGGGAAGGAGACGAATGGATGACTGCCTTTAACACCAGGGATGGACATTTTGAGTATCTTGTGATGCCCTTCAGCTTATGCAATGCCCCAGCGGTCTTCCAAAATTTTGTTAATGAGATCTTTCGCAACCTTCTGTATGTCTGTGTTATTGTATATATGGATGATATTCTAATTTTCTCGCCAGATTTACCTACCCATCGTCTTCATGTAAAAACTGTGCTACAGCGTCTACGGGACAATTGTCTATATGCAAAATTGGAGAAGTGTCTATTTGAACAAACACAAGTTCCATTTCTGGGCTATATAATCTCGTCACAAGGTCTCCTCATGGACAAAGCCAAACTTCGGGCCATCTCCAAGTGGCCTCAGCCCTCTGGTCTTAAAGCCACCCAACGCTTTTTGGGCTTCACCAATTACTACCGCCAATTCATTCGTAACTACTCCACCTTGGTGGCTCCTATTACATCGCTCACCCGCAAAGGTGTAAATGCTAGACATGTGCATTCGTTTTCGTCCGAATGCATTTTCGTCCGAATTTCAGCTATTTTCGTTTTCGTTTTGACAAACGATAACGAAAGCACAAAATCCGAAAAACGAAAGATCCGACATAAATAAATGCTTTATTTTCGGTTTCATTGTTACAACAGTTCGATATAGAATAGGAGATTCGACATGACTCTGACAACAATCTGTGTCTATAGAACCTGTGGTCGAATGTGCCTAACCTTACCTCTATTAGTCCAAGATTATATAGAGAAAATATTCGACAGAGAAAAAAGATTTGACAGAGAGAAAAGATTCTGCAAGTTACTGTCCTAAAAAGTGTTTGGGGACCCGGGTCCTGCCCCAGGGGACATGTATCAATGCAAAAAAAAGTTTTAAAAATGGCCGTTTTTTCGGGAGCAGTGATTTTAATAATGATTAAAGTGAAACAATAAAAGTGTAATATTCCTTTAAATTTCGTAGGGGGGGGTTGTCTATAGTATGCCTGTGAAGGGGCGCATGTTTCCCGTGCTTAGAATTGTCCCTGCACAAAGTGTCATTTATGCAGGAAAAAAAGTCCTTTAAAATCACTCGCAGCTATTATGAATTGTCGGCTCCGTAATACAGAGAACACTCATTGAAAGTCATTGATAAAAAAATAAATAAATAAATAAAAAAAAAAAGCGTGGGGGTCCCCCAAATTCAATTACCAGGCCCTTCAGGTCTGGTATGGATATTAAGGGGAACCCTGCCTCAAATTTAAGAAAAAATTTGACGTGGGGTTCCCCCTAAATATCCATAACCAGACCCTTCAGGTCTGGTATGGATATTAAGGGGAACCCTGCATCAAATTAAAAAAAAATTGACGTGGGGTTCCCCCTAAAAATCCATACCAGACCCTTTATCCGAGCACGCAACCTGGCATTCTGCAGGAAAAGAGGGGGGGGCGAGAGAGCGGCCCCCCCTCCCTCCTGAACCGTACCAGGCCACATGCCCTCAACATTGGGAGGATGCTTTAGGGGTCCGTGACCCCTCAAAGCACCTTGTCCCCATGTTGATGAGGACAAGGGCCTCATCCCCACAACCCTGGCCGGTGGTTGTGGAGGTCTGCGGGCGGGGGGCTTATCAGAATCTGGAAGCCCCCTTTAACAAGGGGACCCCCAGATCCCGGCCCCCCCCTGTTTGAAATGGTAAGGGGGTACAAAAGTACCCCTACCATTTCACAAAGAAAGTGTAAAAAATGGTTAAATAAAACAAACACACTTTTGAAAAATTCCTTTATTAAAAATAAAAAAATAAAAAAAAGATTCCAGCGGCGGTAATCCACTCTTGCTATCCAGCGACGGACGGTCATCTCTCCAGCGATGTCTCATCTCATCCAGCGCAGCGATCCATCCTTCTTCTGTCTCCTCCACGGAGACACTGCAGGCATTCCGGCGGCTGACGTTTCTTATATACGGAGGGCGGGGCCACCCGTCACCTGACCCCGCCCCCTCTGACGCAAGGGGAAACCCGGGGTTCCCTGTGACGTAGGGGTGACCCGCACCCCTCTGATGTAACACAGGCAGGTTTCCGTTACATCAGAGGGGGGCGGGGTCACCCATACGTCACGGGGAACCCCGGGTTTCCCCTTGCGTCAGAGGGGGGCGGGGTCAGGTGACGGGTGGCCCCGCCCTCCGTATATAAGAAACGTCAGCCGCCGGAATGCCTGCAGTGTCTCCATGGAGGAGACAGAAGAAGGATGGAGGATCGCTGCGCTGGATGAGATGAGACATCGCTGGAGAGATGACCGTCCGTCGCTGGATAGCAAGAGTGGATTACCGCCGCTGGAATCTTTTTTTTTATTTTTTTATTTTTAATAAAGGAATTTTTCAAAAGTGTGTTTGTTTTATTTAACCATTTTTTACACTTTCTTTGTGAAATGGTAGGGGTACTTTTGTACCCCCTTACCATTTCAAACAGGGGGGGGCGGGATCTTGGGGTCCCCTTGTTAAAGGGGGCTTCCAGATTCTGATAAGCCCCCCGCCCGCAGACCTCCACAACCAACGGCCAGGGTTGTGGGGATGAGGCCCTTGTCCTCATCAACATGGGGACAAGGTGCTTTGAGGGGTCACGGACCCCTAAAGCATCCTCCCAATGTTGAGGGCATGTGGCCTGGTACGGTTCAGGAGAGAGGGGGGGCGCTCTCTCGTCCCCCCCTCTTTTCCTGCGGCCTGCCAGGTTGCGTGCTCGGATAAAGGGTCTGGTATGGATTTTTAGGGGGAACCCCACGTCAATTTTTTTTTTAATTTGACGCGGGTTCCCCTTAATATCCATACCAGACCTGAAGGGTCTGGTTATGGATATTTAGGGGAAACCCCACGTCAAATTTTTTCTTAAATTTGAGGCAGGGTTCCCCTTAATATCCATACCAGACCTGAAGGGCCTGGTAATTGAATTTGGGGGACCCCCACGCTTTTTTATTTATTTATTTATTTATTTTTTTATCAATGACTTTCAATGAGTGTTCTCTGTATTACGGAGCCGACAATTCATAATAGCTGCGAGTGATTTTAAAGGACTTTTTTTCCTGCATAAATTACACTTTGTGCTGGGACAGTTCTAAGCACGGGAAACATGCGCCCCTTCACAGGCACACTATAGACAACCCCCCCCCCTACGAAATTTAAAGGAATATTACACTTTTATTGTTTCACTTTAATCATTATTAAAATAACTGCTCCCGAAAAAACGGCCGTTTTTAAAACTTTTTTTTGCATTGATACATGTCCCCTGGGGCAGGAGCCGGGTCCCCAAACACTTTTTAGGACAGTAACTGGCAAATTAGCCTTTAAAATTAGCACTTTAGATTTTGAACGTTGGAGTCCCATAGACTTTAATAGGGTTCTAAAGTATGCTATATAGTTAGCTCCGTCGAATCTTCTTTATACATTCGACAGACACCATAAGCCTTCCAAGACAGATTCGACCGTAATTCATGTGGATTTTCGGACGAATGCAATTTTTGAACGAAAAACAAAATAAATAAAAACGAATTTCGGGAGTAACTAAATAAATTAAGTTTTCGGACGAAAACGAAATTCCGAAATGAAATATTTTACTCTGCACATGTCTACTATGTAGGTGGATATAGCGGTGTGTACTGGGTACAGAGCATGCAGACAGCACACACAAGCTCCTAACACTGACTGCAAGCTCTATTATAAAAGATAGATATATCACTAGCTATATAGGTGAGGTCATGCAGACAACAACCACTACAGAAGAGCAAGATCGAAAAATCGGCCGATAACGATCGGTGTATACTGTGTTGAAGGTACACAGAACACCCACTAACTGCTTCAGACGCCAACACACTACACAAGGCCGCCGCGTTGGCGGCCTTATATAGTGTAGGGCGTGTACTACACAGCCTGAGCTATGATTGGCCACAGGCATCCTGCCTGTGGCCAATCATGGCTCTCCTCGCTGCAGGTGCTGTTATTGGCCAAGCATGCGGGGTCACAGTGCATGCTTGGCCAATCAGGAGCCAGCAATGCACTGCGCCATCGCAGTGCATTGTGGGCCGTGAGCGCCACACGAATTTGGCGCGAACAGCCCATAATGTTCGGAATTCGCCGAACGGGCTAACAGCCGATGTTCGAGTCGAACGTAGGTTCGACTCAAACATGAAGCTCATCCCTATTCTTCACTAACCAACTCGGTACCAGGAGGCATGGGAGGTGAGGGAGGCACGGGTGGGACTGCAAATCTCGGAGGCAAATGTACAGGAGGCTTCCGTAAGCCCTCCTTAAAAGAAAGTCTTTCTCTGAGTCTGGAGTCAATGAGGATGGCAAACAAGATCAAGCTCTCCAGCTCAGTAGGTATATCACGGGATGCTATCTCATCCTTGATGGAATCCGAGAGACCATGAGAAAAAGCAGTTACGAGGACCTCATTGTTCCAAGCAACCTCTGCTGCCAGAGTACGGAATTCAATGGTGTAGTCGGCAACAGTTCTCGTACTCTGATGGACATGAGGCAGTTAGCAGCAGAAGCGGAGCATGCGGGAACGTCAAATACCCGTTTAAAGGAGGCCACAAACTCAGGGTAACTCAAGACAACAGGTTTTTGCATCTCCCATAGAGGGTTAGCCCAGGCCAAGGCTCTCTCAGAAAGCAAAGATATCACGAAACCTACTTTGCTTTTGTCCGTGGGAAACGCCTGGGGCAGAAGCCCTGATTGAGAAGCCCTCTGCATTGAACCGGATCTCCCCCAAATTGCTGGGGAAGTGGAGCAATACCAGACATACCTCTTATAAAGGTAATACTCGAGGCGGGTGCCTGCACAGAGACTGGCGCAGCAGCAGGGACAGCCTGCGACTCAGGTTGTACCGGAGCAGCCACAGTGGGGGATTCCAGGTGAGCTGTGTGACTCAGGAGCATTTATAACGCCATGGCAAACTGATCCATGCAGTGATCTTGCTCATCCAATCTGGAAAAATGATTACCAACAAGTGGATTGACTGTATTTTCTGAATTCATGACCTTCGCCTATTGTCAGAAACCATGAATCAGACCGAGACAGAAGTACAATTAAATCACACTTGTTTATTAAATAAAAATAAAAAAGGTGTAGCGGATGACATTTGGGATCAAATGTCATATGCAAGTAAATTTAGTTTTTGGCCTCAGAACAGTAAAGGTTCTGAGGGTTAATTGTGCAGGTAGGCCTTAACACCAATCTGGCCAGGCTATGTTTTGAAGTTCTGCCTGGTCATGTGAAGGGTGGGGTGCACATGACAGGCTAGAACCAGGTCTGGTTGGACCAATCGGTGGGAGTGCCGGGTCCCGCTGAGGAGTCTGGGAAGGGGTACTTAAAGGGGTGTGGGTCACGTGTTAAAGGTTCCGGAATTGTTCGAGAGACCCATGTGGTCTAGTCTGGTTCCAGGACCAGGGTAGCCCCGTGAGAGGTCCCAGTCACAGGGTGTTCGACACCCCGCAACATGTTCCTGTCAGTTATGAAGAGGGGGGGTGGTGTTGCGCTCCTTATAATGTATTTTTATGGTATATTACCACAATATTACCAAAAATTAATTCAATTATATACCTAATTATTCTTTATCACGATAATCAGTAAGGTGCATAAGTGCAAAATCAGCAAAGAATCATTTAGCAAATATGTTGAAAGAGCATAGTGATTTTTCACTTATGCTAATACAGGACAAAATAAAACATATCTAAGTGATATAAATATTATCCACATAAAAAGTGTAGCTATAGGTGATTATATCGCTGTGCAAAATATATAAAACATAAGTGAGTGGTTCATACAGTGACTAATATATAAACGAATAAAGCAAAAAATAAAGTTAAGAAATAACATTAAAAAATATATATAAATGACGTGAATACAAAATATTTTGAATCATCTAACTAAACAAATGTTCAGTGCGGTATTGGACTTTTGATCCTTAGTCCAATGTGCAATATAAGTGCAGACGTGCAAAGTGTTTCACTGGAACACTGTGTATCGCTGTCTTGGCATTAAAGTGACACTGTGCCTTTAAGTGCAAAAGGTGTATAGATCTTCAGTGTCACTGACACCCGTGGTAAAAGTGAATGATTACCTTACTGCTGTAAGGTAAACAGCATGTAGCAGGATAAAAGGAGGAGGGGGGAAATCCCTTCAACTCGATCTTTTCCTAGGTATTCGTTTCACTTTTAAGTGGAGCCGGGGGGATGGGGGGGAGAAGCAGGGGTGATCCTTTTCTTCCTCTCTTTCCACTTGGTGCTATAGATCGTATGGTTCTCAATAAACATTTAAAAGAGATAAAGGAGGCCCACCATAGTGCAGTATTTTTTCAATGGAAATAAAACTTTTATTTACATATATTAAAAAACTCACATTTTGTGGGATTACAATTGCGTTGTAAAAACGAGCGCCGAGCTCGTGTCTCAGTCTGAGCGTCTGTTCCGGTATCTGATTAGCCTCGGGTCCTACGCGTTACGTCACACACGTGACTTCAACTCATCCCAGTTGAAGTCACGGAGGAGGAAAAGGGTTCCTGTTCACCCTTAGTTGATTGATCAAGTTTGAGTCAACGTGCTGACTACCATGATCTCTGGCTACAGATCTGTTCGGCCTTAAAGTGCCCAGCTGCGAGTGGCTACTCTCTTGGTGGAAATAGAGACTTTGCTAGACCTGCAGTTCAAGGTGCTTGAGTTCTTCACCCCTGCCCTCTTTTCCCGAAGAAACTGTGTTAATTGAAAGTTCTACTGCAAAATAAAACCTTTTTTAAAAGGACTTTATCTGTGTTAGTGTACAATTCGTTGGGTATCAACCCTGGGAACCCCTAAAAATGGAAGAGCAGGCCAAGAGAAGGTAACCGGTAAGCCCAAGTCAAGGCCGCCCTGCAACGGGTTATGGCCGCTACCAAGGCAAATAGCGTAAGCGTAGTCAAAGCATAGCCAGAGTCCAGTAACCGGATCGAGTCATCAGCCAGGCAGAGTTCAATAACCCGATCAGGTAATCAGCCAGGCCAGAAGTCAGGGATCCAAGTGGAGGAATAACAAGTAGGATATGGAGCCAGAAGGCTTAGTCTTAGCCAGTCTTAAAACAGGTACACTGCAGATGGTTTTTTTTGTGATGTGACCAAGGCGAAGGCAGAGATGAAGTGAGCTGGACAGCTTTAAGTAGGCAGGTCAGATGAGCAGGATCAGGAACAGCTGAGTGACTGTGGAGAGAGATGAGAGCTGGAAATTAGTCGACAGCTCAGCAGCTAGCCCAGTGAAGGAAAGGCTAAGCCAGCCCTGACAGATCCCCTATCTGGACGATCTTCTGTTTGTAGCCCAGTCTTACCAGCAGCTAGAAGGAAATCTACAGGAGGCACAGTGCTTCTTGCGTTCTCTTGGTTGGTTGATCAATCTGGACAAGTCCCAGATGATCCCAACCCAGGAGGTACGGTACCTGGGTTAGAGAATTTCTTCAGTAGAGAGGAAGGTATTCCTCCCATCAGAAAAGATAGAGAAAGTAGGTCTAGCATTAGTGCAGCTTCAGACCAATCAGAAAGCCCAAGTCAGTGAAGTCATGAGATTGATAGGTTAATGACATCCTGTTTTCCAGCAGTCCCTTGGGCAAGGTTCCACCAGCGCCCATTAGAGGCTCTTCTTCTGCACAGCTGGGATGGCATTAAGCAGGGGTTGGATCAACCTATGCCTGTATCCACCAGAGTCAAAAGGACACTGTGCTGGTGGCAAACCGATCACAAGTTGGACAGGGGTCTGTTATGGTTCAGACCAACGGTACTGGTGCTGACAACAGACGCCAGCTCTTTCGGCATGGAAAAGGATCTGGCTCAAGGATCCTGGTCTCAGGTGGAAGCCAGACAGACCTCAAAGCAGTGCAGAGGGCGATAGTAGCCTTCCAACAAAGAAGTAAGGTCGGACAATGCGGCCGCTGTCGCATATATAAACATGAGCCTTGAGCTGAATTAAACCTGGCTTTGCTGTCAGTGGTACATTTAAAGGGGATTCAGAACTCTCTGGCAGACTTTCTCAGTCATCAGCGGGTAGAACAGGACGAACGGTCACTTAACCAGGAAGTGTTCGAGCAGGTTGTGAGGAACTGGGGCATACCAGAGGTGGATCTGTTTGCCTCAGAAAGCAACAAGAAAGTTGCTCAGTTCTTCTCCCTGCACTCGTGGGATCGAGCCAGAGGGATAGATGCCTTCACCAACGCATGGCACTTCAACTTTTGCTATGCCTTCCCCCCAGTAAGGCTAGTCGTGGCGGTCCTCCAGAAATTTCAGACCCAGGAAACAGATCTCATTTTGATAGCCCCGTTCAGGCCAAGAAGGGCCTGGTTTGCAGTCCTAAAGAGGTTGGCCATATATCCTCTGATTCTTCTTCCGATGATTGAGGATCTGGTTACACAGGGTCCTATCCAGCATCCTCAAATAGAGACCCTCAGACTTACAGCATGGTATCTGAGGAACAGCTGTTAAGGTAACCAGGGCTAGATACACCAAGGTGTGGAAGAGGTTAAATTCCTGGTTAGCAGAACAGGGGCAGGAAGGACCAGGAATTTTGGCAGTGTTGGACTTATTTCAGGCAGGAGTGGAATTAGGGCTTTCTATCAGCATCCTGAAGGTACAGGCTGCCGCTTTGAGCATTTTTAAAACCCTCTCCAGGTCCAGGCCAGTGAAGGTCAGAGCCTGTCCCTCTTGTTATCTATCCTTGGTACCTCTGGAGAAATCTGATGTTAAGTTGGTAGTTCTAAAGTGTGAGTGAGTGAGTTGCAGGCGCTCTCGATTAGAGAGCCTTTTTTGTTGATTTTGGAGGATAGGGTTGTGCTTAAAACAAATCCTAGTTTCCTCCCCAAAGTTTCTTCTACTTTTCATAGAACTCAGGACATTATCCTGCCAACATTTTACTCCTCCTCAGAGGGTGATGAGGAAGGAGAATTCAGTTTAGTTGATGTCAGGTGTAGCCTTTTAGTTTATTTAGATTTCAGCAAAGACTTCAGGCCAGATGGATTAGGTTGACGGTTTTAGAGGCATACAGGTTGGCAGGGAGGCAAGTGCCTCTAGTTAAAGCACATTCAACTAGGGCAGTTTCAGCTCTGTGGGCAGAGAAAACCAGTGTCACTCTGGAGGAGATCAGCAGAGCAGCGACGTGGTCCAACTACTCCACGTTCGCAAAGCATTACCGATTGGACCTGGTTGCTGATAAAGAGCTGGCATTTGGGAGAAAGGTCCTCTAGGCAGTGGTCCCGCCCTAACAGAGTAAGTTTCTTGCTTATCATCTCAGAGGCTGTCCTGGAAGACGATAAGAGAAAACTGGAGTTAGACTTACCGGTAACTTGATTTCCCACCCAGAGTTTTATAGCTGGTGCAAAGGGGATATAGTAATGTTATGCCAGTGTGTTATGTCTTTCAGAGCCTTCCGGCAGTTCTTGCGAAAACTGAATGGGAAGGGCTGGAGGACCTCCTCTTAACCATTTGGGTGAATGTGTTTCCTGTCCTGGAGGGAGGAGCCCTATGTCTCAGAGGCTGTCCTGGAAGACTCCTAGAAAAAGAGTTACCAGGAAGTCTAACTCCGGTTTTTATTATCTTTCTGTGCTTTGGAGATGGTTTCTCTTATTTTATTATTGTTAAAGAAGTTCAACTTGTCCTGGATAGCTGGTAAGGTGGAGTCCGGTATCAGCATAGGCAAGAAAGACGGATGAAATGAAAACCATAGTTGGAAAAGAAGGGTGATTGATCTGTGTCAGAATGGGTAGAATTGTTGAATGCAAATTCCGCCAAGGGCACCAGTGAAGTCCAATCTTCCTGGGTAAAAGAAGAAAAACAGCGTAAGTACTGTTCTAACCTCTAATTCGTACGTTCAGTCTGCCTATCTGTGGGTGGTAGGCTGAGGAGAAATTGAGCTTGATACCCAGTGCTTCACGTGAACTGTACTCCACAATCTGAAACAATGTCACCAGGATTCCATGTAGCCGTACAATTTCTTTATTAAAAACCCTGGCTGTTTCTGCTGCCGATGGAGTCCCTTCATGGGAATAAAATGTGCCATCTTGGAAAGGCGATAGACCACTAAAAAGATGAATGAAGACTCTTCAGAAGGAGGAAGCTCAACAATGAAGTCCATTGCAATCTTATCCCATGGTCTCTCAGGAATGGGCAGTGGTCTTAGCAATCCCCAGGCCTTGTTCTGGCCTCTACAGTATTTTCTGATGCATCTACCTCTAGAACATATGGTAGAGTAGGGTCAGGGTGTTTAAGAGAGTGGAGGTAAACAATCGTTTTAGTTCAAATGCGACTTGAGCTGCTTCAGTCCGTTGGAAGCAACTTTGCTTCTTTGTGAGTTGGGTAGTGGGTGTTATGATGCTGGAGAAATCTTTAATAAATTTCCTGTAAAAATTTGAAAAACCGAAAAAACATTGTACCCCTTTTTTATCGGTTGAGGGTGGCCAAGACAGTATAGGTGAAACCTTTTGAGGGTCCATTGCCATACCCCCAGTTGATATTACTAGGCTCAGAAAGTGAATAGTCTGATGCTCAAATTCACATTTCTCAGCCTTTGTATACAGTCCATTCTGTCTCAGTCTGTGGAGAACATGGCCATGGTGTAATTCTAGGGAAACTGAGAATATGAGGATGTCATCCAGGTAGACAGTCATGAACAAGTCTAAGAAAAAAATGTAAATTACAAAATTTTGGAAAGTGGCTGGTGCATGGCATAACAAGATATTCAATGTGGCCAAAATGTGTCCAGAAGGCTGTTTTCCACTCGTCCCCCTCACGGATCCTGATCAAGTTGTAGGCACCTAGTAGATCTAATTTTGTAAATATCTTTGCAGAACGAAGCTCTGGAATAGTTCTGGCATCAGAGGAAGAGGATAATGGATTTTAATTGTAATTCTATTCAATTCCCTGTAGTCCACACATTGATGGAGATAATGGTCTTTTTTCTCTACGAAAAATGTTCCTGCACCAGCTGGAGAAGTCAAGGGTCAGATGAACTGCTTCCTGAGATTCTCGTCGACGTACTCTTTAAGGACCAGAAGTTCAGACTCAGAAAGTGTGAAAATCCTTCCAATCTGCCCCTGGTAACAGTTCAATGGTGCAATCATAAGCCCGATGAGGAGGTAGAGTATCTGCTTTTTGTTTGTCAAATACATCCAGGAAGTCATGGTATATGGATGGGACGAGTTCTTGTGATTCGGATACAGGTTTTAAGCAGCTGATAACCGGGGCTGCATGGTGTGAGATCTTGAGACTGTCAGAAACCATGAGCTGAGTACCTGTGGAGAGATAGGAGCTGGCAATTAGCCGACAGCTGAGCGGCCAGCTCAGAGAAGGAAGGGCTGAGCCCAGCCCTGACAGAGACAGTTCTGCAAACAGTATGAAGACTGGAGGGTCATCCTGCCGGTAGCCCAGTTAATTTGAGGGCTATGAGTTTGCAACCATAGTATCCCAAGGATCATTGGGAATAATGGTGAGGGAATTACGTCTAAGCACAGCAGTTCTTGGTGGTCCGGCAAGAAGTTTGCAGACAAGGGTTGTGTCTCATGGGTGATGGGTCCAGATTTGATACTTGATCCATCGGCTAGCCGTATAGAAAGTCTCTGTTGTTTGAGTTGCAGTGGAATGTTATGTTGCTGGGCGAAGGCAAGGTCGAGGAAGCAGTTACAGGCGCTGGAATCAATTATAGTCTAAACCTGGAGTGCCCTTCTGGAAGTTGTAGTGAGACAGGAACAGCAATGTGAGCAGATCTTGTCATGGTCAGGGGACAAGGATCATGAAGAAGAGAAATCAGACTTACGGGCTTTGTTGGGGCAGATGCTAGCCTAGTGACTGGCTCCTCCCCAGTACAGACAAAGGTTGTTCTGGCGGCGACATTGCTTTTCCTCTGGTGACAGTGGTGAACGAAGCCGGTCTATCTGCATTGGTTCAGGAACTCCAGTAGTGGCACAAGGTAATGAAGGAGCAGGAATGGGTTGATTAGTAGATATTTTTGGTAACATCCACATGGGATGAAACTGGCCTGCTCTCTCAGATCTTCGCTCCCTCAGACAACGATCAATCTGGATAAATAATTCAATAAGGTTTTCCAAGGAGCTAGGAGCAACTCGAGCCAGTTCATCCTTTAGTGCCTCTGAAAGTCCCAGGCGGAACTGGTAGTGAAGTGCGGCATCGTTCCATTGTGTATCAGAATTCCACCACTTAAAGTCCGTTACATTGTCCTCAACTGGTCTTCGACTGTGCTGGAAAGCATTTAGGCTGGATTCAACTGTTGCTGTACGTTGTGGATCATCATATAATTTGGCCATTTCATCCACAAAAAGAGTCCATAGTATACAGAAGAGGACTGGCCTGTTCCATTCAGGTTTGAGGCCCTCCCTGGAGCAGCGAGACGATGAACTCCACTTTAGTACTTTCCAGTGAGAAGGTGCGTGGTTGCAGCAGGAAGTATAGCTGGCAGGCATTTCTGAAGGCACGGAACTTGCTGCGATCGCCTAAGAACCTCTCAGGAGTGGGGACTCGAGGTTCTGGGGGTAGAGCTACTGTAGGTGCTGGTGCTGTGGCTGCTTGAACAGAGGTCGTAGGTGTAGTGGCTGTCTGATGCGTAGTGGTGGAAAGAGATAGAGACTCCACTCTTTGCTATAGTTGACGGTAGCCATTTTGCAGGCCTTGAACTGCTTGAATAAGGGCCGCAATCTGCTGACAGTGCTTTCATGGGTGAGACCCCCCTTTCGGGCTCCATGTGGCTGGATTGTACTGTCACATTCCTTACAGTGGAACCCGAGAAGATGAGGGTGGCCTCTTGCACGGTTCCTGTCCGAGCACCCCTGGTAATAGAGACAGGGACTGCTAGGGCAGCGGAAGAGTGCAGGTGCCTGCCGGAAGTGGGAGCAAGCTGAAGCTTGAAGACACAATAACTTTTGTCGTGGTGATATGGAAGCGGGTCACAAGACTTGTTCACCGGAAGCCAGATAGGCAATTGCAGACTCAGGATCAGTTGCAGAGTAAGGAAAAGGCAGAAGTCGGGCTTTCACACTGGAGACAATGGAGCAGCTGTTTGAGGGTGGATTGCAGGCCCTATTTTTAAACGCTATAGCCCCCTGCAAAAGGCCCTCGGTGTGAAAGGGGTCTAAATTTTATTCATAGTTTTATGTAAAAGTTTATTTGTTGTTTAATTTAAATAGTGGAAAATTAAAGATAATTTTCATTTCAATTTTACATACATCATCTTATACATGTTTAGGCTTCTGCGTCCAGGAATATCAGTTAAAGACAAGGAAAAACAAACTATGGATACTGGCTACTGGCTAGACATAAGATAAAAAAATACAACTGACACCAGTGGGTAGGTTTATCAAACAAAGTAACCATATTTAGTTAGATAATAGCTAAACCCTTTTGGGCTTCTCTCTATTGCTTCTTTGGATTGAAAATGAGACAGACAATACTGTAAACAAATTCTAAATAAATACGTTCAGTTTTACTGTAAGAAGGATGGTCTACCCCTCTCTTAATAATACAATGGCTCCCCACCCTTCCATTTAGAGAGATCTTTCACACTCTCCCTAATTCTACTACTACTTTCAAGTCAAATCTCTACAAATCCAATTCTTTGAATACTTTGCTCAAGATTGTCTATCTCATCTATTTCAGATCAATGAGACCAGTCTGAGGGGAGAGAGACAGTCCAAGGCAGACTACCCTACTCACCTACCCTAATTCCAATTGAGAGCAGTGAGAATGAGCAGGAACTGACCCCTGTGAATCTCCAGACCCCTGCCTTCTCCCCCCAATGGCCAGAGGGGGACATGAGCCTAGAGTCTGTCATCCTGACAGCAGTCTCTGAAGCTGCCCCCAGTGTGCCTGCACTGCAGGAGCCACAGCTGTCGTTACCTTATGCCCTGTTGTCATGACCTACTGCTATATCATCTGGCCCAGTAGCTGTTGAGGAACTTCTTCAGAGGGTGCATGGAAAAATGAGGAGGCTGTCAAGTGACAACAGGGGGGTGACATGTTGCATCAGGAGGCTAACACAGGCTATTCATCTTGTGGACAGAAGACAAAGTGGTCACTTTGAGGTAGCATTCAGGAGGGGCGGAGCGCCATGACGTAGGAGCGGCCGCACGCCGGATCTCCTGAGTGCCTCGCTCCGTCTCCCTCTCCTCGCGCTCTCGATGCTGGGCTGCGTTCAGCGCCATTGGCCCACGGAGAGCTCCAGCAGTGCCGCGCTGTTTTAAACTCGGCTCTGGCGGTCCCCGAGAGCCTCCCGAGTTAGCTTGCAGGCGCAGTCGGGACGAACGCTAGGACGAACGCTGATACCCAGCCTTTTGTTTGGGGCAGTGAATCGGTGGAAGGTCTGACAGATGCCTATCCTGCAGCGAGGGAGATCCCCTAATCAGAAGACAGATGAATCTGGAACCTGGTGCTAGAAAAGGTGCTGTGGATCCGTGGTGCTGCGTATGTGCCTGGTGGCGTCCTGCGGTTGGTCTATGATGGTGGAATTGCGGTAAGACAAGCGCACAGACGGGGGTAGGGGCAACCCAAAGCTGGAAGTGGCTAAGGATAGTATACAGGACAGTATACCCGATAAGAAGGTGCATATCTCTCGATCATAGTTTGGGCATACCCGTGTCTACCCCCCCCTCCCAGTGGGAATAAGAAGGTGGTTCCTGAATGTTTTTGGATGTGCCTGAAATTGCACCCTGAAGGATAGTATCTCTCCCGTATACTCCAATCCGGCTGTAGCCAGGCTATAGGTGGAAGCAGAGAGGAGAAGGGAAAGAGATAAGAAGTGGAAAAGTAACAATTTGTCTGCCGCTGGAACCTGTTCTATCTGCTAATCCCTCCCTGCCTCTTTTTCTCCTGTGGTTTTAAATATAAAATCCAAGTGGATATGTATCTTTGTGGTCAAAGGAGGAAGGCTGTGCGACTGTGAACAATAGGTATCGGAAGCTCCTTGATTTTTGGATATCTGACGCAAGCGATACCTTGGCAGGAAAAACCTTTCTAAAGAGAGGAAGGAAAAAAGAAAAAAAAAAAAAGAAAAACTTCTCCCTGGTTGCTTGAATGTTTCGTTTGCTACCACTTAATAGTCAAAGGACTGGACATACCTGATATAAATGTTCCTTTTTTTTCTGGTGCCCTTTTTTTTTTTATTTTTTTTTTTTGGTGTCAGAGTGGGATAATTCATCTTCAATATAAAATGAATTCAGTGTCACAGCTGTAATAATATCAATAATTAATAGTCCTGCGCTGTTTATGCTTTTGCACTATAGGTGAACTGTTTGTGACATACGTTATTGTTTGGTTAGCGATTTACCTGTGGTGCGGTGAGCAGTTGAATTGGGTCCCACTCTGCTCTTTTTTTCCTTTTTTTTTTTTCCTTCTAACTGGGCCTTACTGTGAGTGGTTTCAGACCCCTTGAGATCTCTAGGGGTTCGGCTGGGAGGTATCTTGGAATAGGGGGGAAGGAGTAAAGAGAAACCCCTAGGGATTGATAGATAAGGTGAGGGGGGTTTTGGTTTCACCAAAATGAGGGGTAAGGCAGGTAAAGTAAATAAGACGATTACCCCGGCTACAAGTCCGGTTGGAATCCAAAAATATCTGGCTGCAAATTCCAGTATTAGAGAGGATGAAGGGTCGGGTAGCCCCAGAACAGAAAAACTAACTCGTGTGGGCCCTAGTAGGTAGAAGGGGGAAGAAGGTAGGGGGGTAAAAAATCCCGCCATAAAGTCAAGTGAGCCTAAAAAAAAAGCGTAGTAAGCCCGCAGAAGGAAGAGGTAGCTCAGAATAATCTTCGGGGGGAAGTAGAGATGGGTAATAGAGAGGCAGAAGAAGTGGTTTTAGACAGCCATAAAGAGACCCCCCAGTCCCCACAAATTGGGGAGATGCTTTCTGAGATGTTCTCAAGAATGGAGATCTCCTTAAGGGCGGATATAGCAACAATAAGAAGTGATATAGGTTTGGTCTTGGGGAGAGTGGAGGAGATAGAAAATAGAGTGGAAACTCAAGAGTGTAAGATGGAAGGAATATTAGAGCAGATAACAGCCCTCCGGAGTTCAAACAGAATAATTAGATATAAGTTGGAGGACCTAGAAAATAGAAGTAGAAGGAAGAATATACGGATAAAAGGTCTCCCTGAGACACATAGCGGGTCCGCCCTTGAGGAGATAGCCCAACAGATTTTTAATCCTCTACTGGACAAAGAAAACTCAGCCCCATTGAAAATTGATAGAATACACAGAATAACCCGACCCCGGGGGATTAGAACAGAAGCACCTCGAGACGTTATAGTGAGATTTCATAATTTTGCAGATAAAATGCAAGTCATGAATAGAGGGAGAACACAGTCTGGGGTGGTCTATGAGGGGACGGAACTGCAGATTTACCCTGATTTAGCGGGTGAGACACTGGGTAGAAGGAGATGCCTAAAACCACTCACTGAATTATTGAGAGCGGCGGACATCCCATATCAATGGGGATTTCCTGCATGCCTCATTGGGAAGAAAGAGGGACGATCTGCAGTTCTACATTTCCCTGAAGACCTCCCAGAATTTTGTGAGCAGCTAAACATACACCCCGTCCCGAAGATAGAATGGGGAGTTGAGGATGTACTGGGGGGCGAGGGGAATAGTACCCAGGGGAGGAAATGGCAGAGTCAACCAAATAGACGGAGCCGAAAATAGATTATGGGATTTAAGGTGAATTAATAGGCCATGCTGAGAGCAGGGGAGCGTGGGGGAGGGGAGATGGGGGGAGGGGAGGAGGGAAGGTGTGTGGGGGCTTCGGGCGGATAAGGGTCTGAGCCCCAGGGATACTATGGGGGTGAGGCGAACACAAAGATCGGCCCACCATTGCCATAGGCTTAACGGGAAGGGGGATGTCCTACCCAGTCTTACGAGACGTTTCGTTATAGGACAGGGGGGGAGGGGGAGGGAGGGAGGGAGGGGGAGGGGGAGGGAGGGAGGGAGAGGGAGGGGCAGGGTTTTTGGTTGTTTTCTGGGACTCTCACTCGGTCCCCCCAAGGGGTTAGAGGGGATGGGCACCACTGGATCCACTAGACGCTCAAAAAGGAAAGGTAAACGTGGGGGAAAGGAAAGGAAAAAAAAAAAAAGAGGGGGAACTACCCCGGGGTAGAGAGGTATGGTAGTTCTTAATGTTATCACTTATAATGTTAGGGGGTTAAATTCCAAAAGGAAAAGATATATGATAAATGATGAACTGCAATATATGGATGCAAATGTAGTATGCCTGCAAGAGACGCATATAACATGTACTTCTGGGGTTAGACTGAATTCGATTAGTTTTCCGTTGTGGTTTTATGGGGATTCCCCATCCCCCTTTTCGAGAGGGGTTGCGATAGGCTTTAGTAGAACGATGAAATTTGTTCTAGATGAGCGGCTGGTGGATCCGGAGGGTCGATACCTGTGTTTAAAGGGCACACTGTTTAATCTTAAATGTACATTTGTTTGTATCTATGCCCCAAATAAGAATACGGGAAGATTTCTGAAGAAAGTATTGAATAAAATAGAAGATTTTAAAGAAGGGAAACTAATCCTGGCAGGGGATTTTAATTGGAGTATGAACCCTAAAATGGACTCTACAGGGGTGGGCCCCAGGATTTCTGAACATAAACAGAGAACGCTTTTAAGGGCGCTGACTACATATCAGTTATATGATACCTGGAGAACACTGCATTCAAGGGACAGGGATTATACATATTTCTCCTTGGTCCATGGTTCCTTTTCCCGAATAGACTATATTTTTTTGGAACACTCATTTCTAAGGGCGCTCAGGAAGGCGGAAATAAAGATAAGAACAGTGTCAGATCATGCACCCGTGCTGATCCAGCTTGAGATCGGGGGGGACCGTGGACCGATGGGGAATTGGAGATTGAATGAATCTCTAATACAGGATAAAGAGACAGTAGAAAGGATTGAGTATGAGATTGTACAATTTTTTAGTTTGAATGATATCCCGGGAACCTCTAGCCCTGTATTATGGGAAGCGCATAAGGCAGTTGTTAGAGGGGCATTAATAGGGATTGGCGCAGGGAAAAAGAGAGAGAGGGAGAGGAAGAAAACCCTATTGTACGAAGAAATTCAGAGACTGGAACAGATGGGGCGACCAGGGGGGATTCGGGATTCCCAAGATTTAATAACAAAAAGACGAGAGTTAGATGATTGCTTGGAGCAAGATAGGAGAATGGCCTACCATACTTTGGGAAGAGAAAGGTACCAATGGGGGAATAAATCAGGTAAATGGTTGGCTAGGAGGGTGAAGGAAAAGAAAAATAGAACTTTCATCCCAAAAGTAAGGAATGCCGAGGGGGACCTACAAAATATGCCAGATGATATTGTGAATACATTTTTCACATATTATCGGGGCCTGTACAATATCGAGCAACAGGATAAGGCAGAGGATCGAGCTAGGGTGGAGATAAAGGATTATTTAAATCAGATAAATATCCCTAGAGCCAAGCAGTTAGAAATGGAAGCACTAGAAGCTCCAATAACAAAGGCGGAGGTTGAGTGGGCGATTAAAAATACAGCTAAGGGAGGCTGCCCGGGGCCCGATGGTTTCCCGATCTCCTACTATAAGCAATTCCAAAAACAGCTAGTCCCAAAATTATGCGACTATTTTAATGCAGTAGGGAGGGGCGAAAAATTTCGCGAAGAAACACTCTTGACACATGTGGTCCTGATCTTGAAAGAGGGAAAGGACCCAACGGCAGTAGAAAGCTATAGGCCAATTTCCTTACTAAATTCAGATATTAAACTGTTTGCAAAAATCATCGCTGAAAGATTAGGACCGCATGTGCCAGAGTGGATACGGCAGGATCAGGTTGGATTTATTGAAGGGAGAGAAGGTCGGGATAACACACTAAAGACCATTATGCTATCCCAAGAAGCTGTTAGAAGGGGGACCCCCACGGTACTCATGTCAATTGATGCGGAAAAGGCATTTGACAGGGTGGGGTGGGGGTTCCTGTTTGAAGTCCTAGAAAGGTATGGATTGAAGGAGCGGATGAGAGGCTGGATAGAAGCCCTATATACCCACCCCAGAGCTAAAATAAGAGTAAATGGGACCCTGTCCTGTCCCCTTGAGTTGTTCAACGGGACAAGACAGGGCTGCCCGTTGTCCCCAATATTATTTATATTATCGCTTGAACCCCTGCTGTTGAACATTAGGTCGAACCGAAACATCCAAGGGATATGGGCTGCTGAGAGGGAGTTCAAGGTTGCAGCATTTGCGGACGACCTCTTGCTTTATATCACCAACCCCGGGTCTTCCATACCAGCAATAATGGAAGAATTATTAAATTATGGGAAGGTCTCTAATTTTAAGGTTAACATATCTAAATCTGAAATCTTGAATTTAAATTTGCCCATAACTGAGCAGAGTATCCTTCAATCCAAACTCCCCTTTAGATGGTGTGGGAGGGAATTGGCATATTTGGGAATAAGATTGACTTCGGAGATGAGTAATCTCTTTGAGGCCAACTATATTCCCATACTAAATAAAATTAAACAACATTTGGAAAGGTGTCAACATAAAGCCCTATCATGGACAGGGAGAATAAACGTAGTCAAAATGTTCATTTTGCCAATTTTCACCTATACATGCCAAATGATCCCAATAGTTTTACCACAGGTCTATCTAAATAAATTAAAAATCTTGATTAATAGATTTATATGGAAAAAAAAAACGGCGAGGGTGGCACGGAATTCCCTGATAAGAAGTAAAGAGAGGGGTGGCCTGGCAATGCCGGATCTCCAAAAATATTATGAGGCTATAGCAATTTCACGAATACCAGATTGGATACATAATAAAAAGGGAAAGGATTGGGTTGAATTAGAAATTAAGTTAAGTAGCAGGGAATTAGGGGAAATAGTATGGATCCCTGCAAAGCACAGAGAATTAGGTCTTAGCACAAACACACTCACAAAAAATCTATTTCAGATATGGGACATAATAAATAAGCGATATAACTGGGAACACAACTCACCATTAATGCCACTATTGGACACGAAATTTTTTATCCCAGGTCAAGAGGAATATTTATATTATAGTAGGTGGGTTAAGAAAGACAATATTAAATTACAGGAGGTGATGGAAGGTAATAGGATGTGCACATATGAGGAAATTATAGGGAAATGGGGTCACAAACCATTAGATAAATGGAGATATTATCAATTATATTATTTTATTCACTCTTTATCACAGCCATTACGGGGTAAGGAACAACTCAGACCATTGGAGAAGCTATTAGTGAACCGTCACTGCCCAGAAAAAAGGATTTCAAAACTTTATAAAATCCTAATAGAAAGAGTAGAGCAAAATTATCCCCCCTATCTAGAAAAATGGGAAAGTGAAATCGGGTCTCTAAGGGATGACTATCATAGAAATAGGATAATAAGACGAACCTATTCAGTGGCCGTAGATTCACAGACTCGAGAGATGTCATATAAACTTTTAACAAGATGGTACATAACCCCACAACAAGGAAATAAAATATGTAGCGCGACCCCTCGGTCATGCTGGAGAGGCTGCTTGGGGGTGGGGTCATTCGCTCATATATGGTGGTTGTGTCCTAAGATACAGACATTTTGGGATAAAGTAATTGAATTTATTTTTGAAATAACAGGGGAAAGGATTAGAAGGGATCCGTGGGCTTGTTTATTTCATGATATAGATAAAGGAGAGAGAGAGTACGGGGATTCCTTGATTCCCTGTTTATTGAACGCTGCCAAATCATTGATACCGCTAAGATGGAAAAGATCTGACCCTCCCTCGATGAGGGAATGGGCGGAAAGATTAGAAAGGATACGAATTATCGAAGAGTCAATGTATAAACTGGATAATATGGAGGAAAGGTATCAGAATAAATGGCGTCTCTGGGTGTTATTTGTTAAAACTGAAAATTATTTGAAGATGGTGGAGTGCTAGTTGAAAGGATCCCCATGGAGGAGGATCGAGTGAGAGAGGGGTGGGTAGGGGGGGGGGGAGGGTGGCTAAAGGGAGATAATTTTTATAAGAAATGATGTTGTATTTAGGATCATGTGAAATGGTCTACATAGGAATTATAGCTGTTTGTAACCTTATGAAAATTTCAAAAATAAAGAAATAATAAAAAAAAAAAAAAAAAGTGGTCACTTTGAAATAGTGTTGGTCCGGATCAACCTACAGCAGCACCAGGCAATGGAGCAAATGAGACATTGCAGACTAGAGGCAATTTCCCGGCACGATGCTTCATTGCTTTCAAAACCCCCAACAAACAGCAACAGCACACCCTCTGAAACCCGAAGGCTACATGTTCCTCCGCCCCAGGACCCAAAGTAGCCACCAGACGCTCAGCTCACCTGGTCATAGGAAGGGTCACTCTGTACTCTGAACGTATGTTAGGTGTACAATTTCTTGGGTTTGGCTGTTGAAACTGGGGAGACTTTATAATCTTCTGCACCCAGAAATCAAAAAAATATGCACAGTTAGACATTTTGATATATGTTAACATCACTACACCAGTCTTGACATGTGAAGGACTTATCCCCCCAGTCTCTCCCATCCCCCTAACAAAATCTCCAATTCCTCCCCACAAAAAACGTGACAAGGTATTGGAGTAAATGGCCTTGCCGGCCTTTTATTAACAAATTAACATAAACATAAATATATAACATTTTTAAAATAACTTTTATAATAACCTTCTCTGTACTTTTTTGGGGTCTCGGAGGGGAACACACACCACTGGTCACTGCGACAAACTTCGTATAAACTTTAGGTCTTCAGTCGCAACCCCCTGACTGTGAGACGGTACCCAACCTTTGCAGTGACCTACCTTTTTTTCCCCCCCTTCCTGGTTAACCCCTTGTAACCGGAAGGTACCTGATACCCCAGATGGGTAACAACCATGTTATATCTCCATATAACATACATCTCCTTCTCCTCCTCACAGACCCAAACCACTGCCACAGCACGCAAGGAGTAAGACCTTACTATTGCGAGCACCTCCACACCCTCAAAGCACGTTGTACACCCTCTTGCAAGCCAAGAGCCCAAAGATCGGTTCCCACTTCATTAAGGTGCACCCCGTCGCTTCTAAAGTACCTCCATGTGTCCACCTCCAACTCCCTATGCCGTATGGTCACACCCCCATTCCTAACAATGAATCTGCTAACCTCCTTATTAACTTTTACTCAGGCCCTATCGACCTTTTTCACTGACCAAGCCCACCGCCAGGACGTCCTGCCCACCATATCTCACCATACGATGACCATCCCTGTGAATGCTGTCTGTAACCGCAAAAAATCATATTTTATGTCCTTATCAACTGTCTCATAGACCTGGCTCCCATGTCATTCCCCCCCACATGTAGTACCAGAACATCAGGTGCCCTATGTAAGTGTGTGAACCTGTTGACCTCTGACCTCACCCTACTCCAAAGCATACCCGGTATCCCGATCCATCTGACCTGAGCCTCGTGTCTGGGGATGCCCAACTGCCTACCATTCGGCCGAACATCAGCTCGTCTGGCACCCCAGTAAACAAAGGAGTGGCCCAGGATCCAAACCAGGCCCACTTCTACACCTGTGAATAAAAGATGACAAACACAAATAATGAGTTCCCCCCAACAACAACATGAACACCAACAACTACCGCTTTAACAAGTCTGTAACAAGTGTGGCTGAATATAAAGCTTGAATCTGTCTAAATCCCACCTCCCGATGCGCTTCACCACCTCTTGGCCAAGCCCGGCCCTAGCCGCCTCTGTTGCAGCGCCTATACGCAAAGAATGGGAGGCGTAGCTTTTAGGATCGTAACCGGCCGCCGCTAAACATTTTTTGAACACTGCTATGAATTGAAACTTTGACAAGGCCGACCCATCCGCATGCATCAAAAATGAGTCTGTAAACCCCGGACGTATGTCCCTATAAGATTGCACCGCACTCACCGGGAAAATGTGTGACCCCGGAAGACGAAAAATTTCCAGCTGCATGCCCTTACCAGCCTGATCCGTTTTTGACTGTTTTATCCATATCCTAATTGAATCTTGTAAGTACTCCAACTCCTCTGATTGCAGCCCCCCTCGCGCCTGTTTTGAAGGGCTAACTAGCTCACCCACCCTTAACGCCCCAAAAAACGCTAATGCAAAGGCTGCCTGGAATAAGGTACTCTCAAACTCAGAACTGCAAAGGGTGTTCAGCTGCTGGAATAGGCCGTGTAGTACTTCAAATGACACTGGGCGCTGCCCGTCCCTTTTCTTATGCGCTCTCCTGTATCCCTTTACTGTTTGCCTCACCCAAAAATCTTTAGTATAGTCCCGTTGCCCCTGCAACTTGAAAAGAAAGGCCACACCTGCCAATTTCTTGTCGATGGCAGCTGCCGAGATGTCCCGCTCAAAACCCATGTTGAGAAAATAGAGAACCGCGTCGACTAACTCCCGGCCCTTTGGGGAGATCTCCAGACTGCGCAAGCATGCATACCATTCCTGCCATACCTTGGAATAGGTGTCCTACGTGGCCTTATTCACTGAGTGCTGAATCCACCTAGCTGCGTTCCCAAGGCAATGGTCCACATCCAGTAGGGGCAGGTGACCCCCTGCTGCTCCACGTCTGGTGCCAACTCCCGAAACCTGTCCCACTGGAAACGAGACAAAGCGTCAGCTAAGGTGTTCTCCACCCCTGGTAGATGTACAGCGTAGATGAAAACATTCAATTTCAATAGCCCGTGGAGCCTTCAGCGCCTGTGAATAATTCAAGATCCCAATTGCTGATGGGACCCGGCATCCACAAGGTGCGCCCATTAAAAGACTCTAGGAAATCATGCCACACCCGCAAATCTTCCCTGTGCTCACTGTTCAGACTCACAAAATGAGTGGGGGCCTTGACCCCAGCAGTTGCCGCCGACAACCGCCGGCAAAACACCCTGCCCATGGGAATTATTCGGCAAGCAAAATTTAGCTTCTCCAATAGTGATTGTAATTTCTTCAGTTGCACCTTACGCTGCACAATTGTCCCACGTACTTCCGCCTTGAGATTTTCCAGTTTGTCCAACGGCAATCGGCACTCCATTCCCATGGAATCCACTTAAATTCCGAGGAAAACTATGTTGGACGTGGGGCCTTCAGTTTTGCACGGGCCAACGGAACCCCGAACCGCTCCGCTATGTGCTGTAACGTCCCCAAGAGGACAGCACAAATGTTGGAACCCGGTGGGGCGACACATAAAAAGTCATCCAGATAGTGAATAACCGAGTTGATCCCAGAGACGTCCTGCACCACCCACTCCAAAAAGGAGCCGAACGCTTCAAAGAACGCACATGAGATCGAGCATCCCATCGGGAGGCAATGGTCCACATAGTACGCCCCATTCCATGTGCAACCCAGCCAACGAAAGCTTTCAGGGTGAACCGGTAAAAGCTGGAAAGCGGATTCAATATCCGCCTTTGCCATCAGGGACCCCTGCCTGTATCGACGAACCCATGATATCGCTGCATCGCATGAAGTGTATGTTACTGCACACTCCTCCGGTGCTGTCACGTACCTGGTGGAAGGAGCCCGGAGTGCAGGGAGCGGCCTCTCGTAAGCCTCTGGCTCGAGATCCCCTGAGAGTGGGAACAGGGACTCTAGAGGTCAGAGGGCACAAGTGCCAAGTCAGTGACGGTGGGTATGGCCCTGGAGCTGACGTCAGACAGTGGCGGGTGCAGGCAGGTGGTTCTGGAACAGCTGGTGAGCAGTCAGCGGCTGGCAGCAGGTGCAGGAGATAGTACAGGAACGGCTGGCAGGCGGGCAACAGGCAGCAGCGGTCACAGAAGGCAGACTGGATCAGCTGGCGAATAGCAGGGTCAAACACAGGCCGGGTCGTCAACGGGCAGGCAGCAGAAGTACCGAAGGAGAAGGCAGAAGCGTGGTCAGGAAGTCCGAGGGTCAGGGCTGGCAGCAAGCAGGAGTAATCAGGAACAGGCCGGGTAGATCTGAGGCAGGAACAATCAGGTTAGCAGAGGTAACTCACAGGAACGCTGTAGACAGGACAGCACCGGGCCACTAGAACGGATTCCTTAAGAAGCCCTCTGGGCGCCAAGAACGGTCGCACGGCGTGCCCGCGCGCGCCCACGTGAAACCGTGCAACCGTTCGTGACCCCGCGCACCCGCGTGCGCACGTTCGTACCTGCTCGCACCCGCGTGCGTCCGTTCGCGCTAACGCGCGCCCAGGAAGACCTATTAGTGCTCAACGGACCAATTCTGTGGATAGGTCTTCCATGGGCCGCTGGATCTCGGGAACGACCATGACAGGTGCAATAGAATCATTGACAGATTCACCTTTCGGGAATGACAGGTGGTGAATCAGTCTAAATTTGTTCGGCTCCTTCTTGGGAACTACACCCAAGGGGGATACCACCAGGCCTGGCAGAGGAACGGAAGCGAACGGGCCGGCCATGCGCCCCAGTTTCACTTCTTTCCGTGACCACTGTCGGATGCTGCAGGGCCGAACGCAAATTATTCGCTATGGGAGGAGCTACCACCAGATGGCAAGGTATTTTAAACCCCAGCGCAAAACCTGATTCCAACAACTGGGCTGCTTGTCGGTTGGGGTACCTACTGAGGAAAGGACACATCCTTTCCCTCTTCTGAAGCACTTTGAGAGTGCGTGGGATCCCCCGCAGCCGGAACACGTGTGCTTAAATCGACAGTTGGCACCGAACTTACAAGTGCCCTCGTTGAACTGCCAACAGAAGCCCCATCTCTTGTCGGTCGGCTGTCCTGGAGCTGCGCTACCTCCGACCCCTGCCTGAAAAAACTGGTTAGGAGCCCTCGCTGCCGTCATCAGCTTCATCAACAGGCTAATATCCTTGTGGTCCCATCGTAGTGACGGCCGGACGGCCATCCGCTGCCGAAATTCTTCATCATAACGCAGCCATGCCACCCCGCCATATGTCCGGTGCGCCTCACTAATAGCTTCCAAGTATACAAACAAAGCCGAGCAGTGTTCGGGGGCCTTATCCCCCACTCTGCTCGCCAATATGGCGAACACTTTTAGCCAGTTCGAGAACATCCGTGGGATCATTCTGTATCTATGTTTCTCCTCGTCCTCCTTCTTGCTGTCTTCCGGCTTCAATCTATCCAGATTGAACTTCTCAAGCAGCAACAATGTGATTATCTCCACATATTCCCCTTTCCAAATTTTTTCTTTTACTTCTGTTTTGAGATGGGCTCCCAATGGGCCCACAAAATTTACGTAAACCTCGATCTTGGCGGAGTCCGCCAACCTGACTGACTCTGACTTCTTCTCCCCTGTCTTCTCCTAGCTATCCGGAGCCGCGACGCTGGTCGTTGTTGCAGGGGGAACGTCCACCGTCGTCACTGTGTCCGCTGCCCTCGCCACCGATTCAACCCTATTCGTGACCGCAGTTGATGGCATAACCGTTGGCATACTCTCCTTACACTGGGATGGGACCCACGCCTGGGCCTGTGACGAACTGTCCCCCGTGGTCGGCTCAAAGCACTGTACCAGATCCCGCAAACCCAGCAATAAATCCTGTAAGCCTGTCGCCCTCTTCCCTACCTCCTTGGGCTGCTCAGTGTGGTGCCTGACCCCGCTTACCCCCGAAGAACTACCCTCCCCGGGGGACCCACCCATCTTGCCCCGCTCCAATAATTGTTCTAATAAAGAGGAAACAGATAAAGTGGAAGTGCACTCACCGGGCTGCCCAGGACTAGGCCCATCAACCGCCACACTGAAATCCACCGCTGACGAATGTCCCTGGTCCTCGTCCCTCTACGACCCGGACAGTTCTCCCTCTGATCTGTCGCTGGTCTCTTCCTGCTGCACGACTGCTGGCTGCACCCCAGAGGGTCCCGCTCTGGCTGCCAGGGATCTGCGGTGAAGCTCTCGTCCTGTTCGCTGCATCGACCCACCAGACCCATTCGTTGGCCGCCTGGATGGACTCTTGCTTCTCCGACTGGTCTGGGCCACTGGTGTCCTCTCTCTGCTCCCACTCACCGCCGTCACCGCACTCCGCACGTACCTCCCTCTGGCTCTGGCAGGGCTGCTGGCCACTTCGGCTACCTGGCCAGCCCCCCGAAGCATGGCTGTTCCCCGCTGGGCCATCTGGCTGCTCGAGCTCCCTCCCGAAGCCACGGCCGACTGTTCCTGGCATCTACGACGACTCGGGGGGGTAGATCCCTGTGCAGCTCTGGGCTCCCCATCACTGCGCTCCGACCTCTGCGCTGAGCCCCATCTGGGTCCCTGGGACTGGTGCTCACTGGGGGGTGCGTGGACAGCACCTTCTCTCCGCTGCCTGCGTGTCCCCTGTGCCCCCTGCGCAGTGTCCGGGCTAAAACGTTCTGGCGGCCGGGAAGGCCGCGCACGTGGAGCCTCCGGGTCCCCCCGCTCTGAGCCGAGCCAGCGTCATTCAGGATGGCTGCGACTTGGGCTTGCAGTCAGTCCGCCCCTTGTGCTGCCGCCGCCTCCCACAAGCGCCGTTAATGCCCCTGGTGCCGCCATTAGGAGATAAGGAAGGAGGACAGAGCTGTGGGAGCGTGAAATCTTTCCCTCCGCCGCTCACGACTGACGTCACATCCTCCCCCTCGCCTTCTTCTCTCCCGGCGAGCATGTCTCTTGCTGAGGCCCCTCCCCTTTTCTTAAAGGGGACATGCCTCAGCCCCCTGACAGCGTGACTGTGCAGTCCGCACATGTCATGCTGTCCCTCCGCCGATCCTCTGCTCCAGGCCTCCTTGTATATGCAGTAAAATGTGCTTAGTATACGCACTGTGAAAACAAAGGGGTTAGTCCTATGCATTGTGTAAAAAGGCTGATCCTGTCTTCTCTGATCCTCCCCTTCTTCCACTTCCCCAATTCATCTCCTGACAGTACAGGACTTTGGAGGCACTCTGCACATCCTCAGTTTGGTGTGTATTGCTATTTTTTCTTTTTTCTTGGGAGGGTGTATGTGATCACCACAGGGCCCACCTCACTGTCCAGACAGAGGGTCAGGGGTCATACAGTCTCATAGGACAGTCAGAGGAGAATAAAAACTCCCCATGCAAGCTTTAAACAGTGCTCTGCCAGACATTAATACTGCTATACTGCTGATGAGAAAATATATCAACCAGAGATAGGTGGAGCAAGACACCACATCCAAAAGAGTAGGAAAAAATGGAATTGGGAGAGAGCGGACTTTTAACCACTTCAGCCCAGGGACATTTGGCTGCTGAAAGACCGGGCCATTATTTGCAATTCAGCACTGCATCGATTTAACTGACAATTGCGCGGTCATGCAATGCTGCACCCAAACAAAACTGACATCCTTTTTTTACCACAAATAGAGATTTCTTTTGGTGGTATTTGATTGCCTCTGTAGTTTTTATTTTTTGCGCTATAAACAAAAAAAGAGTGACAATTTTGAAAAAAAACACAATATTTTGTACTTTTTGCTATAATAAATATCCCCATTTTTTTTTTTTATATAAAAAGCTAATTTTTTCTCAGTTTAGGCTGACACGTATTCTTCTACATATTTTTGGTAAAAAAAAAGAAAAAGAAAATTGCAGTAAGCATATATTGATTTTGGTTTGCTCAAAAGTTATAGTGTCTACAAAATAGGGGAAAGATTTATAGCATTTTTATTATTATTATTTTTTTTACTAGTAATGCTTTTTATCGGGACTACGACATTATGGCGGACACTTTTGACACATTTTTGGGACCTTTGGCATTTATACAGTGAGCAGTGCTATAAAAATGCACTGATTACTGTAAAAATGTCACTGACAGGGAAGGGGTTAAAACTAGGGGGCGATCAAGGGGTTAAATGTGTTCCCTGTTACGTGTTTCTAACTGAAGGGGGAGGGGACTGACTAGAGGAAGTGACGGATCGTGGTTCTGAACTAATAGGTACACACGATCTGTCACTCTTCTCAGAACAGGGAAGTGTGTGTTTACTTTTCTATTCTGTTTCTCGTGCTAGCTATCGCTTGTGGCCATCGGTCATTGTGACCATCGACTACGAGCATCGGCATCCCCACTGTGCAGCGGGCGCACTCCTGCTATCCCGATCCCTCGAGCCGATGTATAGCTATGATGGTTCACAGGATTGTGCCGACCCGCCGCTGTAAAGTAACAGCGGCTTTTTGGCAAGCGGTTAAGGTGCCAAAACGAATAAAACTATAACATGTATAATAAAAAAGTTTTATTGTACATAGGTTAAAAAAAAAATAACAATCTTAGTGAGAAAACATGAAGATCCAACAAAATTATTCAAGCATATATTGTATTAGTGTACAAAAACTTTATTCTCAACGTATTTTACTAAAGTCTATAGCTTCTTCAGGAGATTCGTAATTGTGTACAGAGTAATAACTGCAATACATAAAAAATATACATAAGACAAACAAAAAAAATGTCCTAAATAGAACCTAACAATACAAATAACATAGCTACTTCTTAGACCAAAAATAATTTCAGGTCAGTATGCAAACCCACCAGGACAACCGTACTGTCGGGTTCTAGGCTATCAGTGTGTCATAGGAGAACCATTAAGTCCATTTAAGAATCTAAAAATGTCAAAATATAAATTGCAACATATACTCATTGAAAATAACCCCAAATAGACGCCCACTGACATCTACCTATATAATAAATTTGTTAAAAAGTGATTACCTAAATTGCATACAAAAACTGATTTGAAGCTGTTAATTTCCTTTCTCAACCCCTAGAGGGAGCCCGGACATTGTGAAGACCACAAAGCTGGGAGTATAACAAAGGAAAAGAAAACCCTTTATTAAGTCTCATGGCTCACACCTGCATCCAGTCTGTCATTGAAAATATGCAACACTACATACTTAAAAATTATGTATCTACAGCACTTATAAGATAACTGTAGACCAAGTGATAAAAACAGGTATCGATTGATATAACCCTGCAGGGATACATTTTCAATAATTAAAGTGATAGGTGCTCTAAATAAAGTGCACATGTGCTCCAAAAGAAATCACTGGTGCTGTGTGCCACACTCCCCTCTTGTAACCCTACTCACCATAAATCATAGACCACCAGCTTTGCAGTCTGTAGTCAAAAAAGCTGTGATCAATCAGATCTGGTATAAGCCGGATGTGCATAGGAGCCTCTTCCAAAAGAATTCGGAGGTTTTTCAAAGTCAACGTACCATTTTTTATTGTTATCTCAGGGAATGTAAATATCCCCTATGATAGCAACAGGTAGTGACAGGTACTGGGGTCTTTCCTCTGCCCTCAAAGCATCTGACCACACCAAGTTCGGTGTGATAAAATGCTTTCCCAATTTCCCAATGGCGCTGTTTATATCCGGGGGGGGGGGGGGTTGCACATTCCCTCCCACTGATTTGTAAAAGAAGTCTAGAGGTTAATTAGCCACTAAGACTGCTTTTACATGAAAGCCAACCGCTGGCTGAAAAGTATGATACCAAGATGATACCTAAACCGGCAGGCATCATTCTGGTATAACCATTCAAAGTCCAGCAACATACCAGTACGTTGCTGGTCCTTGTTCGACATATATTGTAATCTTTTTTTTTCATGCAGCCTGTTGGCTGAACGAAAAAAAGAGATTGATCGGTGGGTCTGCTCACCATTAGCCCCTGTACACACGGTCAGAGATTTCCACAACCAAATTCCTTCGGATTCTGCCCGTCGGATTTTGTCCGTCGGATCTTGTCCGAAACTGTTGCATACACACGGTCGGACAAAGTTGGCGAAAAATCCGATCTTTCAGAACGTGATGATGTAATTTCGTTACGATGGGACTACATTCAGGCTAGTAGCCAATAGCTTTGATGTAGGAATTTGATCTGAGCATGCGTGGCACTTGGTCCGATCAAAATGCTCTACACATGATCGGATTAGGTCCCACCGGCCCAGTTGGTCGGGAAATATTTCCAACATGTTGGAAAATTGGGTCCGACGGAGATTCGGACGGAATCAGTCCGATGCATACCACACACAATCGGATTATCCGAGGACACGGTCCGATAGGACACATTCCGACGTATTCTCCGACCGTGTGTACAAGGCTTTAGAATACCTCCCTTCATCCGCCCACTTCTAATGATGGTCATACATTCACCATTTATATATGCCGAAGCATGGGGACATCCTCCCGCAAAAGTTATGCCGCGTATACACGGTCAGACTTTTCCACAGGCAAGCCTCCGTTGGAATTTCGACCGTACGTATGCGGCATTAGGAGCAAAATCGCTCCTCCGTCCCTGCTGCCCCCATGCTTTGGCATAAATGCTCTTTTTTATAACTGTGGTGGTGAAATCACTGGTGAAAGGGTTAACTAGGGGCAATCAGGGGGTTAAAACCTTTATTAGGTAATATATGGGGTACCCAACGCTATATAAAAACCTGAAGAGGACCCTAAATAACTGGCTAACCAGCGTCACCATTGACACTTATACGGTGATCACTGGTGAAAGAGTTAACTCTAGGGGCAATCAGGGGGTTAAAACCTTTATTAGGTTGTATATGGGGGTACCTGACGCTATAAAAACCTGGCGTGAACCTAAGAAAATAACTGCAAACACAAAGAGAGAGGCGCCTCTGGGTGCAGATTTGTTTAAAAGTGCAATTTTATTTTAAGCTAATGAAAACAGACTCGCATTTTCCATGAGCGATAAAAGCATTATAATCCATCCAAAACAGTTTGATCGGTCATCACATCCATCTTAGTCTGCAGTCTGCCTGGCCGCTCTTCACTAAGTTTCCACTGTTTAGATGGAAAGCTCCCGGCCACAGTGGACACAGTGTATGTCAAACGAGAACGAGGCTTGAGGCATTGCTGCAAGCGGGACGCGATGAGATGACGTGACTACTCGGCGATGTGTTTCCTGAGCGTACGGGTCGCGATGGAGAGGCAACCGCATTCCTTCTTTAAAGCCAATGATGGAAATCAATGGGGGCATTACATATAAATAGAAAAAGGGAGTGACCAAACATTGTTCAATTAAAAGGAAATAATAATAAAGGAAGGGGAGGAAAATAGAATGGAGAGGGAGAAAATGTAACTATAAAGACAATGGGGATGTTAAATAGAGGGGGAGTGGCCAAAAATAAAAAACATTTTATTAAAGACTATAAAAACAATAGGGACATTAAATAAAAAATAAAATAAAAAAAGTGGAATGGCCACAAGTCGTTCAATTGAAAAAGAATAATAATAAGGGAAAAGGAAAGAAAGGGAAGGAAGGAGGAAAGGTTAACTATAAGCACAATATGGCCATTCACAACAGTGCACAAGCCTGGTCCTTCTAGACCTAAATAACATAGGCAAAAATGAAACAGAAATATATTAATGTTGCTTTCTATATACTTATATAATCATATATAAACATGTAACTATGTATACCCTATATAAATGTATTAATAGTAAAATACTAAAAAATAAATAAGATATGCAAAAAATACATATACAAAAACTTTACTAGTATAATTGCACCTGCAAAATGCAGATGCATTATAGAGTATAGATGTGAAAATACAAAGATATGTCTTCATATGCCCATGCGCGAGTAAACGCACACACGCATACAAGTGTAAATCAATTGTATATCTTAAAGGAGAATCGACAAAAAAAAAAAAAGGGTGTATATATATATATATATATATGTGAATTCCTATAATTCAGTTTAGTGCTAAAGATATAAAAGCTATAAAAAGGATAGTAACCTCAGTATAACCAAAAACTAAAGTTGAGGCTCTACATGAAAACAGGATAGTAAATACTAAATACACCAGAACTTGACATTACAGTATGGTAGCAATCTCAATATATTCGTTGATACCTCCTGGTGAGAGGACGTCCAGGGTGTAAATCCAAAAAGTTTTGCGGGCACAAAGCTTCTTGAATCTTTCAGCCAAAGAATGGTAACTAGGGATATGTTCTATGATCCAAACTTTTAAGCACACCGTAGTTCGCTGATGAAACTGAGCAAAATGTCTCGGGACACTGTGTGGGTCAGTGCCTCCCTCTATAAGTCTCCTATGTTCCCCGAAGCGTTGTCTAAGGGCTCTAATGGTCCTCCCTACATATATTAGGCCACATGGTACATGAGTCCATATACCGCAAAGTCGGAAGAACAATTGAAAAATTCTTTCAATACATAAGTTTTTCCCTTAGTTGAGAATTATTTTTGCCCATGATGGACAAACTTACAGGTTTTGCATAATGCCTTCCGACATTGATACATACCTACCAAGGGTATCAACGTGGGAACTACTGAAGGTTTTTTTGTGCCTTAAATTTACTAGGTGCGATCTTATTTTTGAGACTAGGAGCCCTGCGATAAGTTACTGTCGGATGAGTCGGGAGCACTGATCTTAAATGTGGATCTTGTTGTAAGATCCCCCAGTGTTTACGTAAAAACAAGATCCACATTTAAGATCAGTGCTCCCGACTCGTCCGGCAGTAACTTAAAGCTTCAGTTCATTACCTTAGAGACTGCAGAGGTTAGTACAGAGCTCCTGAATAGATAAGTGGAAGGTGGTGTTTGCAAATTAAGCTACCTCCATGCTGGGCTATTTATAGTCCTCCCATTTGTTAGCAGCTTAATCTGAGAATCAAATGCGGGCGTCTAGAGGTACCGATTGATGCCCCCTCGGCCATTTTGAAAAGTCTGAAATTATATCAGTGAATAAAGCATTGCCCAAACTTAACAGTAACATTGAAGCAATACAGAAAAAAGACTAAAAAAACACTTGTATCCCACATATGACTCACAAAGAAAGGGGAAAACAGAAAAAGGCAACAAACCTTTAACCACCTCGCGCCCACCCTATAGCCGAATGAAAGCCGTAGAGTAGGCGCGTTCGTCCGGGAGGCCGTCCCTGGACGTCCTAATGTTTACTTCCGCAATGCACGCCGCCGCAGGCGTGCATCGCGGAAGTTCTGTGTTCGCCGTGTGCCCCGGGGACAGGCAAACACAGATCGCTGTAAACGGCCAATCACAGCGGTCGTTTACAGCGCGATCGGCGTGTCCAATGGGAGATGATCTCATATGTAAACATATGAGATCATCTCTCAGCGCCACTCTCCCTCCTCACACAGACAGAGTGTGAGAGGGGAGAGATGAACGGCTGCAGCGGCAGCCGTTCTGCTTTGCTTTTTGATTAAAAAAAAAAAAAAAAAGTAAAAAGAAAGTGCCATCCTCCCCCAGCAGTGCCATCCATCCTCCCCCAGCAGTGCCATCCATCCTCCCCCAGCAGTGCCATCCTGCCCCAGTGCCTTCCTGCCCCAGTGCCATCCGCCCCAGTGCCATCCGCCCCAGTGCCATCCGCTCCAGTGCCATCCACCCCAGTGCCATCCACCCCAGTGCTACCTGCCCCCAGTGCTACCTGCCCCCAGTGCCACCTGCCCCCAGTGCCACCTGTTGTCAGTGCCATTTGTCCCCAGTGCCATCTGTCATCAGTGCCACGTATAAGTGCCATCTGTCATCAGTGCCACGTGTCATCAGTGCCTCATAGTGCTATCTGTCATCAGTGCCACGTATTAGTGCCATCTGTCATCAGTGCCACGTATCAGTGCCATCTGTCTTCAGTGCCACCTGTCAGTGTCACGTGCCATCTGTTGTCAGTGTCACGTGTCATCAATGCCACGTATCAGTGCCATCTGTCATCAGTGCCACATATTAGTGCCATCTGTCATCAGTGCCACGTGTCATCAGTGCCACGTATAAGTGTCATCATTGCCACGTATCAGTGCCATCTGTCATCAGTATCACGTGTCATTGTCCTGGTGCTTCAAAAGTGTAATAGGTAGTCAACAAGTTAGATGTGTAATTTATGTTCCTAGAACACATGATGGCGCTACCCGCATGTTGGGCCTCTCTATGTGGTCAGGCTGTGAAAAAGTCCCACACATGTGGTATTGTAATACTCAGGAGGAGTAGCAGAATTTTTTGGGGGCATCATTTGTGGTATACACATGCCATGTGAGAGAAATAACCTATTACAATGACAATTTTGTGGAAAATCTTAATTTTGCAAAGAATTGTGGGAAAAAAATGACAACATCAAAAAGCTCACTATGCCTCTTACTAAATACCTTGGAATGTCTACTTTCCAAAAAGGGGTAATTTGGGGGGTATTTGTACTTTCCTGACTTGTTCGGGTCACAAGAAGCGAGATAGTCCACCAGTACGTCAGATGTGATCAATTTTGTGCGATTCGCACTACAGCTTGTAGACTCTCTAACTTTCACAAAGACCAAATAATATCCACTAATTTGGGTTATTTTTACCAAAGATATGTAGCAGTATAAATTGTGGCCAAAATTTATGAAGAAAAATTAATAATTTGCATAATTCTGTCACAGAAACAAAGAAATATGCGTTTTTTTTTCAAAATTTTCGGTCTTTTTTCATTTATAGCGCAAAAAATAAAAACCCCAGAGGTGATCAAATACCACCAAAAGAAAGCTCTATTTGTGGGAAAAAAAGGACAAAAAATTCATTTGGGTACAGTGTTGCATGACTGAGTAATTGTCATTCAAAGTGTGAGAGCACCCGAAAGCTGAAAATTGGTCTGGGCAGGAAGGGTGTTTAAGTGCCCAGTAAGCAAGTGGTTAAACACCAAGGCCCAGTATAGCCAGCAATAATATGCCAGCATAATTCATTAAAGGGCCAGTCACAAATTTAATCAAAACCCCCAAAAATATTTTTTTCCTAAATGAATTTCAAAAATACATATTAAAGAGCCATGTCAGTTTTAGCCTCCACATGCACTGCTACAAACTGTTTTTTAAAACACTAGATGGTATATAGGGGCAAATCAGCACACTGGGTTGGTGCAGCCCGAGAAGAACCAAGAATGACTCCTTCCACCACAATACCCCGGGCATCCGTATGACCACCCATCCAAAATGGCAATACCCGTTGGTCCCAAGCATATTAAGAGCAAGCTATTCAGAGGAAGTTTAGTTGATAGATATATAACAACACCTGAGTGATAATAACCACCCCGTGTTGATGGGGACAAGGGCCTCATCCCCACAACCCTTGTGGGGTTCTGCGGGTGGGGGGGAGGCTTATCAGAATCTGGTGTCCCGCAATGTCCATTTATCTTTGATCACAGCATCTGGCGACCCGAGAAGAAAAAAAAACGGAAATAATTCCGCCTCCACGGAAGGCTCCCGCTGACTGCAGGCTTTCTGCATTGACAACTGTTATATAGCTGAGGGCAGGGCCACCCGTTGACATTTACGTCACTGGGGGGCGCCGCCCCTTCTGACATCATGTGACATCACGTAATGTCAGAGAGGGAGGGGTCACCCGTTTATATCACTGGGTGGTCCCGCCCTCAATTATATAACATCTGTCAATGCAGAAAGCATGCAGCCAGCAGAGTTTTTTTTCTATTTTTTTTTTTTTTCAGGTCGTCGGACGCTGGGATTGAAGATGCATTGACATAGTGGGACAATTTTTTTTAAAATAAAGGACTTGTCCCAAACTGTCTCTTGTCATTTTTACCAGTTTGACACTTTTTTTTTGGTGAATGTGTAGGGGTACATGGTACCTGATACCCATTCACATAGGTGGAGCGGGATCTGGGGGTCCCCTTGTTAAAGAGGGCTTCCAGATTCTGATAAGTTCCCTGCCTGCAGATCCCCACATCCACCAGGCAAAAGATGTGGGGATGAGCCCCTTGTCCCCATCAACATGGGGGCAAGGTGCTTTGGGGGGACCCCAAAGTACAATCCCCATTTTGAGGGCATGTGGCCTGTTACGGTTCAGGAGGGGGGCACTCTTGTCCCCCCTTTTCCTGCGGCCTGCCAGGTTGTGTGCTCAGTTAAGGGTCTGGTATGGATTTTGGGGGGCACACCTACACAATTAAAAAAAAAAATTGGCTCTGGGTTCCCCATAAAATCCATACCAGACCTGAAGTGCCTGGTATGGGTTTTGGGGGGGGGGTTGCCATTTTTTTGTTTAATTTTGGCACAGGGTTCCCCTTAATATCCATACCAGACCTGAAGGGTTCCCCACATATTTTTTTTTACATTTAAGCACAGGGCTCCCCTTAATATACAAAGGGACTGGGGGGAGGGAGAACCCATGCCATTTTTTTCAATGATTTGTATCTATATTGCCAGGATCTGGCAATACATTACATCCGCAAGCAGTTTTAAATGACATTTTGTCCTTTACAAATATTATTCATTAAACTATGTACAGCTGACGTGTAAGCAGCCTTAAATAGTGTGGGGTGTGGACTCACCGTTCATTATGGCACATTCTGCGGGCACTTGAAATTCCCACGAACGCCCCATAATGTTCGAATTCGACGAACGGGCGAACACTCGATGTTCTAGCCGAACCTGCTTTCGACTCGAACGTTGGGCTCATCATATTATTTTTGCTTGGCTATTTTTGTGCTAACTGCTTTGGCAAACTCTGTTATGCCTTGCAGACTTATTGAATTTGGAGCCATTATAATGTGATGCATTTGATGATGAACACTGCATGATTTCTCTCTGTGGGCTTTCTGGTTTCTTTTGGCTTTAATTAGCTAGAAGGTAAGAGCTAATATGTAGTGTTGCATATTTTCACTGATAGACTGGATGCACATGTGAGCCATAAGACTTAAAGAGGAAGTAAACCCTGATGGGTTTACTTCCTCTTTAATTCCCTGCAAAGGCAAAGCATAATGGACTACTATGCATCGCTATGCATGCATTTACCTGACACAGGAGCCAGCGAAGTCACCGCTGTCTCCTGTAGTCCGGCGCATCCATCTTCTCGGTGGGTCTTGCAGCTCCGCCGCTGTCATTCGGCGAAGCCGCGATGACGTAACTCCCGCGCATGCGCACAGGAGCCGACACGCGCGGCATCTTCGTCGTTGACGATTCCGCGTTCAGTGCGCCTGCGCGCCGCTGTCTATGGCGCATTCACCGTAGACAGCAGTGCCTGTCTTCGGGCAAATATCTCCTAAACCCTGTAGAATTCACTAGGCTTACCTGTAGGTCAAAGTGTGTTGTAAGGGTTTACAACCACTTTAAAGTGATTGTAAAGCTTTGTTTTTTTGCTGTTGTTTTTTTAAATAACAAATATGTCATACTTACCTCCACTCTGCAGCTCGTTTTGCATAGAGTGGCCCCGATCCTCGACTTCTGTGGTCCCCTGGTAGCTCTTGCGGCTCCTCCCCACATCAGATAACCCCCTAGGAGAAGCGCTCTCCTGGGGAGGGGGGTTACCTTGCAGGTGCACTCCCAAGTCCAGCATTTGCGTCCATAGACACGAACGCCGGACCCCCCACCACCCGCATCATGATTTGATTCACAGCAGCGGAAGCCAATGGCTGTGCTGATATCAATCTATCCAATCAAGAGCCAGGACCCCGTGGAGAGAGGGACAGCGCGTCACCGCCAAGTGAATTCCAGTAAGTAAAATGGGGGGGCTGGGGGGCCAGTGACTGCCAGAAATTTCTTCACCTTAATGCATAGGATGCATTAAGGTGAAAAAACACAAGGGTTTACAACCCCTTTAATAAAGGGTTTTCTTTTCTTTTGTTATACTCCCAGATTTGTTGTCTTCACAATGTCTGGGCTCCCTCTAGTGGTTAATAAAGGAAATTAACAGCTTCCAAGCTTTTCAAATCAGTTTTTGTATGCAATTTAGGTAATGACTTTTTTACCAGTTCCCGTCCGTGCTATAGCTGAATGATGGCTACAGCGCAGACCTACGTTGCCGGGAGACCGTCCTCCCCTTTCCTCGCTCCCTGTGCACCTCCATGAGTGCACATTGGGTAAAATCTGTGCTGGCCGTGCCCCCTGGACACAGCCAATCACAGATTGCAGTAAATGGCCAGTCACAGTGGCCATTTACTATGCAATCGGCATGGCCAATGGAGATGATCTCAAATGTAAACATATCAGATCATCTCTCATTGACAGCCCTCCCTCCTTACACAGAAACCGTGTGTGAGGAGGGAGCACTTCTGTGCTGAATTGTGAGTGATTCTACCTGTGCCCAACTGTGCCACCTCATCAGTGCATATCTGTGCCATTAATCAGTACCCATCTGTGCCACCTCATCAGTGCCCATCTGTCTCACCTCATCAGTGCATATCTGTGCCATTAATCAGTGCCCATCTCTGCTGCCTCATTAGTGCACATTTGTGCAATCAGTGCACATTTGTGCCGCTTCATCAGTGCCCATCTGTGCCACCTCATCAGTGCCTATCTGTGCCACCTCATCAGTGCCTATCTGTGCCACCTCCTCAGTGCATATCTGTGACACCACATTAGTGCACATATGTGCTGCCTCATCAGTGTACATCTGTGCCAACTCATCAGTGCCCATCTGGGCCACCTCATCAGTGCCCACCTATGCCACCTCATCAGTGCCTATCTGTGCCATTAATCAATGCCCATCTGTATCGCCTCATCAGTGCACAGCTGTTCTGCCTCATCAGTGCACATCTGTGCCACCTCATCAGTGCCCATCTGTGCTACCTCATCAGTGCATATCTGTGCCTTTCATCAGTACCCCCTCAGTACCTCATCAGTGCACATCTGTGCAATCAATCATTGCCTATCTGTGCCACCTCATCAGTGTACACCTGTATGATAAATCAGTGCTTATCTGTGCTGCCACATCAGTGCACATCTGTGCCATAAATCAGTGCACATCAGAGCCGTCTCATCAGAGCCCATCAGTGCACATCAGTGCCGCCTCATCAGTGCCCATTAGTGTAGGCTCAGCACACACCAGTACAGTCTCATCACCACCAGCAACCATGTCCAAAAGATGCTTTTCCGCCGAGGAGGCATACCAAATACTTTCTGCGGCCGACAAGAGCAACGGGAGCTCTCTTTTTCAGATTCCCTTTCAAATTCGAATTCTGAGTCTGACGTAAATTATGAGCCAGTCCTAAGTAGTGGAACACTGACAGACTCAGAGGAGGATGATATTCTGCCTGACAAATGAAAGCGTTCCGGTGAGGAGGCAATGGCATTCACCAGCATCACAGTGGCATCCATCAGCACCACAGTGCCATCCACCAGCACTGCAGTGCCATCCACCAGCACCGTAGTACCTTAGCAAGAACTTCTTAGATTGGAATTGTGTTTATCGACGGGTTCTTTGCATATTTGGTATTTACTTCAGTGGAAGTGATGTGCTGGTATTTGTCCTCTGATTTATTGCAGGACAAAGTCCATGAGCCCAAAGATAGCAAAGCAGAGGCACCCAGAAAGAGGTGCCCAGTGTGTGCCAAGAAAATGCCTTATGGTTGAAAGAAAAATGCATGTCAGGACTGTATAGATAAACTCATCAAGGGAAAGACAGGACCTGTCCTCAAGGAGTTTCTGGACTCAGTGAAGGAGGAGATGAAACAGACTTTACAGTCCCTTAAACCCAGAGAGCAAGAAACTCTTGCTGAACCCATCCCCTGTACATCCGGTTCCAGTACTGATGCTAGGCTGATGGTCCCTGTCCAGGCACAGACAGCCCAAGAGCAGGGAGTACTGGAGGAGCTAGAGGAGAGCTCAGAGTCAGCCTCAGATTCGGAGGAAGGGGAGCTTTAGGGGGATAACCCAGCAAGCTCCAAAGATTTATTTTTTCTTCAGAGGAAACAGAGGAATTTTTTTCAATTAAGAGTTTTTATTAGCAGATTCAATACAAAAAGATCAACATTACACAATCTTGCAGAGATCAACAGTATCTAAAAATGTAGCGGAGTTGTGCATGTAAACTGTGATTTTCAATTGCGGTATCTTAAAGCAAAGTCTGGAAGAGCAACATCTACAACTGCTGTCACACATAGCCCTACATGCAGTGGCGACCCGTCCATAGGGGGCGCCCGTGCGCCGCCCCCCCCCCTTCTGTGTGGTCACAAAAAAAAAAAAAAAAAAAAAAAAAAAAGTAAAAAAAAATGTAAAAAAAAAAAAAAAAAAGTTTTAAAACTGCCCCTTTAAAAAAAAAAAAAAAGTTCTTTAAGGAAGTGCACTGTGCTCGAGCGCCGGTCACAGTGCACTATGGGAACCGCCACGCCAATGCAATCATGAGATTGCAGGCGTGGCGCTTCATTTGCGGGCGTTTAGCCCGCCTCAGGGCGCTTTCTGAAGCGCTGAGTAGCTTCCGCCCGGCGCTGTAGTATGTGTTACTACGGCCGGGCGGGCAGTTTGATTGACATCTGAGTTGACTCAGATGTCACTTCCTGTCTTCTCTCTCCCATTTCACCTGAGAGAGGAAACAGGAAGTAAGAGGAGTAGAGCGGTGTGCAGCGCAGGAGAGGAGCGGAAAACACCGGAGAGGAGCACACAGTCAGGTAAGTGGGCTTCGGGTGTGTGTGTGCGGGTCCTGGGCATACATGGGGAGTGCCAAAATTTTATGAAATGCAAATAATCAGCAAGACTGTCTCAAGCACTAAGACCCAGACTAAATCAACGAGGGCAACGGGTCTGCTCCTGGCTATTTGCTTCAAAACTGCCTCGGATTTTTAATCTGGTACCTAAATGTGGGAGCTGAGAACTGCTGATTTGTGTTTGCATCAGTGCCAGTCTCTAATCTTGTAAGCAGACAACAAAATCATGGCTATAAAAGGAATTTCTTTGTTTCCTTATAGCAGTCAGATAAAATAGTACAACAACTATAACAGTTGGAGACCGAAAAGACATCTGCTAGCATTGACCATTTTGCAGATGTCTTCCAAACTACCTCATATATTGTTTACCCTTCATGCTCATTGCTAGAGACGTCCGTGACATTAGCATTGCCTAAATGCACTTAATATATCTGCAGTGTATGCTAAACAAGGTTACGGCTTCTTAATAATTACATTTTCTTTGCTTTACCTAAATAGCTACAAATACATTATCTATTAGTGTACATTGGCAATATATAGAGTCTTCACCTGTATTCATTACCACTGGACCAAAGTTATACCTTCTATGAGCCAACATCCGTTCCTACTGTAAATGACCAAAGATATATAACCCATCTACTGTCCTATATCGGTTTCTGCTATTGTTTAAATACACATCTAATATGTGTGTGTGTGTGATTAGTATATATCGTCTCCTATCACTGTCTGCGTGTGTTTTGAAGACTTATAATGTCATACCCGTGGCCCATGATCATAGTATGATCTCATACTACTACACAGAATGTGCAGCCTGGTATATGATGTGCAGAGCCCTGTGTATATGTTGTGCAGCCTGTTATATGATGTGCAGAGCTCGGTGTATAATGTCCAGCCTGTTATGTGATGTGCAGAGCCCGGTGTATAATGTCCAGCCTGTTATGTGATGTGCAGAGCCCGGTGTATATAATGTGCATCCTGGTATATGATGTGCAGAGCCCGGTGTATAATATCCAGCCTGGTATATGATGTGCAGAGCCCAGTGTATAATGTCCAGCCTGTTATGTGATGTGCAGAGCCCGGTGTATAATGTCCAGCCTGTTATGTGATGTGCAGAGCCCGGTGTATAATGTCCAGCCTGTTATGTGATGTGCAGAGCCCGGTGTATAATGTCCAGCCTGTTTTGTGATGTGCAGAGCCCGGTGTATAATGTCCAGCCTGTTATGTGATGTGCAGAGCCCGGTGTATATAATGTGCAGCCTGGTATATGATATGGATTCTATAAGGGGTGTGGCTTATGAGAAGTGGGAGGGGCCAACCATGGAGGGGCGGGGTCTTGCGCCCCCCATCCTAAAACTTCACCAGCCGCCACTGCCTACACGAGTAGTTTGCAAGGTGTATAAAGAATTAAGTAGTAAGGCACAGAAATAATAGTGGAAAGGAGAAGCAAGAAAAGAAAAAAGGGCGGGATAGAAAGGAGGGTAAAAGAGGGGGAGAAAGGATTAAGGATTTAAAGGGATAGTAGACTACCATCTCAGCTCCCATGCCATCTCACTGCGTGTCCTCCCAAAGATGCCAACGCTCCCATATCGCATTGTGTTCGTCCAGCTTGTCTCTCATTCTGGCTGTCATTTTTTTTTTATCAATTCAACATCTTTAATTCTGGTGTATAGGGCCTCTTGGGATGGGGGTATGTTTTTTTTTCAGTTTAGGGCTATTTGACAGGGAGCTGCTGTGAGTATGTGTCTAAGCAATTTCTTGCATGGTTTGGTAATTTTCGGTTGAGATAGGCCAAATAAGAAATATTTTGGTGTGAAGGGTATGGGTGTTTCAAAGAGGTGGATCAGTAATTGTTGAATGGAATTCCAGTATGGAGCTATTAGGGGACACGTCCAATAGATGTGAAAGAGAAAGCCCCTGTCACGCTGGAATCGCCAGCATTGGCCTGAGGTGGAGGGATACATTTTGTGCAGGAGTTCTGGGGTCTGATACCAAAAGTAGAGAATCTTATATGAATTTTCTTTATAGAGAGTGCATACGGAGCTCTTAGCTGCCTGCCTCCAGACTGCCTGTCATGCCTCCATTGGGAGTTCCTCCCCCAGCTCTCTCTCCCACCTCGTCATGTACGCGTGTTTGCCTTTCATGCTCATTGGGAATGTGTTCAGGAGTTGATATATATGCAATATCAGGTCCCTACGGTTATGTCCCTCTAGTATAATTTGTTCGAACGGAGATGGTGGGGAGAATTGCAGGTTTTCGAGCTATGGTCTGGGCAAAGTGTCTAATCTGTAGGTAGCTAAAGAGTGTCTGTTGTGGCAAGTCATGTTTGGTCTGGAGCTCTGAGAACTTCAGCCGCCTACTGGTTCTAGGATGTACCAGGTGACCAAAATGGAATACATTTCTGGAGGCCCAAGGCCAAGACATCTGGTGGGTGAGGCTGGATGGAATTTTGGGGTTATAAAGGAAGGAGTTCATTACTGAACATTCTGATTGCAGTTACCCGGTGCGGGATAACCTGTGCCAAAGCTTCCGGAGGTGTGACATCGGTCCTAGCATTCGATCGGGAGACACCTCCACAGTCATGTTCCAAAGAAGGCTATTTGGGTGTATTGGAGCTAACCATATTTTTTCTATCTGCGTCCATTTATTATAGGACGTCTGGGGAAACCATGAGAGCAAAGCTCTTAGTTGGGATGCTTGGTAGTATTTTACTGGATTTGGAAATGCCAATCCCCCATCTGCATGGGACACGGTCATGACAGAGCTTGGTATTCTGCGTTTTTTATAGTTCCAGACATATCTCAAAGCGTCGCCTTGGAGTTTACGTAAGTGGGCGTAGGGGACTAGAATGGATAGTGTCTGGAAGAGGTAGATGAGCTTTGGAAGGATAACCATCTTAATAGATGTGATCCGACCCAGGAGGGAGATCTGGTGGGGCTTCCATTTTTGGAGAAGCTCTCTTATCGATTTGTACAAGGGTGGGAAGTTGGCTTTGTATAAAGTGCTGTGAGGCCGCGTACACACGGGCGGACTGTTCGCCCAACCTTGTTCGGCAAACAGTTTCATCAAACAGTCCGCTCAAAATTTGCATGAGCGGACTTGCCCACACACGAGCGGACTGTTTGACGAACAAGGTTGGGCAAACAGTTCGCTCAACTTTTGAAATGAACGGACTCGCCCACGTAAGGCGGAGGCAAATCCGCCCATTTCGAGCGCGTGTACAGGTAGGCTCCGCCGCCTGGAATGGGCTTAAAGGGGAACCCCAACGCCGAAAAAAATCGGCGTGGGGGTTCCCCCCAAGTCCACACCAGACCCTTGTCCGAGCACGCTACCCGGCCGGCCAGGAAAGGGGGGCGAGCGAGCGCGCCCCCCCTCCTGAGCCGTACCAGGCCGCGTGCCCTCAACATGGGGGGTGCCTTGGGGAAGGGGGGGCCGCGCGGCCCCCCCACCCCAAAGCACCTTGTCCCCATGTTGATGAGGACAAGGGCCTCTTCCCGACAACCCTGGCCGTTGGTTGTCGGGGTCTGCGGGCGGGGGGCTTATCGGAATCCGGGAGCCCCCTTTAAGAAGGGGGCCCCGGATACCGGCCTCCCACCCTATGTGAATGAGTATGGGGTACAATGTACCCCTACCCATTCACCTGTGAACTAAAGTACAATAAAAAACACAACACAGAGAAAAAATATTTTATTGCACAGCTCCGGGGGTCTTCCGTCTTCGGGGGTCTTCTCGCCGGACTCCTCCGCTATGTGTGTGTAGCTCTTTTGCTAGCGGAGGAGTCCGGCTTTCTTCCTCCCCGCCGCCGGCCTCTTCTCCCGACTTCGGGGGTCTTGTCCCCCTCTTCGGTTCTTCTGCCGGGCCACCGCGCCTGGTCCGGTGGCCCGGTCTTCTGTCGCCGTCTTCCGTTCTTCTGTCGCCGCCTTCGGTTCTTCTGCCGGGCCACCGCGCCTTCTTGTAGCTCTTTTACAGGCGGTGGCCCGGTCTTCTGTCGCCGCTGTCGTCGCCGCCGCCTTCCGTTCTTGTTCTTCTTCTTGTTCTTCTTCTTCTCCTGGAGATGTTGACTCGACGAGCTCTCCGGCCGGAATGCCAGAGCCGCGCTGTGCGGTCACTTATATAGTGACAATGGGGCGGTGTCACATGGTATATGTCACATGGGTTGGTCACATGGTGACCCCGCCCCCTTACGATGTCATAGTCCCCATGTGACATCAACCCATGTGACCAACCCATGTGACATATACCATGTGACACCGCCCCATTGTCACTATATAAGTGGCAGCGGAGCGTGTCCCTGGCATTCCGGCCGGAGAGCTCGTCGAGTCAACATCTCCAGGAGAAGAAGAAGAACAAGAAGAAGAACAAGAACGGAAGGCGGCGGCGACGACAGCGGCGACAGAAGACCGGGCCACCGCCTGTAAAAGAGCTACAAGAAGGCGCGGTGGCCCGGCAGAAGAACCGAAGGCGGCGACAGAAGAACGGAAGACGGCGACAGAAGACCGGACCAGGCGCGGTGGCCCGGCAGAAGAACCGAAGAGGGGGACAAGACCCCCGAAGTCGGGAGAAGAGGCCGGCGGCGGGGAGGAAGAAAGCCGGACTCCTCCGCTAGCAAAAGAGCTACACACACATAGCGGAGGAGTCCGGCGAGAAGACCCCCGAAGACCCCCGGAGCTGTGCAATAAAATATTTTTTCTCTGTGTTGTGTTTTTTATTGTACTTTAGTTCACAGGTGAATGGGTAGGGGTACATTGTACCCCATACTCATTCACATAGGGTGGGAGGCCGGTATCCGGGGCCCCCTTCTTAAAGGGGGCTCCCGGATTCCGATAAGCCCCCCGCCCGCAGACCCCGACAACCAACGGCCAGGGTTGTCGGGAAGAGGCCCTTGTCCTCATCAACATGGGGACAAGGTGCTTTGGGGTGGGGGGGCCGCGCGGCCCCCCCTTCCCCAAGGCACCCCCCATGTTGAGGGCACGCGGCCTGGTACGGCTCAGGAGGGGGGGCGCGCTCGCTCGCCCCCCTTTCCTGGCCAGCCGGGTAGCGTGCTCGGACAAGGGTCTGGTGTGGACTTGGGGGGAACCCCCACGCCGATTTTTTTCGGCGTTGGGGTTCCCCTTTAAGCCCATTCCAGGCGGCGGAGCCCGCGACGTCTCCTTCGCGGGCCCCACCTACCTGTACACGCGCTCGAAATGGGCGGACTTTCCGAGCGGGAACAGTCCGCTCATTTCGAAAGTACAGCGGACAAGCCCACACACGGGCGGACTGTTCGCTCAAACACAGTTTCAGCGGACAGTTTTTCGGAATTTCCGAAAGACTTTGTCCGTCCAACTGTCCGCTGAAACTGTCCGCTGAAAGCCCACACACGAGCGGACTGTCCGCCCAAACACTGTTCAGCGGACAAGGTTGGGCGAACAGTCCGCCCGTGTGTACGCGGCCTGAGAGGGAGTAACAGAGTCCCCTAGGTATTTAAGATGTGTTCCCATCTGTAGGGGAAGGCGGACTGCAGGTATTTGGCCTCCACTTTCGAGGTGTTCAGAGGGAGGGCCATGGATTTTGTTGTGTTTGTCTTGTACCCCGAGATCGCCCCATAGGTGTTTAGCTCAGCGTGAAGATTAGGCAGGGAGATCCTAGGGTGGGTCAGTGTCATGATGATGTCATCTGCAAACAAGGATATCTTAAACTCCTCGCTTCTAACCGAAATCCCCCTAATGTCCCGGTTGCCCCTAATGGCCGCCGCCAGTGGCTCTACACAGAGTGCAAACATCAGAGGGGAAAGGGGACAGCCCTGGTGGGTGCCATTAGTAATCTGGAAGGTGGGTGAAGTAGCGAACGGGGTTTTTACTTTGGAGGTGGGGTTAGTATAAATATTATTTACTGCCTGGAGTAAGGGTCCCCTGAAACCCATGTGATGAAGCGTGGCCATCATACAGGGCCAGCTTAGGCGGTCAAGCGCCTTTTCTACGTCTAGGCTTAAGATTACCGATTCCGCCCTTTCTCTATTGGCCACTTCAATTAAATCTATGACTTTTCTGGTATTGTCGCCTGCCTGGCATAGGGGCACAAAACCTACTTGGTCCTTATGTATTAAAGTGGAGAGGAGTATGTTCAGTCTGTTTGAGAGAATTTTTTGTGAATATTTTCAAGTCAGAGTCAAGCAGGGCTATAGGTCTATAACTGGCGCATATTGCCGGATCTTTGTCTAGCTTTGGAATTAGGGACAGGAAAGATCTTTGCATGTCGCTAGGGACCGGGGTTTGGTGGAGAAAAGCATTATATAGTTCAGTCATAAGTAGGGGAAGGAAAGTCTTGTAATATTCATACGGCAACACGTCCTGTCCGGTGGACTTATGAGTGGGAAGGTCCTTCACCGTCGCCTCCAGTTCCTCCGCGGTAATGGGGGCATTGAGTCCTATTAGATCGTCGTCTTGCAATCGGGGCAGTCCTGCACGCTCCAAATAATGGGTGATGCAGTCGGCTAGGTCGGACGAAGGGGGGTTGTGTGGTATCTCGGCTTTATTGTAGAGGTCCGTGTAGTAGTCAGAAAAGGCGTTTATGATTTCCTGAGGATGGGTTAAGAGATCTCCCTTTTTATCCTTAATTTGATGTGGTGTAGACATATGGGCTCGCTCTGTTAATTTTCTAGCTAGGAGTGATTGTGCTTTGTTGCCCTTATCGTAATACACCTGTCTTAGGCGGACCAGAGCTTTTTCTACTTGACCCATGGCCAAGTCCCATAGTGTCGCTCGTACGTGGACTATCTGTCTCAAAAGTGGGACTGACGATGAGTTTTGGAGTTTTGTCTCCAGTGACTTCAGTTTTTTTTGCAGAGGGAGCAATAAAACGGCCCCTAAGGACTGCCTTATGTGCAGACCACAAAGTCGGGAGCAAGATGTCAGGGGTGTCGTTTTCTACAAAGTAGTGTTGTATCGCGGATTCTAGCTCAGTTTTGGAGGGGGTGTGTTGTGGAAGAAAGTTGTTCAGTCTCCAGTTACACGGTCGGTGGAGAGGGGTGCCTAGGTTTAAAGACAATGCAATGGGGGCGTGGTCCGACCATGAAATGGGGAGAATTTGCGCAGATTCGGTAATGTGTAGTGTGTTATTGTCTACAAAAAGATAATCTATACGGGAATGGGTTTGATGGGGGGCGGAGTAGAAGGTATATTGACAGTCAATAAATAAAAAAGGTGATCAGCGCAAACTATATACCAAATATTACTACAAAGATGGAAAATCCTTGTTTGATATGTATTCTACTTCATAAAGTGCAATAAATCAATAATTATATCAATACTATTGGTGAATCCTAATGTAAATTGCTGCTGTGCATGCAATTGTTTAGCTGCTGTGCAAAACTGCTACTGTGCAAACGACATAAATAAATAATTCGCTGTGCATGCGATTATTTAGCTGCTGTGCAAAACTGCTACTATGCAACCTACAGAAATAAATTATTCACTGTGCATGCGATTATTTAGCTGCTGTGCAAAATACTACTGTGCAAACTATGCAAACAAATCATTTGTTGTGCATATGATTATTTAGCTGGTGTGCAAACTGCTACTGTTCAAATGACACTAATAAATCATTTGCTGTGAGTACAATAATTTAGCTGCTGTGCAAAATGCTACTGTGCAAACTACGCAAATAAATTATTTGCTGTACATGCGATTATTTAGCTGCTGTGCAAACTGCTACTATGCAAACTACGCAAATAAATTATTTTCAAAAAATGCTCAACACATTACCATAAATTCATAAAGTGAATAAAATAGCTATTGCTATGCAAATAATTAAAACAAACACTTAATATAGTGCAAAATCATGCAAATCATCATCAGATGCTAAACATTAAATAATAATTGAATGAACACTAAATAGTGCAAAATGGTGCAAGATTATCATAAAGTTCTGAGTATCAAATGATCCTTTGTGTATGCCTTTAAGGGGGTAGGTGTACCAATACAGTCCTATTTATATTGAGTAGTGATACCCATAAAAGTCCATCCATAAACAGTAAACATGCAAGTTAGTGCAAAAAGTGCTGGTGTACAGCAATGTGACAGACAACTGTGCACTCTTGGTGTGCGCCACTCAGTGCTCTCTATGCGCTTACCTCTAAATGGGTAAGAAATGCCTCTCAGATATTTCTAATGATGAGTCCCCCTGAGTGTGGTAACCAGGGATGATGTCCTTAAGAGTGCTGTATTGCAATAATGGCTCCCAGTTGGTTAGTTCGCCCGTTCATCCACGACAAATGAAAGTGGGGAATAAACAGGAAGATCCCATAGCGTAATATGTCTCAAATAGGTTTATTTATGTTTAAAAAATGGCTACTTACAACAATGCTGAAAACAACAGACAGATCAAACAATGTGCGGTGTTGCAAACGTCTCTATACGTCACTTCCAGTTGTTCCTTAATCCAGTAACTTCCCTATGCATTACGTCACAGGTCATGACTTCATCAGGGGGACACCCCATCTGATGAAGGCGATATCAGCACAGTTTGTACATACTCATGTCTGATATTGTCTTTAATTTTCAAAGTTGAACTTTGTAAGTTCCTGTTGTCTGTATGTTATGCTTTGATATATTCCTGTTTACACAAAAACTCCAAGTTATAAAAATGTTACCCAAAATAATGTTTTCTATACATCAAATATGTTGGTTTGTTGTAAAACCCTTTTCTAAATGCACATGTGAATGTGCTTTGAGTAAAAAGTGAAATTATCAACAATGTGTGGCTTCCCTTTTCAATGCGCAAAAGCAGTATTTGTAGTAAAGTTGTTGTTTTCTGTGGCAATGGGTGTTATTTACTAAAGGCAAATCCACTTTGCACTCCAAGTGCAGTTTCAGGTGCACTTTTGCAGTGCACTTGTAGTGCATAGTGGATGTGCCTTTAGTAAATAACACCCACAGTGATGTTTAAATTTCCCCAATCACGCCATTTTCATGACACCATATATTTCTGCCATGGTGCTGAAAATGAGCAATATTTTTGTCAGTAATGCACTACATACATTATCAACAAAAACAAGCTATGTGTGTAGCAGACCCACAACATAATAATATTATCTGAAGAAGAGACTGTCACTTCATCTTGCTCAGAACTTGAGTTTGCACTGTTGTGAAAAAAGGCCCAAAAAAAAAAAACCAGCAAAATACCCATGAGACACCTAAAACAAAGCCAAGCAGTAAATGAAAACAAATATTATTGTAGTTTCAAAGAAAAATTTATTAAAATAATGCCTCTCAGACATTGTCTGGCATATCAATGGCCCCCCTACCCACAAAGTACTCCATGTATTGGTTTCTGACCTCGCGGGCACTTTGAGGGGGCAAGCCAGGACGAGCAGCTTCAAGGGCCGTGAGGTTGACATTTTCTGGCAAGTCTGCATCAGGGCCAACTGAGGCCACATAGTTTGATGAATGTTTTTTCAAAAAATTGTGCAGAACACAGAAGGCAAGTACAATGTGATTTAGTTTATATTCTGCCATGTAGATTGACGTCAAAAATAGGCGGAACCGGGGGGCGTGGCCAGCGCATGAGCTGAATGGAAGCTCTGTGAGAGAGCTCTGTGACACGAACGGCATATTAGCGACAATTCACAGCGAATATCGATAAAAAAGATACGAACAGACAACGGAAGAGTTCCTGAATCCGAAGGTGATGTCAAAAAAGCGGAAAGACGAACGGAAAATGAAAAAACTAACCACATTCTCCTCTCAGTCAGTGGGTGGGAGAAAAAAAGATGGCACAGATCCTCTCACAGCTGCTGTACCAGCAACAGCCTCCTCAGGGAGAGTGCAATACACTGACAGGCCTGATGCTGCTCTAGAAGAATCACCTCAGAAAACACATCTGGAATCTCCTCATGAGGAAGATTACCTCAGCCCTACATGTCGCAGCCCGGCTAAAACTCGTATCAAACTGGATTTCACAGGCCAGGAGGTAAGCTATAAAATACCTCATATTAGTCAAGATAACACAGTCATAACTCCTATAGCTTCACCTATAGCCGCATTCCCCACTAATAACCAGCCTATTCTGGACACCCAATTAAAAGAAATGCTATTAACTTTACATACTTCGCTTCATACGGATATTTTACAACTCACAAATCAATTCTCCAAAGCAGTGAACTCCTTAGGTGAAAGAGTACACACTATTGAGAACTCTATGGGAGACATGACCAATACTATTAATGATTTAATAGATGCTCATGAAGAAAATAAAGCTGAAAAAGAGTGGCTTAAATTTAAAATCGCAGATTTAGAAGACCGCTCAAGGAAGAACAATCTCAAAATCAGGGGTATCCCTGAAAATATACAGCAGTCTGATCTTAAAAAATATGCCACTGACTTATTCTCCAACTTGCTGCCAGCTATACCAGCCTTAGAGCTCACAATTGATCGTATCCATCGGATTCCGAAACCGTCATTTCTCCCTCCACAGATACCACGTGATGTACTACTTAGAGTACACTTCTACCATGTTAAAGAACAAATCCTATATAAAGTGCGACATCTAGGACAACTTCCACAACCATATAATACAATCCAGATTTATGCTGACTTGTCTAAAGATACTCTAGATATGAGAAGACAACTTTCCACGATTACAAAAGCTCTGCGTAATCATGAAATTGAATACCGTTGGAAACAACCATCTAAACTACTGATACAGAAGAACGACACCTACCATACAATCACTTCTGTGGAACAAGGCATTAAGTTACTTCACGCATGGGGTATTATCCCCGAACCAACTCCACCTATCGGAGCTAAGAAGAATCTGGAGAAACTTATGCCACAATGGCATTAGCTTTCATTGACTAGATCCGGTCAAAATACAATCCTATCTATAGGAAACCGATCTATCAGCTTGCCCGCCGTGCCGTGCTATACTAAATCTTTGGAACAGCTGACCTTTGAACTAATTCCCCATTCTAATGTTGCAGTATACATTGAAATGTTTACCACTGCAAGTTAAGTTTAATGTTTGGTTATATTTTTGTTTGTGCTTTTACTTTTATTTTTTTCTTCACAGTATCCTATACACAACTCATAGCATTCAAAGGGACAGGTATGTTGTGAACCTACAAAATTTGAATCAAAACTTTTCAGTCACTAAATTTTTGGACATTCATAGTCATTTCAGACTACAGATTGTTCACATGGAAGTAGAATTTAAAGCTATTATCAGGCTAGTATGTACTTACTTTTTCCATCTTATTAATATCCTTTTATGAGTATAAAGTTAATATCTTTAAATACTAATGGTCTTAACCATCCAGCAAAAAGAGCGTCGATGTGGCAAATGGCTAACACCCAGCGATGTCAAATATTGTGTATACAAGAAACCCATTTCAAAACAGGCGCTACTCCCACTTGCACCCATAAGAACTTTCCTCACATATTTACAGCATCAGGCCAACAGAAAAAAAGAGGAGTACTTATTGCCATACATCATTCAGTTAATTTTCAATTGCATGAATCTATTGTAGATACCAATGGACGATACCTCATATTAATATGTACCATTGAGAATACACTTACTACATTGGTAAATGTGTATGCGCCTAATAAAAGGCAATCCCATTTTCTGAATGGCCTGATGAGAAAAATAGGTAAATGCCGAAAAGGTGCCTTAATAATTTGTGGAGACTTCAACACAATACATGAACAAGAACTAGACACTTCTAATCCCAAAACCAGAACCAACTGTGCACTTAAAATTTTTTTGAATAAAAGCGATCTCTATGATGTATGGAGATGCCATCATCCTGGAGATCGTGAATACACATATCATTCCCTGGTACATAATACCTATACTCGTATCGATTATATTTTTACGGATAAGTGGTTATTGCAGCGGGTGAGGGAGTCTGACATTGCACCCATCACTTGGACTGATCATGCCCCAATTAGTATGACTATTCTACCTAAACACTCTCAAACGACCCATTTTCAATGGAGAACAAATGCATATCTTATCAAAATGCCTACCTATGCTACAGCTATACAAAACCAGATAACTGAATTCTTTAAATATAATGTGGGATCGGTGTCAGACTCCGCCACCCTATGGGGTGCTCATAAAGCATTTAGTAGGGGAATCCTAATGCAACTGAATGCTCAATTCAGGAAAAATAAAACGAAACTCATTGAGAAACTTACTGCTGACATTAAAACATTAGATTCCCAAAACCAATCTCACCCATCACAACAACTGAAAACTAAACTACAAATATTACGACAGGAACTCAGAACGACTTTATTGGATACATTTGAAAAACATACTAGAAAACTTAAAGCTAAATATTACCATACTAGCAACAAATCAGGAAAAAACATGGCACTTCGGATCAAAGGCAGATATTCCAAATCAAAGATTCCATATCTATACCACCCTATTACTAGGGAAAAATTGCAAGACCCCCAAGACATAGCGAATGCATTTAGCTGTTATTATAGCTCCCTTTACAATCTTAAAGATGATTCTCAAACTCCCACACCTACCCCAAAGAAAATACGTGATTTCTTAGATACTATTAGTCTCCCATCATTAACTACTGATCAAATCTCTGATCTTAACGTCCCATTTTCAGTGGAAGAAATTGCTAGAACTATAGACTCCCTGCCCAACAATAAATCTCCGGGCCCAGATGGAATGATAGGAGAATACTATAAATTACTTCGAGATATACTGGCTCCCCACTTATGCTCACTTTTTAACGAAGCGGCATCCAAATCAGAATTTCCGGCTGAGATGCTTCAGGCCTTGATCATAACACTGCCGAAACCAGGCAAAGATCCCAATGCTCCCCAAAATTTCAGACCGATTTCATTATTGAACATTGACATCAAAATATACGCCAAAGCAATAGCGAATCGACTGATGAACTACATACCAGACCTCATTCACAAAGATCAATCTGGCTTTACTAAAGGTCGACAATCTTCAGATGCAACAAGACGTCTGATTGATATTATACACTTCACTGAGAGACATCAAACGCCTTCTCTGCTCCTTTCTTTGGATGCAGAGAAGGCGTTTGATAGGGTCCATTGGGGCTATTTACAGTCAGTGCTTTTAAAATTCGGCTTTCATGGAAATATTTTATCGGCAATTTTTGCACTGTATAAGGGCCCCTCAGCGAGAGTATACACAAATGATATGTGTCTAGGCCCTTTGGCATCTCGAATGGAACACAACAAGGTTGCCCCTTATCTCCTTTAATATTTAATTTAGCCATCAAACCTCTAGCAGAACGTATACGATCTGACACAAAACTATCTGGTATAAAAATTGGGCAAATAGATAATAAAATAAGTCTGTTCGCAGATGACATAGTGCTTATAGTGTCTGATCCTATTTCATCTCTCCCGAATCTACAAAATATACTAACGACATTTGGAGCAGCATCATATTATAAAATCAATGAAACTAAGGCCGCGTACACACGGGCGGACTGTTCGCCCAACCTTGTTCGGCAAACAGTTTCATCAAACAGTCCGCTCAAAATTAGCATGAGCGGACTTGCCCACACACGAGCGGACTGTTTGACGAACAAGGTTGGGCAAACAGTTCGCTCAACTTTTGAAATGAACGGACTCGCCCACGTAAGGCGGAGGCAAATCCGCCCATTTCGAGCGCGTGTACAGGTAGGCGGGGCCCGCGAAGGAGACGTCGCGGGCTCCGCCGCCTGGAATGGGCTTAAAGGGGAACCCCAACGCCGAAAAAAATCGGCGTGGGGGTTCCCCCCAAGTCCACGCCAGACCCTTGTCCGAGCACGCTACCCGGCCGGCCAGGAAAGGGGGGCGAGCGAGCGCGCCCCCCCTCCTGAGCCGTACCAGGCCGCGTGCCCTCAACATGGGGGGTGCCTTGGGGAAGGGGGGGCCGCGCGGCCCCCCCACCCCAAAGCACCTTGTCCCCATGTTGATGAGGACAAGGGCCTCTTCCCGACAACCCTGGCCGTTGGTTGTCGGGGTCTGCGGGCGGGGGGCTTATCGGAATCCGGGAGCCCCCTTTAAGAAGGGGGCCCCCGGATACCGGCCCCCCACCCTATGTGAATGAGTATGGGGTACAATGTACCCCTACCCATTCACCTGTGAACTAAAGTACAATAAAAAACACAACACAGAGAAAAAATATTTTATTGCACAGCTCCGGGGGTCTTCCGTCTTCGGGGGTCTTCTCGCCGGACTCCTCCGCTATGTGTGTGTAGCTCTTTTGCTAGCGGAGGAGTCCGGCTTTCTTCCTCCCCGCCGCCGGCCTCTTCTCCCGACTTCGGGGGTCTTGTCCCCCTCTTCGGTTCTTCTGCCGGGCCACCGCGCCTGGTCCGGTGGCCCGGTCTTCTGTCGCCGTCTTCCGTTCTTCTGTCGCCGCCTTCGGTTCTTCTGCCGGGCCACCGCGCCTTCTTGTAGCTCTTTTACAGGCGGTGGCCCGGTCTTCTGTCGCCGCCGCCGCCTTCCGTTCTTGTTCTTCTTCTTGTTCTTCTTCTTCTCCTGGAGATGTTGACTCGACGAGCTCTCCGGCCGGAATGCCAGGGACACGCTCCGCTGCCACTTATATAGTGACAATGGGGCGGTGTCACATGGTATATGTCACATGGGTTGGTCACATGGGTTGATGTCACATGGGGACTATGACATCGTAAGGGGGCGGGGTCACCATGTGACCAACCCATGTGACATATACCATGTGACACCGCCCCATTGTCACTATATAAGTGACCGCACAGCGCGGCTCTGGCATTCCGGCCGGAGAGCTCGTCGAGTCAACATCTCCAGGAGAAGAAGAAGAACAAGAAGAAGAACAAGAACGGAAGGCGGCGGCGGCGACAGAAGACCGGGCCACCGCCTGTAAAAGAGCTACAAGAAGGCGCGGTGGCCCGGCAGAAGAACCGAAGGCGGCGACAGAAGAACGGAAGACGGCGACAGAAGACCGGGCCACCGGACCAGGCGCGGTGGCCCGGCAGAAGAACCGAAGAGGGGGACAAGACCCCCGAAGTCGGGAGAAGAGGCCGGCGGCGGGGAGGAAGAAAGCCGGACTCCTCCGCTAGCAAAAGAGCTACACACACATAGCGGAGGAGTCCGGCGAGAAGACCCCCGAAGACGGAAGACCCCCGGAGCTGTGCAATAAAATATTTTTTCTCTGTGTTGTGTTTTTTATTGTACTTTAGTTCACAGGTGAATGGGTAGGGGTACATTGTACCCCATACTCATTCACATAGGGTGGGGGGCCGGTATCCGGGGGCCCCCTTCTTAAAGGGGGCTCCCGGATTCCGATAAGCCCCCCGCCCGCAGACCCCGACAACCAACGGCCAGGGTTGTCGGGAAGAGGCCCTTGTCCTCATCAACATGGGGACAAGGTGCTTTGGGGTGGGGGGGCCGCGCGGCCCCCCCTTCCCCAAGGCACCCCCCATGTTGAGGGCACGCGGCCTGGTACGGCTCAGGAGGGGGGGCGCGCTCGCTCGCCCCCCTTTCCTGGCCGGCCGGGTAGCGTGCTCGGACAAGGGTCTGGTGTGGACTTGGGGGGAACCCCCACGCCGATTTTTTTCGCGTTGGGGTTCCCCTTTAAGCCCATTCCAGGCGGCGGAGCCCGCGACGTCTCCTTCGCGGGCCCCGCCTACCTGTACACGTGCTCGAAATGGGCGGACTTTCCGAGCGGGAACAGTCCGCTCATTTCGAAAGTACAGCGGACAAGCCCACACACGGGCGGACTGTTCGCTCAAACACAGTTTCAGCGGACAGTTTTTCGGAATTTCCGAAAGACTTTGTCCGTCCAACTGTCCGCTGAAACTGTCCGCTGAAAGCCCACACACGAGCGGACTGTCCGCCCAAACACTGTTCAGCGGACAAGGTTGGGCGAACAGTCCGCCCGTGTGTACGCGGCCTAAGTCCAATATTTTAGACCTAGGATTAGATAACACAACCAGGCAATTATTGTCTAATAAATACCCCTACCACTGGAAAGACGAGGGGATTTCTTACTTAGGAATCACTCTCACTAACAAAACAAAACAGTTATTTAAAACAAACTTTTTACCATTTAAGAAACATTTTGAAACAGATCTGACAACACTTAGTAAATTCAAATTTACATGGGCTGGTCGTCTGGCAGCTTTCAAAATGATGACCTTACCAAAATTATTATATCAACTCAGGTCCCTTCCAATATGTATCCCTAAATACTACTTTAAATCCTTACAAAGCAGTTTGGGAAAATATCTATGGAATGGCAAAAAATCCCGTTGCGCATACCATATACTAATTAAACATAGAAATATAGGTGGTGCGACTGTACCTGATCTACAGGATTATTATGACGCAACTCTTTTGACCCAATTGCAAGAATGGTTCTTGCCTACTCCTAAAACTTTATGGGGACAAATTGAGAAAGACATCACACGACAGCCTAATATGCAATTCTGGTTACTTAGTAGGAAAATTAAGTCCACAATTACAGCTCAATACCGACCAACGGTGAAAGCGACGCTACACTCTTGGCAGAGAATCATCACATACAAATGGGATAAAACTCCAATCACGGTGTTAAACCCTCCTCTAACAATTATACCAACATTAATTCCTGGCGTACAAATACACGACTGGAATTTGGGTGGGGATATCAAACTTGGTTCCTTCTTCCAACAGGGCTCATTAAAGTCTTTTTCTCAGTTAAGTAATGAATTACAGCTTCCGAATTCTGAGCGATCTACATATATTCAAATAGAAAAGTGTCTGCTACACAATCCACAACTCAGAGCTCCAATCCCGGTTAAAATATGGTCTTTCCTCAATAACCATGCCACCTCACAGAAAGGAGTAGCTACAATATACCCAATTCTAGGGGAAAAAAACATACCCAGCAAACTACCTTCCTTCCTTAAATGGGAACAAGATTTGGGGCAAGACTTTTCAATTAAACAATGGATGGCTTCCCTACGAAGCATATATAGGGCCACTGCATGTGTTACACTATGGGAACTGGCACAAAAAATTGTTCAAAGACAATACCTGACTCTACATATCCTAGCAAAATTCAAGGGGAACTCGTCACCTAATTGCTGGAGAAATTGTACCCAATTGGGGACCCTATTTCATATTATGTGGGACTGCCCAAGCTTACATAACTACTGGCAGGCAATCTCCCATTTACTCACTTCCGTAACAGGTATTGTCCTTCAACTTTCACCAGAACTAGCCATTCTGAATATGAATTTACATACGATTCCCAAACAATATCGTAAAGTAGTAACACAAATACTTTTAGCTGCGAGACTATCCATAACTAGAAAATGGAAAACTGACTCTCTTCCTACTATGACAGAAGTTATAGAATTAACCCAACTCCACCACTCCTATGAATTGTTATTTCCTAATGACAAATCCCTATATATTAAGGAACAACTATGGGAACCTTGGAGTACATGGTACAAAAATTATACTTCCACAATTTAGATAATGCTGATTCTTTAATCATATAGAAGAAAGAACTCCTGTGCGTTTTAATATTTTTTTTTTTTGGATGGCTTTAAAAATAATTTCATAGCAAAGTGACAAATATATCACATATTTGTTTATCTGAATTGAGCTGCGGAGTAAGAATAGATCTTTATTTTCCTTCATAAAAGATAACTACTGTGTTTGAATTTCCTTTAGGATGTTGGCCTAGGTACTCCAAGACACAGATAGATCCCTGTGAGGGGTGTCTTGGGGTCCAGAAGTGGCCATTATCCATATCGCTATTTATAAATCTTACAATAATTATATTACGGACTTTATTATACAAATTCTAAGAGACTTACTCTTGTTCGAGTCCCTTTATGACTATGAATATTAGATACTTAGGAATACTACTTTATTCTTTATTGTGGATTATTTGTTTCTATGCTATATTATGCTGAGAAAACCCTGTCACTACATTATACTGTGTTATGTTACTTTTATTACTATATATTATTTTTTTTTTGTTTTGTAACCCTTGTTGTAACTAACTCTGCTAAAAATCTCAATAAAAACATTTGAAAAGAAAAATAGGCGGAACCAGCTGGCCATTATCCCGAAAGTGTTCTCCACGATTCTTCTGGCTCTGGCCAGCCGGAAATTAAAGATCCTCTGATCCGGGGTGAGGGTCCTCATCAGGAAAGGCTGCATCAGATGGTTTGCCAGAGCAAACGCCTCATCCTCGACGAAAATGAACGGGAGTCCTTCAAGATTCTCCTCTGGAGGTGGCAAGCCCAGACTGCCACTCTGGAGATGCCAGTAGAATTCCGTCCGTGCGAACACTCCACCATCTGACATCCGGCCATTTTGCCCCACGTCCACATACAGGAAGTCATAGGTCGCTGACACCACCACCAACATCCCGATACTATTAAACGCCTTGCAATTATAATAGTATGACCCCGAGTTGGGGGGTGGGACGATGCGGATGTGTTTCCCATCAATTGCACCTCCATAATTGGGAAAGTCCCAACGACTGGCAAAGTGGGAGGCCACAGTCTGCCATTCCTGTGGCGTTGAAGGAAACTGTGGAGTGAAACAAGAAAAAAAAATTGTAATTTTGCATATCAACATTGCAAGCAGATTAGACACAAACATTTTTTGACAATATCAGTATAACATTTTGGGAAATGAGTATTTAAAGCCTAAAGTATAAGGTCCCCTTATCAGATTCATCACCCCCCATCCCTCCACCACCTCCCATCCCCCCCATCTTATGAGCCATTGCAAAAAATGAGGGGGGATGTTTTGGACAGGTAACCCTCTCCACTTCATTGAGAGCTGAATGCATAAATAATGTGTGATACTTTGGCCAGCCCTTCCTTACTTACACTATTGGCAGCCCACCGGACAGGTAAGAAGTGTCATAATACAAAAAAAGGAACAAATGGAAACACATTTTGACATTCTGCTATTACCTATCAAGATAATAATAGGACTGTAGCATTTGAAAGTATTGAGGCAGGCCCTTGCACTACATGCTTTGGTGAATTAGTCCATAAATCTGACCAGAAAAAAGGTAGGTATAGTGTGTATTGGGTTTGGCAAAGTCAGCAGATAGAGGATTGCTATCAGCTGACCTAGCAGTTGGGGGAGGGGGGTTCCTAATGAGTTTGGCCCAACCAAAAAAAAAATCTGGCACTCTGCATGAATTTAAGCACACACATAACATTTTTACACATTTTAGGGGGTGTTTAGGGGAAAGCAATACTATGGAGCTGACAAAATACATTGCTAAGTGACTAGACTATAGGTTTATGTGCCCAGAAGAGCCTGCTGGGGAAGTTAGTGAAGTCAAATATGCATGAAGGGCAAAAAAGGAACTTGAAAAGCTTCCAGCATGCATGAGGACAAAGGGGCACAGCATATCAATTAGAGCATATTCCAATCATGGTAATTAGGGAATGTGGAAAGAAATCCAAGACATTAGCAATCATTAAATACATAGAATGTGATGTTAAAGGAGAAAACTTACCTTCATATAGTCCTTCTGCAGGACTTGAATGATGGCAGAACAGGTCTCTGGAATAATGATCCCCAGAGCCTGGGGGGAGATGCCTGTGGAGAACTTCAGGTCCTGAAGACTTCTCCCTGTCGCCAAGTAGCACAACGTGGCGATGAGCCTCTGCTCCGGAGTGATGGCTTGCCGCATGCAGGTATCCTGCCTGCTGATATAAGGGGACAGCAAAGCCAGCCGACGGTGAAAAACGGGGTCCGTCATCCAGAGATAATTCCTGAAATCATCAGGATTATTCTCCCGGATCTCACGAAGCAAAGGCATGTGCAAGAACTGGTCACGCTGGTGCAACCAATTCTTGGTCCACAAACTCCCCCTCGCCCTGTTCATGGACCGGCTTGTGTCAAAGCTAAAAGCCCAACACCAAGCCCCTGCACAGCACAAACTCTATGATGAGTATGTACACGAAACATGGCTTGAAAACGGTCGGCTGGTCAGAACGGACAACAGAAAGCACCGATAAACAGCAATGCCTGAAAGAATGACCTGGAAACCAGAAACGAGCAGACAATAAGCAATGAAAATCAAAGCGTACTATACCAAGATATAGTCCACAATGAGCAACAAATGCTAACTGACTACACGCACTGATAAGCAGATATGCACCCACAAGCACAAACTGAAGAGCAGTAACGAACTGAAGCACAAATCTGAAAAGCACGAATCGTCTATAACCAAAGTTCTACTAACGCGCGATAAACACGAGATCAGCAGAAGGAGCCCAAAAGGTGCCGGACGTGGTGCTGAACTTCCATTTTCTAGTGCCATCGTACGCGGCTCACGTCACCGCGTTTTTGGCAACCGGAAATTCCATCAACTTAGTCCGACCGTGTGTATGCAACACCACTTCCGGACCACTTCCGGACTAAATCCGTCTGAATTTATCCAACGGATTTGGTTGTCGGAATTTCCTACTGTGTGTGTAGGGCTTAAAGTGTTGGTGTATTTAATGAAACATGCATCTAGACGACCAATCCAACCTTAATGGCCGCAAACTGTGGATGGGTGGGAGCACAACTGTACAAACCAGAAATATTAATGCCAAAATGATATTATCTATTGTAGAAAACATAAAGGGGTTTAGGTATTCAAATCATAAATTACAAATGCCAATTATATTAGATCAAAAAGATAGAATTTTCCAATTTTTATGCAAATGTCCTATTTATTCTTTGTATCTACCTGAAACTTCAACTCTTAATCTAAGGATCTTATCTAACCTATTTGTGTTATACTAGCCCTACCTTTCTAGACCCTGAATATCAACGAACCACATGTCCCCTGTGGCCACTCTTGGTATTGCTCCCTCAAACCTCTACTGCAGGGCAGATATTACCATGTAAAGGTGGAGACAATAGGTTTACTGAGGATTTGCTTTTTTTTAAATACGATATTCAGAGGAACCTTGTATATTATAGTTAGTGAAGTGATTGTACTTGTGGTAATGTCATAGCTTCAGCATGAGCACCCTAGTGCACATATTGGGCCATATATTATTTGTATAGGATAGCCCTCTTTATTTTCCAATCATCTTATTGTTCAATGTATCTTCCTGGACTCCTGGAAGTGTTCATGCTAGGGATATGCCCTATGATGTTTAAATGTATCCTCTGTTATAAGATTTATTGTATTTAATTCCTATAAGGGTCAATAGCCCCAGCATTTTTTGTTTCCCATATAGAACATTTCACTGATTGAAGCCTGTCATATGAATGAGGTTCAGAAATTGGATATGAAGCAGTTAAGGTCAATATCCAGGTTGAGGCCCTCAGGCACCAGGTACCCCAACCTGTATATCCATCTAGTCTTGATTTGTGACACCAGGATTTTTTTGTTGCCACCTCTCCAATGGTCCTTTACTAGATCTATACCATGAAAAAAGAATCATGTGGGATCCCTTTGGTGTACCTCCTTGAAGTGCCTTGAAAGGCTATGCTTAGGGAGCCCTTACCTTATGTTGTTGATATGTTCCCTAATCCTCACACAAAGGGGGCGTGTGGTCCTACCCACGTATTGGAGATGGCATGGACACTCAATAACATAAGTGACATGAGTGCTGTTGCGGGTGATCAACTCTCTTATTTGATATTCCCTGTTATTAATTGTAGATTTAAATGATTCTTATTTCTGAGGTCGCTTCTCGCTTACTCTACATGGGAGGCATTTTTGACACCTGTAAAACTCCTTCATTTCTGAGAATAGTTTAGCAGGTTTTAGGGGATCAATCACATTATGGCCTAAGTGGTTTCTAAGTGTCGGAGCCCTTCTGGATTTCATTGCTCGGTTTCATTGCTAGGATTTTGGATAGGGTTCTATCTTCTTTCAGGATAGGCCAATATTTCCTGATGATGTGTTCTATTTGTTGGTATTGAGTTGGTATTCTATTTGTTGGTATTGAGTAGGGATGAGCTTCGAGTTTGAGCTGAACCGATGTTCGACTCGAACATCGTCTGTTCGGCCGCTCACCGAATTCCAAACATTATGAGCAGCCAAATTCGTGTGACACGTCATGGCCCATAATTCACTGCGGCATCGCATCGCAGTGCATTGCTGGCTGCTGATTGGCCAAGCATGCACTATGAACCGCATGCTTTGGCCAATCACAGTGCAGAAAAAACAGAAAGCCATAACTGGCCAAAGCCAGGGTGGCTTTGGCCAATTATGTCTCAGGGGGTTTAGTACACGCCCGACACTATATAAGTCTGTGACAGACAAGGAGAGAGAGAGAGAGAGACAGTGTCATTTAATTTGAGTTAGATAGAGTAGGAAGGCGAGTCAGTTAGCTTCAGTTGTATGTAGTGTGTAGAGGATATATATGCATCCCAGGTGTTGTATATATATTTATACACTGTATTCAGTTTAGCTAGATCCGTTCCTGTTATTCTCTTCATAATATACTGACAGGCAGGGAGCTGCAGTATTTTCACTTGGCGTACTGTATCCTTTGCACAGTGTGCACCTAAGGCTTAACTGAATACAATTGCCGGCGTTCTCATACAAACACAGGCAGGGAGCTGCAGTATTTTGATTTAGTGTCCTTTGCACAGTGTGCACCTAAAGCTTACCTGAATACAATTGGCGGCATTCTCATACAAATACAGGCAGGGAGCTGCAGTATTTTGTTTTAGTGTCCTTTGCACAGTGTGCACCTAAACCTTACCTGAATACAATTACATCTCCCTACAGGCCATTAGTGTGTCTGGAAGGCCAACAAGAAGAGGCAGACAGTCACGAGCCAATAAAAGAGGGCAAGCAGGCTCTGTGTCCAGAGGCAACAGTGCTGGTCTTGGACATGGTGCACCCTCATCAGCACGTGGCTGTGGGACACGTTTGTCTTTTTTTTCAGCAGCTGGCCGTGTTGAACCACAACATTACGAAGACTTGGTAGAGTGGATGACCAAGCCGTCCTCATCCTCCTCATCCTCTCTCACCCAGGCTCAGGGTACTTTGTCTGGCAAAGCAGCTGCCAACGTGGCCTCTTCTCTCTGCTCAATGGCATCAGTCACTCCTTCCCACTCCATATCCTCCTGAGGAGTCCCCCGAACTGTTTGACCACAGTGTTGGGTACATGCTCCAGGAGGATGCCCAGCATTTTGATGATTGTACCCAGCTAGAGGAAGGCAGTAACGTGAGCTCAGAGAGAGGGGGTGTCCAAGAAGGACAGCAATCTGGCAGTCATGTTCCCCCAGCTGCAGCATACTGCCAGGTTTTCTCCAGTGATGAGGAGGGAGGGGGTGATGAGGCCACTGACTCCACGTGAGTGCCTGATTGGAGAGAGGAGGAGGAAGAGGCGGCACATCTTTGACGAAGCAGGATGCCCCCCAAGGGCCAGATTACGGGAAGCACACTGACTGCATCACACCGCAGAGCTCTGCATGTGCAGGGCGCTGCTGTCTCTTCACGTTATTCCAAAAGTTCTTTGGTGTGGGCCTTTTTTGAGACGAGTGCATCTGATCGCACCGCTGCTTTTTGCAACATATGTCTCAAATGTATTTCACGTGGCCAAAACATCACTCGCTTGGGCACCACATGCTTGACCAGACATATGTCGACCTGCCATGCAGTTCGTTGGCAAGTGTACCTAAAAGACCCACACCAAAGAACAAAGCAAACCTCTCCTTGTGCCTCATAAGCTGGGATCTTCAACTCCACTATACCTTCGGTCCTCTCTGAAACCTGCACTGAGAGGAATGAAGGTGTAGAATTAGGTGTGTCACAGCCAAGTACTCTGCTATCTTGCCTCAGCTGCTGGACCATCCAAAGAAGTTCAATCCCAGCCATCCACATGCCCAGCGGTGGAATGCTAGCTTGGCTAAATTGCTAGCACTTCAACTGCTGCCTTTTCAGTTGGTAGACTCTACCCCCTTCAGTGAGTTTGTGGAATGTGCGATTCCTCAGTGGCAGGTTCCCAAACACCACTTTTTCTCAAGGAAGGCGATTTCGGCAAGGCAAAGTCTTGGCCCCGCTGGACAAGGCGGTCAGTGGTAAGGTGCATATTACCGCTGATTGGTCCAACAGGCATGGACAGGGACGTTACCCACCTTTTACGGCACATTGGGTGACTCTGCTGGCAGCTGGGAAGGATGCAGGACAAGGTGCAGTGGTGTTGGAGGTTGTTCTGCCACCACGCCTCCAAAATGCTACTACTGGCGATTCTGACACACCTCTCTCCTCCACCCCCTCCGCTTCTTCTTCCTCCATGGCCTCTTCCTTTGCTTTGTCCTCGGAACCAGCGGTGCACCGTAGGCATTCAAGGGGCTACGCAAGTATGCAGGCAAAAAGATGCCATGCGGTGCTTGCGCTAGTGTGCTTGGGGGACAGGAGTCAATGAGTACCTGTGCGACTATGGCACCAGGACAGAGTCAGGGGAGCTTGTTTTTTTTTCCCCATGCCAGTGGGCCATGATCAGGGATGCATGCACTTTCCTGTCACCATTTGAGGAGGCCACGAGGATGGTGAGCAGTGACAGTGAATGCATCATTGACACTGTCAGTGACACTGTCCCTCTTGTCCACCTGTTGGAGCACACACTGTATGGAATAATTGACAGGGCACTTGAGGCAGGAAGAGGAGGATTTCCTTACCTCTCAAGGCCCCCTTTATCCAGCCAGTGTTCCTGCTGGCCTGCCAATCACACAGGAAGAGGAGGAGGAGGGTTGTGTCAGCATGGAGGTGGAGCCTTGCACTCAGCATCAGCAGCGGTCTTTAAGGGATCATTTACAGTCCCAAGAAACCCATGGACCTGGGAGGAGGTTGCTGTGGATCATATTGTTCTTAGTGACCCAGAGGACTCCGGACCGAATGCCTCAGCTAACCTACGCTGCATGGCCTCCCTGATCCTGCAAAGCCTGCAGAAGGATCCTCGTATTCGCCGGATCAAGGAGAGGGATCATTACTGACTGGCAACCCTCCTTGATCCATGTCCAAGGGTAAGGTTGCGGACCTTATCTTGCCATCGCAGACGGAGTGTCAGGTACTCACCAGAGGTCGAAGTGCTGAGAGCGGCTTCCCTTGCAACTGGGTGTACAGTACCCCTGAGGGTGGAACTGCGGTTACAGGGCACGAAGGGGCACGGGCAACTTGTATGCAGGAAGTCTTCTGAAGGAAGAGATGCCCGTGCAGATGGCCTTGGGATATACCTGAAGAGAACACCCAGCAGGGGTTCTAACACTTGGAGTGAAGAACAGCAGGAGGCCGAGGGTCAAATACCAGGGAGGTAGATCAGAGTCCGAGAGCAAGCTAAGTCATACACAAAGGTCAGTCTGTAAATCCAGGCGTCACAACACAGGGAATAGGCAGAGACAAGTCCAGGATGCAGGCCGAGGGTCAAACACAGGAAAAGCAGAGAGGGAATTCCAAGAAGCAACCAAGAGGTCAAATCACAGGAGAGGTCCGAGAGAGTAGTCAGGTACGATCCAGGGTCACAACGGGAAGGCTCAGGAAACAAGGCACAAGGACACAGGAACACAGGAACACTGGAGCTGAAGAGACAAATCAGCAAAGACACAGAGCAAATGATTGCCTTTTATAGGCCTGCCAGAGTGTTCAGGTGGTGTGCATAGCCATGCTCATAGGCGTGCGCATGCACACACGTCGTTGTACCATATTGCGCATATGCGTGCGCCAACCGTACTGTGTGCGCGCAGACCCACTAATTTGCGCACCCGTATGTGCAAACTCGCCATATCGCTCACCCGTGTGCGCCTTTGTGCTGGTCTACCCCGCAGGCGCACAGGGGAACACCGACGCTGAAGTCTGTTGATCCTCTGACACGGAGCAGAGGATGAAACATCTTCGGGAGGCCTCGCAGAAAGGTCTGTGCAATGCATTCCCAGAGACTGAGAGGTTACAAATTCCTGGTCCTGGACAACATGTTGCTAAGGCTTCGGTCAGTCATAGAAGGAGCGGTGGAGAAGGTGGCTGTCTGACCAATAAGTTCAGACAATTTTGTGAAGGTATGATCGGTTCTAGCAACCATCACCAGCGTCTGATTTACATGGTGCAGGAATACCTAGTGGCAAGATCAGACTTGGACACCCTTCCCACTGACAATCCTCTGGTTTACTGAGTCTTGAGGTTGGATCACTGGCCAGAGCTTGCACAGTATGCGATTTAGCCACTGGCCTGTCCTGCATCCAGCGTTCTTTCGGAACGCACATTCAGTGCTGCTGGAGGCTTTGTAACCGGTCCCTGGGTGCGCCTGTCCACTGACTCCCCTGACTGACCTTCATAAAAATGAATCAGCCTTGGATCACCACCAGCTACCAAGCACCTGATGCTGATGCAATCGAATAATTTTTTTTGAAATGTCAGATCCCTTCAAGACTGCCTATGCTGCTGCTGAGTGACTATCCTGTTATGCTGAGTGACTATCCTGTACATAGTTACATAGTTAGAAAGGTTGAACAAAGACACCAGTCCATCCAGTTCAACCTATGTGAGTGTCTACAATTGTCCCTATCTCTGTACATTGCACACTCACATCGGTCCATACCCTTAAGGAGCAAACAATCCAAGGTCCCCATTCATATACTAGGGCCAATTTTGGACAGAAGCCCATTAACCTACCTGCATGTCTTTGGAGTGTGGAAGGAAACCGGCGTACCTGGAGGAAACCCACGCAGGCACAGGGAGAACATGCAAACTCATTCCTGCTCTCTAAGTAGAGTATCTGTGAGGGGTTTCAGTGTTGTGGCACCAGCACCAATTCCTAAGGCCCAATTTTTCAGCCCCTGTTTTACAGGAGTGTGTAATTACAATTTTTGATGCAATATTTTTCAGCAGGGCCCATTCCTGCGCTCCAACTAGAGTATCTGTGAGGGGTTGCAGTGTTGTGGCACCAGTGCCTAAGGCCCAAATTTTTCTGCCCCTGTTCAACAGGGACATGTAATTACAATTCTTGATACAATATTTCACAGCAGGGCCCATTCCTGCACCCACCAAGAGTAAGCCCTTGTACACATGGTCGGAGAATCCGTTGGAATGTGTCCTATCGGACTGTGTCGTCGGATAATAATAGTGTGGTATGCATCAGACTGATTCCGTCGGAATATCCGTCGGACCCAATTTTCCAACATGTTGGAAATATTTCCCGACCAACTGGGCCGATCGGACATACTCCGATCATGTGTAGAGAATTTTGATCGGACCAAGTGCCACGCATGCTCAGATCAAATTCCTACATCAAAGTTATTGGCTACTAGCCTGAATGTAGTCTCATCGTAACTAAATTACGTCATCACGTTCTGAAAGATCGGATATTTCACCAACTTTGTCCGACCGTGTGTATGCAACAGTTTCGGACAAGATCCGACGGACAAAATCCGACGGGCAAAATCCGACGGATTTGGTTGTGGAAATCTCCGACCGTGTGTACAGGGGCTTACTGTGAGTGCTTACAGTGTTGTGGCAACACCACCACCACCAAAGGCCCAATTTTTCTGCCCCTGTTCAACAGGGACATGTAATTACAATTCTTGATATATTTCACAGCAGGGCCTATTCCTGCATCCACCAAGAGTAACTGTGAGTGCTTACAGTGTTGTGGCAACACCACCACCACCACCAAAGGCCCAATTTTTCTGCCCCTGTTCAATGGGTGCATGTAATTACAATTCTTGATATAATGTTTCACAGCAGGGCCCATTCCAACGCCCACCAAGAGTAACTGTGAGGACTTACATTGTTGTGGCACCACCACCACAACCACCAAAGGCCCAATTTTTCTATCACTGTTCAACAATGGCATGTAATTACAATTCTTGATAGAATAGTTCACAGCAGGGCATTCCAGCTCCCACCAAGAGTAACGCTGAGGGCTTATAGTGTTGTGGCAACGCCTAAGGCCCACATTTCTGCAGAGTATATAGGGCAGGCTCTACTTTCAAACATCCAACTTACAAATGACTCCTACTTGCAAACGAAAGGAGACAACAGGAAGTGAGATGAAATCTACCCCTAGGAAGGGAAATTCTCTCCTGTAAGAGTTAATATGGGAAAAAAACGTGTCTCCTCTCCACTGATGCTTTATCACCAATCCCTGTTTCACTAAAAAACCCAAATTTTCAAAAAACATTTGTCATTGGGACAGAAAGTGAGGTGAAATCTTCTAAAGAGGTGCACAGACAGCAAAACAAATGTTACAGGGGTGATAACCCTTCCCTATGTTTTCCAAAAAGCTTAAAAATAGATTTTTTGACTGGAGCTACACTTTAAAAATGTACCAGTTCAAAATTACAAACAGATTCTACTTAACAACAAACCTACAGTCCCTGTCTTGTTTGCACTGCCTATAAACTGCTGTTCAGAGTATATAGGCCCTGAGGGCCCCACACCCTTTATTTTTTTTATTTGGATGCAGAGTTCCCCTTACTATCCATAGAAGACCCAAAGGGCCTGGTAATGGACTGGGGGGTACCCATGCCATTTGTCTCACTGGTTTTCATCCATATTGCCAGGACCAGGCAATATTGATGGGCGACACAGTGGTGTAGTGGTTAGCACTCTCACATAGCAGTAACAAGGGTCGCTGGTTCAAATCCCAACTCCGACTCTACCTGCCTGGAATTTGCATGTTCTCCCTGTGCCTGCGTTGGTTTCCTCCAAGTACTCCCATTTCCTCCCACACTCCAAAGACATGCAGGTAGGTTAATTGGCTTCCGTCCAAAATTGGCCCTAATATATGAATGGGGACCTTGATTGTGGGCTACTTGAGGGTAGCGTCCAATGTGAGTGTGCAATATATAGGGATAGGGACAATTGTAGACACTCACTCAGGTTGAACTGGATGGACTTGTGTCTTTATTCAACCTTACTAACTATGTAACTATGACCAGACATTAAATTAAAGCCGCAAGCAGTGTTAAATGACTTTTATTCCTTTTAAAAATGTAATTTTGCGCAGTGACTGTTCTAAGCACGGGAAACACGTGCCACTTTACAGGCATACTATAGATGCCCCCAGGTACGATATTTAAAGGAATATTTCACGTTTTTTTTCACTTTTTGCATCATTAAAATCACTGCTCCCAAAAAAATGGCAGTTTTTAAAACTTTTTTTTTGCATTGATACATGTCCCCTGCAGCAGGACCCGGGTCCCCAAACCCTTTTTAGGACAAAGACTTCATATTAGCCTTTAAAATGAGCACTTTTGATTTTGAACGTTTGAGTCTGATAGACTTTAAAGTTCATGCAAACTTTCGGTCCGTTTGCAGGTTCTGGTGTGAACCGAACCGGGGGGGGGGGGGGGGGTGTTCAGCTCATCCCTAATATTGAGTATTGAACCCCTTAATGCTACATCAGTGTAATTTCCTCCTTTTTTTGTCTTTTTTAACCAGTAGTGAGTTCCTACCTATCCTTTTTATTTCTATTTTATTTCTATTTTCTATTTCTATTTTCAATTTGACTAGGTTCTTCTCCTGGTATCCTTTCTCTTGTAATCTTGTAATCAGGGTGTCTGCTTGCCTTTCAAAATCTTCAATTGTGTGGCAGTTTCATCGCAGCCTTAACATTTGCCCTTTGGGGATGTTCCCCTTCCATTTCGGGTGGTGGCAGCTTGAGATCGGTATGTAGCCATTAAGATCAGTTGTTTTAGTGGATAATTCATTCCCATATTTATTATGATTGATTCCCCTAAGGAATTCTTCAAAAGTTTCTACTGTTCCTTCCCACAAAATGATTAGGTCATCTATATATCTTCCGTACATCTTAACTTGCGATATTTTCTTACTATAAATGTATTTCTCCTCCCACATATTCATAAAGAGGTTTGCTATGCTGGGGGCATAGCGTGCCCCTATTGCCACCACTTTGTTTTGAACGTAGTAGTTCTTCCTGTACCAGAAGTAGTTAGTTTCCATGGCTAGTTTGAGGCCTTCAAGGATGAAGCATATTTGTTCTTGTTTCAAATTTGTGTCTTCATATAATGCCTTCTAATCCGTCTTTCTGTACGATACTAGTGTATAGCGAATTGGTGTCTATAGTAGCAAGTAAGCAATTTTCTTCTGTGATGTTTTGTAATTCTGTTATTGATTGTGTACTATCTTTTAGGTATGATTTCCCTTTTTGTACCACTGATGTTAAAGCGGAGGTCCGCCCTAAAGTGGACCTTCCGCTCATCGGAACCCTCCCCCCCTCCGGCGCCACCTTTCGGGGGGAGGGGGTGCAGATACCTGTACAGTACAGGTATCTGCACCCACTTCCGGGATAGCTTTCTGCGGAAAGGGGCGTAGATTACGCCCCTTTCCGCAAGTGCCCGCCCCTTTCCGCAAGTGCCCTGCTGCCTGCTGGGAAACACACAGATCCCAGAGGCAGCGGGGACCGTCCTTATTGCACAGCGCGACTCGCGCATGCGCAGTAGGGAACCGGGAAATGAGCCAAAAGGCTCCACTTCCTGATTCCCATACACAAGATGGCGGCGGCAGCACTCGAGAGACGATCTAGAGATCGGCTTCGGGTGCCGACATCGCGGGCACGCTGGACAGGTAAGTGTCACTATTTTAAAAGTCAGCAGCTGCAGTATTTGTAGCTGCTGGCTTTAAAAAAAAAAAAAAAACGCGGAGTCCCGGTGGACTCCCGCTTTAATAGTGAGTTGATTCCACTTATGATTGGTCTTCCCATTGGCTTCTCTACTCTTTTGTGAATCTTAGGAACGTGCTATATTACAGGGGTCTTTGTGGATTCTGACACCAAGTACTCAGCTTCTCTCTTGCTAAGTATTCCCTTATCTTTCACCTTTTGTACAAATGCTTTTAGCTTCTTTTCATATCATAGTTTAGGGTTCCCTTTTAGTTTCATGTACGTGTTCTCTACCTTAAGTAGGTTATCCATTTCTTCTTCATGGTCCTTTTTATTTAATAAAACAAGGCCCTCACCCTTGTCAGCTGGGCGTATTACCACTTCCTTCTTCTTTCCTATTTCTTTGATGGTTTTCCCTATGTTCGTATTCCCAGTTTTTTTTCTTTTACAATTTTCTCAGGTCTCCTTCTACCATCTTTTTGAAAGCTCCAAGGCACTGGATGCCAGGGGTCCTAGGACTGAAGATTGAATTTCTCTTAAGTTTAGTTTGGAAAAATGTTGTGTGTTCTGGTACTGTGGTGTCTCCATTTAGTGCAAAATGTTTTTTCAGATTCAGCTTCCCCTTGAATTTCTGAAGGTCAATAAAGGCCTCAAATTTGTCTAGTGTTATGGCAGGCGCAAACTTCAAGCCTAAGTCCAGGACATGCATTTCTTTATCTGAAAATTGGGCATTACATAAGTTGTAGATCCCTTCTCCTAGTGTTCTCTTCGTCTTTTTCTTTCTCCCTCCTCTCTTACCTCTTGACCATTTCCTCTTTCCATAGTTCTCTGTGTTAGACCCATCTCTCTTTCTTGGTTGTTGGTCCATCACTCTTTCATGTCCGTCTCTTGTGTTTGGTCAAATGGATATCTGTGGTGCCTCATAGGGCCTTGGTCTTTCTCCATATCTCTGAATGGTTCCTCCCTTCTCTGGGTATCTCATCTGTTCCCATTTTGTCCCCTCCATCTGGGTGTTCTGTAATGTATTGTTGGGTCCTGGCAATATAGATAAAAAAAATTGAAAAAAACGGTGTGCGGTCCCAAAAATATATAAAGTATAAAAAAGGCGTGGAGTGATGTGAGGCCCTTGTCTATATAACAGCTGTCACAGCCAAGAGATAGCAGTCAGAGGGACACCTTCCATCGAGGCAGAGCTTTTTTTTGTTTCTATTTTTCAGGTCTGTCGGAGCCGTGATTGAAAATGGATGGACATCATGGGGAAACTTTGTTTTCCAATAAAGGAATTGTCCAAAACAGTCTCCTGTTATTTACTTTTTTGACACTTTTTTGGTGAATGGGTAGGGGTACAATGCACCCGCTACCCATTCACATAGGGGAGGGCCAGGATTTGGGGGCCCCCTTTGGGGGTCCAGATTCTGATAAGCCCCCACCCACAGACCCCCACAACCACCGGGCAAGGGTTGTGGGGGTGAGGCCCTTGTCCCCATCAACATGGGGACAAGGTGCATCAACAGTCAGGTGCAGTGGCGGCTGGTGCTCCAAATTTTTGGGGGGGCACAAACAAACTGAAAAATTCTGAAAAAAAACATAAATTGCAGCCACTATCCCATCAAATGCTGCCACTGTGCCCATCAAATGCTGCCACTGTGCCATCAAACGCAGCCACTGTGCCAATAAAATGCTGCCAGTGTGCCCATAAAATGCTGCCAGTGTGCCCATCAAATGCTGCCGCTGTGCGATCACTTGCCACCAGTGTAACCCCCTGCCTGCTCGCTGTCTGCCCGGCACTTACCCTGTCTTGGTGGGGCAACGGGTGACGGCGATGAGTGGGGTCCTTCAAGCCAGTGTCTCCTGCTGTGCTCATCTCCTCTCCTCCCTATAGGCGTCCAATAGCAATGCCTGTCATTTCAGCCAATCAGGTGACAGGTAACAGACCCAAGCACCTGATTGGCGGAGAGGCGGTTCAGGGTTAGGAAAGCGAATATTCATTCCTAACACGGCTGAGTGAACTGCGAGCACAATGCATGGTGCTCACAGGTCTCAATTTTTGGTGCTTATTAGAGCCTATGGCTCTAATCAGGTGCTTCAAAACACCCCCCTGCCACTGTAATTCAGTCACACGGCACCCTAAAAGGGGCCTGGACGCCTGCATGGGGGGTGGTCACGGTAGCCATGGATAGAGAGCAGAGAATGCAGAGAGGGTGGCAGGAGAGAGGAGGCAGCTCCCATGCACCAGCCGCCACTGGTCAGGTGCATGCTTTGGCCAATGCTTTCTTTGGCCAATCATCAGACGTCAATGCACTGTGATCTCGCAGTGCATTATGGCGCGTTTCACGGTGCTCAAATTTGCCACGAACACCCCATATGTTTGGTTTATTTGTGAGCAAATCCAGTTCCAGTTGAACTTACGTTCGACTCAAACCATAGACTCATCCCTACCCATGACTAGAGTCAGCAAGAAGGCTGTGTCTTATACGGTATTTGAATAAATGTGGGGTTGGTGCTGTGCTGTTTAAAAGAGAACCAAATAATCAGAGAAAAAATACTGCTAAAGGTCGCAGCACAAATAAATCAACAGTGTAAATAATAATAAATAAATAATAATCACAATGTGTGGTAAAGTGACTAGTAACAAAGTGAAAAATAGATTATGTGAAAATACAACAATAATTCTTCTGTAGGAGAAAAAAAAAGTGTACTGCTAAATATAACAGTGCACATGCAAATTAATAAATAAATGAACAAAAATAGATCAATAGTGTAAACAATATTCACAATGGGTTGTAAAGTGACTGATTACAAAGTGCAAAGTGCAAAATAAATTATGTTGAAACACTATAATATTTCTTCTGTAAATACGATGAGTGCAAATATAAATGTGCAAAATGGAAAATGAACTGTGCAAAAACCAGCAAACAGTCTCTCAGTGCAGAGTGCAAATAAATTGGTGCAAAACGGCAATACAGTCCTTTCTTCTGTGTGCAAAGGACGTCAAGGTGCAAACACAAGGTGCCAAGGTATAGTAAACTCCTCTTCATGCAAAAACACAATGGCCTCTTACCTTCCAGTAATGAGGTAACTGCATGTATATACAAATTTGTAATGCCACGTACACAAGACTGGACTTTCTGACAGACTAGGTCCGACGGTCATCCCGACTGACTTTTCAGTGGAGTTCCGACGGACTTCTGAACGAAAGGACTAAGTCCCTTTGAAAGTCCATTTGTTTTGCCGTAAGATGGGACTAAAAAAAGGAAGTTCAATAGCCAGTAGCCAATAGCTTCCCTTGCATCGTATTTGGTCTGTTGGTTTTCCTGATAGGAATTGAATCCGTCGGACAGATTTGAAACATGCTCTATTTCTAGGTCCGTCAGATATTTAACATGAAAAATGGTCGGATTAGCCCACACACGATCGGATTGTCTGGCGGACTGATTCCGTCTGACTAGGGATGAGCCGAACACCCCCCGGTTCGGTTCGCACCAGAACTTTCGAACGGACCCCAAATTCGTACGAACGTTAGAACCCCATTGAAGTCTATGGGACTCGAACCTTCGAAATTAAAAGTGCTAATTTTAACAGCTAATATGCAAGATACTGTCCTAAAAAGGGTTTGGGGACCTGGCTCCTGCCCAGGGGACATGGGTCAATGCCTAAAATGTTTTTAAAAATGGCCGTTTTGGCGGGAGCACTGATTTTAATGACAATTAAAGTGGGGAAAAAAAGTGAAATATTCCTTTAAATATGGTGCCTGGGGGGTGTCTGTAGTATGCCTGTGAAGTGCCACGTGTTTCCCGTGTTTAGAACAGTCCCTGCACAAAATGACATTTAACGGAAATAACGTCATTTAAAGCTGCTTGCAGTTTTAATGTTATATCTGGTTCCTGCAATATGGTTGAAAATCATTGAGAAAAATGGCATGGGTAGCCCTCCTTGCCCATTACCAGCCCCTCTGGGTCTTGTACGCATATTAAGGGGAACCCCGTACCCATATTAAAAAAAGGAAATGCGTGTGGCCCCCAGGCCCTATATACTCAGAACAGCAGTATACAGGCGGTGCAAACAAGACAGGGACTGTGTAGGTCAGGGCTCGAGTCCTGCGGGAACGCATGGGAACGGCGTTCCCGTACTATTTCCACAACGGGAACGCCGTTCCCATTAGCAGCCCGAGTAGCCCGCCGCTCGTGCGTAGCCCGCCGCTCCTCTGCCGCCAGAGTCAGTGACTGGTTGCTAGGCTAGGGCCGCTCCGCGTCTAGCAACCGGTCACATGACATCGGCCGTACACGTGGACACGCACGGAGTCAGTGGGCAGTGCGCATGCGGCCTCCAGCGCAGCCAGCGGCAGACACACGCCGCTGGCATACGGACTGTCTCCTCCCTCCCCTCTACCCAGTTCTCTCCCGAGCGAGAAGTAAACCAGGTTAGTCACTAGCACTCTGCATTACCCTGCCAATACTCGCAATTACTCAATACTCTGCAATACCCCGCCAATACTCTGCATTACTCCACCAATACTCTGCATTACCCCGCAAATACTCTGCATTACCCCGCCAATACTCTGCATTACCCCTCCGCCAATACTCTGAATTACTCTGCCAATACTCTGAATTACTCTGCCAATACTCTGCATTACTCTGCCAATACTCTGCATTACTCCGCCAATACTCTGCATTACTCCGCCCATACTCTGCATTACTCCGCCAATACTCTGCATTACTCTGCCAATACTCTGCATTACTCCGCCAAAACTCTGCATTACTCCGCCAAAACTCTGCATTACTCCGCCCATACTCTGCATTACTCCGCCAATACTCTGCATTACTCTACCAATACTCTGCATTACTCCACCAATACTCCGCCAATACTCTGCATTACTCCACCAATACTCTGCATTACTCCACCAATACTCCGCCAATACTCTGCATTACTCCACCAATACTCCGCCAATACTCTGCATTACTCCACCAATACTCCGCCAATACTCTGCATTACCCCGCCAATACTCTGCATTACTCCACCAATACTCTGCATTACTCCGCCAATACTCTGCATTACTCCACCAATACTCTGCATTACCCCGCCAATACTCTGCATTACTCCGCCAATACTCTGCATTACTCCGCCAATACTCTGCATTACTCCGCCAATACTCTGCATTACTCCGCCAATACTCCGCCAATACTCTGCATTACTCCGCCAATACTCCGCCAATACTCTGCATTACTCCACCAATACTCTGCATTACTCCACCAATACTCTGCATTACTCCACCAATACTCCGCCAATACTCTGCATTACTCCACCAATACTCTGCTATACCCTGCCAATACTCTGCAATACATACCCTGCCGATACTTACTCTGCAATACTTACCCTGCCAAGACTCTGCAATACTTACCCTGCAATGCCCTGCCAATAATCTGCAATACCCAGCAATAATCTGCCAATACTCTGCAATACCCTGCCAATACTTATCCTGCCAATATTCTGCAATACCCTGCCAATACTTACCCTGCCAATACATATTCTGCTAATACCCAGCCATACCCATCCATGCTCAGCCAAAATATTATTGGGGGAGATGACGTGGATATTACAGTAGGGGAGATGTATATTGCAGTGGGGACTATATGGTGGTGACATATTTCACAGGTTTTTGCAAATTCAATTATTATTTGCTGATCCGAAAAAAGATCCGATCTGTGACTCAGATCCAAGGAATGATCCGATCCGTGAGTTTTTTGATCCGTTGCCGATAATCTTGCACGGCAAGGGCAACGTTATTCCAGTTTGTGTGATATTTTCTAATTTGCTGTATTTGAATTTGGAACAGGGTGTATTTGTGTTAGAAATTCCCTGCGAGGGAAAGATCATCACCCATTGTGTTGATTATTCTGTTTGACAAGTTAACTTATTTTGTATTTGTAAACTGGCACTTTACAATAAATGTACTGTATTTTCTGTGAAATATATATGCATATGAGCGTACCTTTATTTATTTTTATTTTTTTTGGTGGGGGAGTGGATCTTGGGTGAGAGTTCCCACACTTTTTTCCCCAGCACTTGACCCCTGGTGTAGGTTTGTTTTGTTCAGTTGAATCTGTTTGTAATTTGCAACTGGTACATTTTTAAAGTGTAGCTCCAGTCAAAAAAACTATTTTTAAGCTTTTTGGAAAACATAGGGAAGGGTTATCACCCCTGTATAATTTGTTTTGTCGTACATCTTTTTTCATCTCACTTGCTGTTGTCTCCTTCCGTTTGCAAGTAGGAGATGTTTGTAAGTTGGATGTTTGAAAGTAGGGGCCTGCCTTATATGCTCTGCAGAAATGGCGGAACAAGGTGTTGGTTTTGCCACAACATTGTAAGCCCTGAAAGTGACTCTTGGTGGGCGCTGGAGCGCCCTGCTGTGAACGATTATATCAAGAATTGTAATTACATGCCATTGTTGAACAGTGGTAGAAAAATTGACCTTTGGTGGTTGTGGTGCTGGTGCCACAACACTATAAGTCCTCACAGTTACTCTGGGTGGGCACAGGAACGGGCCCTCCTGTGAAATATTATATCAAGAATTGTAATTAAACGCCTCTGTTAAACAGGGGCAGAAAAATTGGGCCTTAGGCACTGGTGCTGGTGCCACCACACTGCAACCTCTCCCATATACTCTAGTTTTATTGCAGGAATTAGCCCTGCTGCAAAGCATTGCATCAAAAATTTTAATTAAACGCCCCTGTTAAACAGGGGCAGAAAAATTGGGCCGTAGGCACTGGTGCTGGTGCCACCACACTGCAACCTCTCCCATATACTCTAGTTTTATTGCAGGAATTAGCCCTGCTGCAAAGCATTGCATCAAAAATTTTAATTAAACGCCCCTGTTAAACAGGGGCAGAAAAATTGGGCTGTAGGCACTGGTGCTGGTGCCACCACACTGCAACCTCTCCCATATACTCTAGTTTTATTGCAGGAATTAGCCCTGCTGCAAAGCATTGCATCAAAAATTGTAATTAAACGCCCCTGTTAAACAGGGGCAGAAAAATTGGGCCTTAGGCACTGGTGCTGGTGCCACCACACTGCAACCTCTCCCATATACTCTAGTTTTATTGCAGGAATTAGCCCTGCTGCAAAGCATTGCATCAAAAATTGTAATTAAACGCCCCTGTTAAACAGGGGCAGAAAAATTGGGCTGATGGCATCACCCAGAGCCAGAAATGTTCTTCCAAGATATCAGCGGAGGAGGAAGAGGATAGACAATCAACATAACAGGACAGTCACTCAGCATCAGCATAGGCAATCTTGAAGGGATGTGATATTTCAAAAAAAATTATTCGGTTACATCAGCTTCAGGTGCTTGGTAGCTGTGGGTGATCCAAGACTGATTCATCTTGATGAAGGTCAGTCGATCAACTGATTCGGTGGACAGGCGCACCCTGTGATCGGTAACAAAGCCACCAGCAGCACTGAAGGTGCGTTCCGAAAGAACGCTGGATGCAGGACAGGCCAGTAGCTCAATTGCATACTGTGCAAGCTCTGGCCAGTGATCCATCCTCAAGACCCAGTAAGCCAGAGGATTTTCGGTGGGAAAGGTGTCCAAGTCTGACCTTGCCCTAGGTATTCCTCCACCATGTAAATCAGACGCTGGCGATGGTTGCTGGAACCGATCATACCTTGGGGCTGCGGACTAAAAAATTGTCTGAAAGCATCAGTCAGACGGCCACCTTCTCCACCGCTCCTTCTGACCGATGCCTCAGCAACACGTTGTCCAGGACCAGGTGTTTGTAACCTCCCAGTCTCTGGGAACGCGTTGCACAGACCTTTCTGCAAGGCCTCTCAGAGATGTCTCATCCTCTGCTCCCTCTGCGATGGCAAGATAAGGTCGGCAACCTTACCCTTGTACCGTGGATCAAGGAGAGTGGCCAGCCAGTAATGGTCCCTCTCCTTGATCCGAAGAATACAAGGATCCTTCCGCAGGCTTTGCAGGATCAGGGAGGCCATGCAGCGTAGGTTAGCTGAGGCATTCGGTCCAGAGTCCTCTGGGTCACTAAGGACAACATGATCTGCAGCTACCTCCTCCCAGCCACGTACAAGTCCACGTGTTTCTTGGGACTGTAAATCATCCCTACAAGACTGCTGCTGCTGCTGCTGATGCTGAGTGCCAGCCTCCACCTCCATGCTGACACAATCATCCTCCTCCTCCTCTTCCTCCTCCTCATCCTCTTCCTGTGTGATGGGTGGCACAGCAGGAACACTGTCTGGATAAAGGGGGCCTTGAGAGGCAAGGAAGTCCTCCTCTTCCTGCCTCTGTTCTGCCTCAAGTGCCCTGTCCATTATTCCACGCAGCGTATGCTCCATGAGGTGGACAAGAGGTACAGTGTTACTGATGCATGCACTGTCACTGCTCACCATCCTTGTGGCCTCCTCAAACAGTGACAGGACAGTGCATGCATCCCTGATCATGCCCCACTGGCGTGGTGAGAAAAAACCAAGCTCCCCTGGCCCTGTCCTGGTGCCGTAGTCGCACAGGTACTCATTGATGGCCCTCTGCTGCGTGTGCAGCCACTGCAGCATGGCCAACGTTGAGTTCCACCTGGTGGGCATGTCACATATAAGGCAGTTCTTGGGCAGGTTCAACTCCTTTTGGAGCGTAGCCAGCCGAGCAGAGGCATTAAATGATCGGCGGAAATGCACACAGACTTTCCTGGCCTGCTTCAGGACATCCTGTAAGCCCGGGTACCTGCCCAAGAACCGCTGCACCACCAGGTTAAGGACGTGAGCTACACAGGGCACATGGGTCAGTTGTCCCTGTCGGAGGGCGGAGAGGAGGTTGGTGCCATTGTCGCAAACCACCATTCCTGGCTTAAGCTGGCGTGGCGTCAACCACCTCTCGGCCTGCCCCTGCAGAGCTGACAAAACATCCGCCCCAGTGTGGCTCCTGTCCCCCAAACAAACCAGCGCAAGCACGGCATGGCATCGTTTTGCCTGCGTACTTGCGTAGCCCCTGGAACGCCTACGGAGCACCGCTGGTTCTGAGGACAGAGCACTGGAAGAGGCCATGGAGGAAGAAGAAGAGGAGAGGGTGGAGGAGAGAGGTGTGTCACAACCAATAGTAGCATTTTGGAGGCGTGGTGGCGGAACAACCTCCAACACTACTGCACCTTGTCCTGCATCCTTCCCAGCTGCCAGAAGAGTGACCCAATGGGCCGTGAAAGACAGGTAACGTCCCTGTCCATGCCTGCTGGAACATGAGTCAGCGGTAATATGCACCTTACCACTGACCGCCCTGTCCAGCGAGGCAAGGACATTGCCTTCCACATGCCGGTAGAGAGCTGGAATCGCCTTCCATGAGAAAAAGTGTCGTTTGGGGACCTGCCACTGAGGAACCGCACATTGTACAAACTCACGGAAGGGGGCCGAGTCTACCAACTGAAAAGGCAGCAGTTGAAGTGCTAGCAATTTAGCCAAGCTAGCATTCAACCGCTGGGCATGTGGATGGCTGGGAGTGAACTTCTTTCGCCGGTCCAGCAGCTGGGGCAGGGACATTTGCCTGCTATAATCGGACGTGGGTGTACTGCTAGCAGAGTGCCCGGAAGCACTTGGCTGTGACACACCTAATTCTACACCTTCATTTCTCTCAGAGCAGGTTTCAGAGAGGACTGAAGGTCTAGTGGGGTTGGAGATGCCAGCTGATGAGGAGCAAGGAGAGGTCCGCTTTGTTCTTTGGTGTGGGTCTTTGAGGTACACTTGCCAACGAGCTGCATGGCAGGTCAAAATATGTCTGGTCAAGCATGTGGTGCCCAAGCGGCTGATGTTTTGGCCACGCAAGATACGCTTGAGACATATGTTGCAAATAGCAGCGGTGCGATCTGATGCACTCGTCTCAAAAAAGGCCCACACCAAAGAACTTTTAGAATAACGCGCAGAGGCAGCGCCCTGCATAGGCGGAGCTCTGCGGTGTGATTCAGTCGGTGTGCTGCCCCTAAGCTGGCCCCCGGAGGGCATCCTGCCTCGTTGGACATGTGCCTCCTCCTCCTCTCTCCTACCAGGCACCCACGTGAAGTCAGTGCCCTCATCATCCCCTCCCTCTTCATCGCTGTAGCAAACCTGGCAATATGCTGCAGCTTGTGGAACATGACTGCCAGATTGCTGACCTTCTTGAGCATCCCCTCTCTCTGCATTCACGCTACTGCCTTCCTCTAGCTGAGTGTCATCATCAGAGGCTACAAAACACTGGGCATCCTCCTGGAGCATGTACCCAACACTGTGCTCAAAGAGTTCAGGAGACTCCTCAGGAGGACGTGGTGGGTCTAGGGAAGGAGTCACTGATGATGACATTGAGACGAGGGAAGACGATGCGTTGGCAGCTGCTTTGCTAGTACCCTGAGACTGGGTGAGAGAGGATGAGGAGGATGAAGAGGGCTTGGTCATCCACTCTACCAAGTCATTGGCATGTTGCGGTTCAACATGTCCAGCTGCCGAAAAGAAGGACATGCGTGTCCCATGGCCACGTGCTGATGACAATGCACCGCGCCCATGACCAGCACTGTTGTCTCTAGACACAGAGCCTGCTTGCCCTCTTTTATCGGCTCGCGTCTGTCTGCCTCTCCTTGCTGGCCTTCCAGACATGGTAATGGCCTGAAGGGAGTTGGGTAAAACAGCAGTTGGGTGGTGTATATTGTGCTGGAGGCACACAACACCCACTAACTCCTGCAGATGCCTTTATTATAGAACACCAGAGATAAAGGGGTATATACAGATGTATACTGTGCTGTGCTGGAGGCACACACAACTTCCAATAACTCCTGCAGATGGCAAGTGGGCTCAAATAGAGAAGAGCTATGTAGGTGGATATAGCGGTGTGTACTGGGTACAGAGCACGCAGATAGCACGCACAAGCTCCTAACACTACTGACTGCAAGCTCTATTTTAAAAGATAGATCACCAGCTATATAGGTGAGGTGAATATAGCGGTGTATACTGCGGTCAGGGCACGCAGACAACAATCACTACAGAAGAGCAAGATCAAAAATCGTCCGATAACGATCGGTGTGTACTGTGTTGAAGGTACACAGAACACCCACTAACTGCTTCAGACACCAACACACTACATAAGGCCGCCGCGCTGGCGGCCTTATATAGTGTGGGGCGTGTACTACACAGCCTGAGCTATGATTGGCCACAGCCATCCTGCCTGTGGCCAATCATGGCTCTCCTCGCTGCTGGCGCTGTGATTGGCCAAGCATGCAGGGTCACAGTGCATGCTTGGCCAATCATGAGCCAGCAATGCACTGCGATGACGTAGTGCATTGTGGGCCATGAGCGCCACACGAATTTGGCGCGAACGGCCCGTAACGTTCGTAATTCGCCGAACGGGCGAACAGCCGATGTTCGAGTCGAACGTATGTTCGACTCGAACACGAAGCTCATCCCTACATCTGACCTAGTCTGACGGAAAGTCTGGTTGTGTGAACGCGCATTAGACTCACTACTCCCTTCTACCATAGCGCTGGGCCCCTGTAGATTTAGAAATGTCTTTGTCTCTCAGTGAATGCAAGGGAGATATGAGAAAAGAGAGGGAGTCCAGATTGTGTAGTATTTTAAATAAACTTAGCTTTTATTGATAACAACAATGAGGTTACTCACATACAATCATAGGATAATGCACAGAACTCCATGAGCAGCAAGCTTGTCTGCCAGAGTCTGCCTTTCTGTCCCATATATACACTCTTATACAGTATTTGACCTCACATTAGTGAGCACTGTGGGGAAAAGGTTCATAAACTATTTTCAATTCTTTAATTTGCGTCAAACAAGAAAAAAAAACTTGTCAGACCTGCTTGTTCTTTAAACATTTTTTTAGAACTGTCTACATCTGATACAAAATAAGTAGATGAATTGCAGCTAGAGGCAGAAAATTTACTGTATCCTTGTCAAGAATGTACGCTATTTAAATACTTTCCAGCAATCAATATACTTTTCTTTAACATACCCAAGATTGGATTCCTACAAGGACATTTTGAGTGTATCTGTGTATATTAGTGGTTATCACACAACTTTTTAGGGTACACTCATGTTGGCAGTTCACCCCCTTAGTGTGGTTCATTTGAGTGATGTGCATAGGTATGCCCAGCCAACTGCATTAGGGAGTGCACCTCAAGGCTCGAGCACACACACACACACACATATATATATATAGAAAGGCCAGTATGGTGGCCTGAAATTATGGGAGGAGCCCGGTCGTGTATATAGCCCGCCGTTCGCCCATCTTCCTCGTCGGTTCCGGTGCGCGATACCTGATACGTCAGATATCAAGGGCCGACTATCCTAGACCAGACGCAGTGAGCCCGTTCGTGAGTTCCCGCGTTGTTCGTCTCCGTCTTGACCATCCTCCCGTTCATCAGCGTCCGTGGGTTTCGCCGTCGGAGTGTCGTCTTACCCATCGACTTTGTCGTTACACGTCGGGCCGGCTGTCGCAGGTAGGGCTTCGGCACCCCCTTTTTTCAGTTCATGTATTACAATGTCCCATCTAACATTCCCTGAACTCACGAACCGCTCGAATGTTTTACTGTGGCTCGTACTCATGTCACTGTTTCTACTTTCGACGTAGTCGTTATCACCTTCGGTCGATCACGCCAAGTCAGGCGATTCGTTCGCAGGTACGTTCGAAACCGTTCGACTCCCCGAGCATTCTATTAGCATCGGTCGAATCGTTCGACTCACAGCCGACGGCTTGTTACGACAAAGCAAGCAGTCCGCACGTATCGCTTGGTCTGCTCCAGTTCGAACATGTCACATCATTCATGCAGTCGTGTTATGTATCTCGTTTCATCTCAGTTCAAGTCATTTCAGTCCCACTCATTTCTACCGTTTCAAATCATTTCTGTCACTAGCCGCGCTCCGGCGCGAATCTTGTCGCACCTCTGGTGCACCGATTCGCATTGAAGTGCCCTAGGGTTCGGCCTCATTTCTGTACATGCTCCAGAGACTGAGTCACTCGCAGGTTCACGCACGGTCCCTGATTCTTGTCTTTGTCATGGCATACCATTTCTGTCACTTATTACGCTCCAATTCGAATCCTGTCGCATTCTTCTATGCACCGATTCGTCCTGGTGTGCCCAGCTGCTACGCCTCATTTCGGTATATGCTCCAGAGACGGATTCTTTGTAACCTACAGTCCAGTCGTTGAATCCTGTCTCTGTCATGGGATATCATTTCTGTCACTTATTACACTCCAGTTCAAATCCTGTCGCATTCTTCTATGCACCGATTCGTTCTGGTGTGCCCAGCTGCTACGCCTCATTTCAGTACATGCTCCAGAGTCGGATTCTTTGTTGTTTCCATCAGTCCAGTCATTGAATCTTGTCTCTGTCATGGGATTTCATTTCTGTCACTTATTACGCTCCGATTCGAATCCTGTTGCATTTATTTATGCACCGATTCGTCCCGGTGTGCCCAGCTGCTATGCCTCATTTCAGTACATGCTCCAAAGACGGGATTCATCTGGTAGGTTCATGGGCTTGTCTTCTGATTCCAGTCTTTGTCATGGGTTTCATTTCATTTCACCTATCACGTTCCGGTACGAATAGTCACATTCGTGGACCAAATCCGTCCCGGCGTGTCCCAGGAATGGCCTCATTTCAGTACATGCTCCAGAATCCGTTTCGTGCTCGGTCGCAAGTTCGTGGCATGGCGATTCGGATCTCTGTCATGGCAGATTCTCTCATTTCACGGTCACTCATCGCTTCCCGCTTCTAGTCCAGTTGGTTTTTCAATGTTGGATTTTATCGGGGGGCCCTTGCTCGTCAGCCTCATTCGCTATGGAGTTGACAAAAAAAAAAAAAAAAAAATATATATATATATATATATATATATATATATATAAAGGAAAAAAATATATATATAATAAAAGGGGAGAGAAAAGGGGTAAAGAAGAGGGAAGAGAAGAGAAGGTTCCATTTGTTTCATTATATCGTTTCATCTCATGTCTAAATCTCACCTCCACTGTTAGCTAGCCATTCGTCAGGTGGGAGTCTCAAACAAACTTCACCTTCATCTCCTCAGGTCAGTCGAGTTCAGTAGGTCCAGCCTGCACCTGGTCGGACGGTGCCTCCTTAGGTAAGCATAATCATCGGGTAGGAGATGCTCTTCAGCACAAACATCCTTCTTTAAAAAAAAAAAAAAAAGGGAAAGTGTATTTTCTTTAGGAGTTTCCAACCAGTTTGTAATCCATGTCACCCCTATAGGTCCATATTAGGAGAAAACCCGGATCAGAGGGCTAGTAGCCTCGCCAGACCCGCATTTTGCCACCATGTCCCAGGCCGGCAGCGAGGACCTCACGGCTCCATTGTCTCCATCTGTTGTCTCAGAGAATGGCAGCCAAAGGGCCTTCAGAGCGTGGACCATTCCCAGGCTCACAGCCGAGCTAAGACGCAGGGGCGTGCCCTTTCCAGCAACAGCCAGAAAGGCCGAGCTTTACAGGCTCCTGTTTCCTCCCCCTGCGGCGGTTGAGGCTTCTGCCCAGCAGGCCTCCCTGGGCTCCATCGCCTCCTCTATCTCACAGCTTCACACCCTGGTGTCGTCCCTCACAACCTCAATGTCAGATCTGCAGAGTCGAGTGGCCCTCCTCGAGACCCACCCCGCTGTTCCTCTGCCAGTACCAGCATCCGAGCCAGTTGTTAATCCTCCCGCAGGTATCTCCGGATGTGCACCAATTGTGTACCCGTCCCATCTGGTGTCAGCTAACATCAGGAAGGACATCTTAGAGGGCAAAGACGTCAATTTGGCTTCTCTCCTCATCTCTATTCATGAGCTGGCAGAGAACAAGGCGTATACTTGGGGGGACGTATCAGTGGTCCTCAAAGCCAAGGATTCCAGACTGGACAGGAAACTCTCAATCACCGAGTTTACCTTGGCTTTCGGCATGATGAGGGACATCATTTGCTCAGCCTCCCCTGGCAGGAGGGAGGAGCTGGATCGGTACCTCCATGTGGTAGTTGACCTGGGTTACAAGTACGGCGGTTTTTCATTTTATGATTACCACCGCTCCTTTTCCGCTAAAGCAGCCGCCAGGCTCTCCCAGTTCCAGACACCTACGGACTGGAGCACCATGGATACCGAGCTATTCTGCCGCCACTTCGCGGGGCTACGGTCCCCTCTGTGTGCGATCTGCCAGTCAGCAACTCATACTGCGGCTTGGTGCGCTAGCTCAGTGGCAGCCCCGCCCTTAGACGGTCCATCTACCTTGAGTGCCGCTCAGGGCCTACAGGCACCGGCACGCCTGCCACAGACCGATAAGCTTGGGCGCCCAGTCAAAACCATGGGTGGTGCACCAATCTGCAACAATTACAACAGTGGGTCGTGCAATTTTAGCCAGTGTAGGCTGCTCCATGTGTGCACTCAGTGTCATAGAGCTCACCCCCGGCTGATGTGCGAGCTCAAGCCACTCAAGAGGTCCTGACTAAGCCGGCTCAACATTTCATGGCTTAGTGCATACCTCACCAGACATCCTACCCCCTCACTGTCCGCCTTCCTCGTCCAGGGCTTCACGTAAGGTTTTCATACTGGACTTGTCTCTCTCCCTCATCTCACGCACGAATGCCAGAACCTACGGTCAGCAGCCACGGATGAACAAGCCATTGACCTACTGCTGCAATCTGAGCTAGACCAGGACTTTATCATCGGCCCTTTCGTACAGCCCCCATTTAACACCTGGCGAGTCAGCCCTATTGGGCTTGTCAAGGGCAAGTTCTCTAATAAACTCAGATTGGTTTATGATTTGTCAGCGCCTCATTCCTCTACGGTCCCCAGCCTCAATTCCCTTATCCCCTCTGAGGAGTTCTCCCTTAAGTATGCATCCGTAGACATGGCCATCCAGGTCATTCTTAAAACAGGCACAGGTACCTGGCTTTCCAAGGCCGACATCTCAAACGCCTTCAAGCTTCTTCCCATCCATCCATCCCTCTGGTGCTGGCATGGCATTAAGTGGAGGCAGCTGTACTACTTTGCCACTAAACTCACGTTCGGATCCAAGAGTAGTCCCTGGCTCTTCGACACCTTTGCGCAGGCTCTCGCATGGATCTTGCTGCACGTAGCCCAGTGTCAGGAAGTCATTCATTATCTGGATGACTTCCTGCTGATAGAGTCACCCAGCTCTCCTCCACGTGATCTGGGTAAGTTGAGGGCAGTCTTCAACAATCTTAACGTCCCCATTGCCGAGCATAAGGTGGAGGGTCCGTCGCAGGCCATCACCTTTTTCGGGGTCAGCCTAGACACTAACACTATGCAGGCCAGCCTTCCCCCGGATAAACTGACCCGCATCAGGACGGTCCTGAGGGACTTCACCCGTGCCAGGACTTGTACCAAGAGACAGCTTCAATCCCTTCTTGGCATGCTTAACTTCGCCATGCGCATCATCCCTCAGGGGCGCTCGTTCGTGTCACGCCTGTTAGCCTTACTGTCCCACTCTCAGGACCCGGAGCAAGTACTCAGCCTGGATTCCGCAGCTATAGCAGACCTTGCCATGTGGGAGGAATTCCTATCTTCCTGGAATGGAGTGTCCCTGTTCGTCCCCTCCGTGTCCTCCCTTTCACCTCGGGTGGTGACCGACGCGGCGGCCTCCACGGGCTTTGCGGCGATCTTTGGCAACCTCTGGCTCGCAGCCCCCTGGCCTCCCCAGATACTGGCTATTCCTGGCTTCACTGAGACGTCCTCCCTGTTTGAGTTATATCCCATTGTGGCCGCTGCACACGTGGGGCCGCAGCTGGTCGGGCCAGACAGTGGTTTTTTCTACAGATAACCTGGCCACTGCGGAGATCATTAATAAAGGCAGGTCCAGGTCTCTACAGATTATGTCCTTCCTGCGGCGACTGACCCAGCTCTCATTGTTGTTTCAGTTCAACCTTCATTGTTCCTTTGTCCCCGGTAAATTTAATCAGGCGGCGGATGCCCTCTCCCGCTTTAACTTTGTTTCGTTTTTTGACCAGGTGCCCGGAGCCGGACCAACATCGGCAGCTATCCCGGACTGGTCTCAACTGACCTTGGATTAGCCCCACACCTCTCAGCAGCAACTCAACTCATTGATCTCTCCCTCTCAAACAATACCCGCAAGGCCTATCAATCGGCCTGGAGGGCCTTTAGCCGCTTCGCGTCGTCTCACAGCACAGAGTCCTCCCGGGTCAAACAAGTCCTTGCCTTCATTTCTTACTGCCATTCGGAGTTGGCATTGTCTTTTAATACGATCCGGTTGTACTTGGCCGGGGTACAACATTTTACGTCCCTCCAGGACCCTACTAAACCCTCCTTGTTCACTTGCCACGCCGTCCGGGCTCTCATGCGCGGCATTCAGAAGCGTCGGCCGGTGTCCAGCACCAAACGGCTGCCTATCACAGGTGAAGTGTTCAGGGACATGTCAGATATTCTGGCCTCTTCACCTTTCAGTCTCCACGTTAGTGTCGTCCTGCAAGCAGCCATACATCTGGCCTTCTACGGCTTCTTGCGACCAGGCGAGTTTACCTGCAATAGCCCCTCGGCACGCATGCTGTGCAAGCACCATCTAATCAGGTTCGAGGACCACTTCATCCTACACTTAGCGGTTTCCAAGACACAGCAGCTTGGCTCAGGCACGGACATACACTTCTATAAGACCTACAACCGCTGGTGCCCGGTCGCTGTTCTCACCCGCTTGTTGACCCTTTTGGCCGATCAACCAGGGACTGGCCCGCTTCTGCCCTTTCACTCGAAACCTCTCAACGCAGCCCAGTTCATGGAACATGTCAGGATACTCCTGGGCATCCTTCACCTCAATCCTGCCCACTACTCTGGACATTCATTTCGTATCGGGGCAGCTTCGACGGCCTCCCGCCAAGGGGTCCCGGTCCATGTTATCAAAAAGTTGGGTAGATGGAAGTCCTCCTGTTTTGCCCGTTACATACCCAATCCGCAAGTGGAGATGGCCCAGGCCTTCGTCAAACTCACCCAGTAACAGTCTTGATTCAATAAAATGCTTCCCCTACCTGAGTGTTTTGCCCCCTTATTTTGGTATACCGTACGTTAGACCAGGGCACACTTTCAGGTCCATTTCAAGTAAGCGAGTTTATGTTATCCTTGTTTGTCATCCTTATCCGTATCGGTCAGAGGGCTCTACACCATAAATAGAAAGGCCAGTATGGTGGCCTGAAATTATGGGAGGAGCCCGGTCGTGTATATAGCCCGCCGTTCGCCCATCTTCCTCGTCGGTTCCGGTGCGCGATACCCGCCCACCCATCCCCTTTATCAGGGCATTTCTCTAAGCATACTCCTCAAGTGAGTACTCATTTCACCCATTTCATATTCATTTCATTTTAAGGTATGCCCCCTTATTTTGGTATACCGTACGTTAGACCAGGGCACACTTTCAGGTCCATTTCAAGTAAGCGAGTTTATGTTATCCTTGTTTGTCATCCTTATCCGTATCGGTCAGAGGGCTCTACACCATAAATATATATATATATATATTTAGCAGGTTATTGAATAATTATGAGCTGGAATCATTTTGTTTCAGCAATTCGCTTTACTTTCATGGATAAATACATTACATGCCTTTTTAGCATTATGGAACAGGAAGAGAACACAAACAAGTGCACTATTATACTACAGTGTCACCTGCTGGATAGGTATAATGCATATACACAGTCACAGTATGTAAGCAGATTGCTGTTGTTCTTCCAACACCCCTTCTCAAAGGCATTATATTCAGCTTCTTCTGGAAAGAACTATGACGTTTCTTCAATAAGGGCTTGGTGAGTGCAACAATATTCATCTCCTCTGACGAACAGTATTGAATGTCAATAATTTCTTACTCTTAATTGTCCCTCAGTAGGTGATACATGACATTAATGTGTTTGGTCCTAGGATTGACCCTTTCTGATTGTACACAAGTTAAGGCGCAAACATCACATAATAATATGCTCAAAGAGGCTGTCTGTATAAAATTATATGAAACAATAGTACATATGAGATATTTCAGTTATCAAGTCACAGGAGAATGCCTTTTGTTCCTTAAGTAGGAATTCAACACACAGGGCTGCCACCGCAGGGAGCTGAAACCAGGCTCCTAGATTATTACAGAGATACAAAAGAAGAAGAAGGGGGCGCCTCTGGGTGTAGATTTTTTTAAAAAGCAATTTATTCACAAGTCATTCTAAAACAGAGAGATTTTGCACTCATATTTTCCATAAAATAAGCAGGCATGTAGAATAAGAGGGGTCATCTGATTTAGTCCGTCACTTCTATTCCGGTCCGCAAGTGTCCTGTTGTCCTCTCCTGGCGTTACCACTGGTTTGTTGTTCAAAAAAAGCCGGCTCGGTGGACGCAGGGGATGTTCTTCCAAAGGGAGGCTTGGTTTGCTGTGACACGCGGGTCGCGGAATTGTGACGTCACGGCAGGCGACGCGTTTCCTGAGCGTTCGGGTCGAGGTGGGGAGACGACCGCGCTCTTTCATCAGGCCAATCAACCTGACCCGAACGCTCAGGAAACGCGTTGCCCGCCGTGACGTTACAATTCCGCGACCCGCGTGTCACAGCAAACCAAGCCTCGCTTTGGAAGAACATCCCCTGCGTCCACCGAGCCGGCTTTTTTTGAACAACAAACCAGTGGTAACGCCAGGAGAGGACAACAGGACACTTGCGGACCGCAATAGAAGTGACGGACTAAATCAGATGACCCCTCTTATTCTACATGCCTGCTTATTTTATGGAAAATGTGAGTGCAAAATCTCTCTGTTTTAGAATGACACCCAGAGGCCCCCCCCTCTTCTTCTTTTGCCTTTCTGATTGTGTATGCTATCCCAATGTCCACAAAAAGTTGAAGAATCAATATTGCTTCTTGACATGCGTGTGCTGCTGCAACGTACTCTGCTTCAGTGAGAGATAGAGCGACAGTTGCTTGCTTTCGACTAGACCAACTTATGGTTCCTTCCCCAAACTGGAACATGAATCTGCTTGTGGATTTGCAGTCTGTACAGTCCCTGGCCCAATCAACATTCATATACCCGACCAGTTTTAGATGTGATGCTACTGGCAACCGTAACTTCCTCTGAATTGTTCCTTTGAGGTACTGCATCACTCTTTTTACTGCATTCCAGTCATGCTGACAGATTGCTGAGACTTTCCTGCATAGTATGCCCACTGCTGCTATGTCTGGTCTTGTCATAGTAGCAACATATAGCAGCTTACCGATTGCTCTGCAATATGTAATTGTTAGGTATAAAGTTTTGTGCTTCATTGCTCTTTTGATAGCCTGGTTCCATAAGAGTTTTCACTTCCTTTGCATCTTGCCTAAAGAATTGTTCCAAGATTTTAGAGATTTTCTGAGATTGATTGAGAAGATAACTTCTATCTTCTTGTTCTCAATTTGGATTCTCAAATAGTAGCTCTTTGATTTCAAAATTTTCCTTCAGTTTATGAACTATCTGATTTGAACAAGAAGGGAGTTACAACGTCATCAACATAGATAAGATGTATATCCATCTGTCTTCATTTACTTTCTTATTCCACATTCTTGCAGATTGTTTAAGACTGTAGTTGCTCTTCTGAAGTTTACACACAAGGTGGTCTCCCTGCTCAAACCCTGGTGGTTGCTCCATGTAGAGATCGCCCCGGTCAGGAACCATAAATCAGAGTGAGATAGAAGTGCAGTAAAAATCATACTATTTAATAAAATTGTAAAATGGTATAAACAGATCAAACATAGTCAAAACATAGCCAGAGTTCAGTAACCAGGACAAGTAGTCAGAACAAACCAGAGAAACAGGAGTCCAGAGATCAATAAAGTCGGGTGCAGCAAACAGGATCAGGAACCAGAAGGAAAGTCAGCCAAGCAAAAGTCTTTTATGGGAAAATACAGCAGAGAAAGTGTGGACATGTTGACTAATGCCGCATACACACGCATACACACGCCCGGACTTTTCGACGGACTAGGTCCGACGGAATGAATCCGTTGGATATTACAATTGTGTATGGGCTCCAGCGGACTTTTTTTCCTAAAAGTCCTAAAAGTCTGACGGACCTAGAAATAAAACATGTTTCAAATCTTTCTGATGGACTCAAGTCCAGTCAAAAAATCTGTTCGTCTGTATGCTAGTCCGATGGACGAAAACAGAAAACAAACTAAGAACTTCCTTATTCTAGTCCGGTCGTATGTCATCACGTTCGAATCTACTTTTTCGACTTTGATGTGCTTGTGTGTGGCCAAGTCCGTTCGTTTCGGAAAGTCTGTTGGAACTCCGCCAAAAGTCCTTCGGGAAGACCGTCGGACCTAGTCGGTCGAAAAGTCCAGTGTATTGACAGCACTATTATGAGCAAACTCTGCCCAAGGTAAGAGGTCTGACCATTTGGCATGGTGGTCATAAATGTAGCAACGTAAAAACTGTTCCAAGATCTAATTGCTTGTTCTGCGACCCCCTGGACTGCGGGTGATACGCAGAGGAGAAAGAAAGCTGAATTCCCAACTGTGCACAAAAGGCTCACCAGAACCTGGACACAAACTGGCTACCCCTGTCTGAGACGATCACCTTGGTTAGCCCATGTTAGCGAAAGATCTCCCAAGCAAAAATGAAAGCCAGTTCTTTAGATGTGGGCAACTTCTAAAAGGGTATACAATGAGACATTTTCGAGAATCAGTGAACCACCATAAGGATATCTGTGTTGACCTGAAAGTTGGGTAATTCCATAATTAAATCCATTGACAGGTGGGTCCAAGACCTCTCTCCATTGGGTATGGGTTGTAGGAGGCCCACTGGAAGGTGTCATGGTGTCTTATTCTGAGCACACACGGAACAAGCAGCTACGAAGGTGGCTACATCAGCACGTAGCAAAAAGAGGAGAAAAGGAAAGTTGGGATTTTAATTGAAGCAAAGAATAGTTAGGTTCATCTGCCTCCATCCCTATTAAACATATGTTAGAAAAGAGGGGGGTTTATGAGGGTGGGACTTTACATGAAGCACAGCTAAAAAATAGGGTATGTAATCACATGAAGGTAGATTCCAAAGAGGTATAAAATTCAATAGTTGAAAATAACATGATAGACAACAGTAACACATTAACAATTTATTAAACATGATTGACAGTAATAATAATAAATATGTAGATACAGTATATAATAATAAAAGATTCCAATTCATATTACAGATAATAATGTTAATGGTGGTATCAATTGATGATAAAATTCATGTTATTAAATCTCAGAATCACATGATTGCGCAAATGTAGCATAAGGCTGAGGCTCTACGTGTTTCATGGAAATGTCCACTCATCAGGAGAAATCACAATTGGTATGTATCTATAATAGAGAAAAAGGGCAGGATGAGCAGGTGTTGGACACATGGGGAAAACAGGTCAGAGGGGGGAGGGAAAATCCCCAGCACTCTTACCTGTATATAAATTGAATATAAGGCACATGGTGATGCTGTGGACGACTGGAAGCACCGTGGCAAAATGTTTAATAAATTGTTATTTGTTACTATTGTCTATCACGTTATTTTCAACTATTTCATTTTATACCTCTTCAGAATCTACCTTCATGTGATTGCATACCCTATTTTTTAGTTGTGCTTCATATAAACTTCCATCCTCGTAAACCCCCCTGCTTTTCTAACATACATCAGCATGTAGACTAGGCCACCAAAATTGCTGGAAAATGTCCCAAAAGAGTTGATTCTTCCCTGGGTGGTCACCAGCCTGGGGGAAAGGGTAAGTCTGGAGCAGTACAGTGACTCTCAGGGACAAAGCAGTGGTCACAAGTAGGGATGAGCCGAACACCCCCTGGTTCAGTTCGCACCAGAACTTTCGAACGGACCCCAAATTGTACGAACGTTAAAACCCCATTGAAGTCTATGGGACTCGAACGTTCGAAATTAAAAGTGCTAATTTTAATGGCTAATATGCAAGATAATGTCCTAAAAAGGGTTTGGGGACCTGGCTCCTGCCCCAGGGGACATGGGTCAATGCCTAAAATGTTTTTAAAAATGGCAGTTTTTGCGGGAGCACTGATTTTAATGACGATTAAAGTGAAAAAAAGTGAAATATTCCTTTAAATATCGTTCCTGGGGGGTGTCTATAGTATGCCTGTGAAGTGCCACGTGTTTCCCGTGTTTAGAACAGTCCCTGCACAAAATGACATTTAACGGAAATAATGTCATTTAAATCTTATATCTGGTTCCTGCAATATGGTTGAAAATCATTGAGAAAAATGGCATGGGTAGCCCTCCCTGCCCATTACCAGCCCCTTTGGGTCTTGTACGGTTATTAAGGGGAACCCCATACCCATATTAAAAAAAAGGAAATACGTGTGGCCCCAAGGCCCTATATACTCAGAACAGCAGTATACAGGCGGTGCAAACAAGACAGGGACTGTGTAGGTTTGTTATGTTAAGTAGAATTTGTAATTTTCAACTGGTACATTTTTAAAGTGTAGCTCCAGTCAAAAAATCTATTTTTAAGCTTTTTGGAAAACATAGGGAAGGGTTATCACCCCTGTATAATTTGTTTTGCCGTCCGTCTTTTTTCATCTCACTTCCTGTTGTCTCCTTCCATTTGAAAGTAGGGGCCTGCCTTATATGCTCTGCAGAAATGGCGGAACAAGGTGTTGGTATTGCCACAACATTGTAAGCCCTCAAAGTGACTCTCGATGGGCGCTGGAGCGCCCTGCTGTGAACAATTATATCAAGAATTGTAATTACATGCCATTGTTGAACAGTGGTAGAAAAATTGACCTTTGGTGGTTGTGGTGCTAGTGCCACAACACTATAAGTCCTCACAGTTACTCTGGGTGGGCACAGGAACGGGCCCCCCTGTGAAATATTATATCAAGAATTGTAATTACATGCCCCTGTTAAACAGGGGATGAAAAATTGGGCTGCTGGCATTGGTGCTGGTGCCACAACACTGCAACCTCTCCCACATACTCTAGTTGTAGTGCAGAAATGAGCCCTGCTGCAAAGCATTGCATGAAAATTTTTAATTAAACGCCCCTGTTAAACAGGGGCAGAAAAATTGGGCCGTAGACACTGGTGCTGGTGCCACGACACTGCAACCTCTCCCATATACTCTAGTTGTAGTGCAGGAATGAGCCCTGCTGCAAAGCATTGCATCACAAATGGTAATTAAATGCCCCTGTTAAACAGGGGCAGAAAAATTGGGCCTTAGGCACTGGTGCTGGTGCCACCACACTGCAACCTCTCCCATATACTCTAGTTGTAGTGCAGGAATGAGCCCTGCTGCAAAGCATTGCATCAAAAATTGTGATTAAACGCCCCTGTTAAACAGGGGCAGAAAAATTGGGCCATAGGCACTGGTGCTGGTGCCACGACACTGCAACCTCTCCCATATACTCTAGTTGTAGTGCAGGAATGAGCCCTGCTGCAAAGCATTGCATCAAAAATTTTAATTAAACACCCCTGTTAAACAGGGGCAGAAAAATTGGGCCTTAGGCACTGGTGCTGGTGCCACGACACTGCAACCTCTCCCATATATTCTAGTTGTAGTGCAGGAATGGGTCCTGCTGCAAAGCATTGCATCAAAAATTGTAATTAAACGCCCCTGTTAAACAGGGGCAGAAAAATTGGGCCTTAGGCACTGGTGCTGGTGCCACGACACTGCAACCTCTTCCATATACTCTAGTTGTAGTGCAGGAATGAGCCCTGCTGCAAAGCATTGCATCAAAAATTGTAATTAAACGCCCCTGTTAAACAGAGGCATAAAATTGGGCCTTAGGCACTGGTGCTGGTGCCACGACACTGCAACCTCTCCCATATACTCTAGTTGTAGTGCAGGAATGAGCCCTGCTGCAAAGCATTGCATCAAAAATTGTAATTAAACACCCCTGTTAAACAGGGGCAGAAAAATTGGGCTGGTGGCATCACCGAGAACCAAAAATGTTCTTCCACCATATCAACGGAGGAGGAAGAGGATAGACAATCAACATAACAGGACAGTCACTCAGCATCAGCATATGCAGTCTTGAAGGGATGTGATATTTAAAAAAAAAATATTCGGTTACATCAGCTTCAGGTGCTTGGTAGCTGTGGGTGATCCAAGACTGATTCATCTTGATGAAGGTCAGTCGATCAACTGAGTCGGTGGACAGGCGCACCCTGTGATTGGTAACAAAGCCACCAGCAGCACTGAAGGTGCGTTCCGAAAGAACGCTGGATGCAGGACAGGCCAGTAGCTCAATTGCATACTGTGCAAGCTCTGGCCAGTGATCCATCCTCAAGACCCAGTAAGCCAGAGGATTTTCGGTGGGAAAGGTGTCCAAGTCTGACCTTGCCCCTAGGTATTCCTGCACCATGTAAATCAGACGCTTGCGATGGTTGCTGGAACCGATCATACCTTGGGGCTGCGAACTAAAAAATTGTCTGAAAGCATCGGTCAGACGGCCACCTTCTCCACCGCTCCTTCTGACCGATGCCTCAGCAACACGTTGTCCAGGACCAGGAGTTTGTAACCTCCCAGTCTCTGGGAACGCATTGCACAGACCTTTCTGCAAGGCCTCCCGGAGATGTCTCATCCTCTGCTCCCTCTGCGACGGCAAGATAAGGTCGGCAACCTTAGCCTTGTACCGTGGATCAAGGAGAGTGGCCAGCCAGCAAAGGTCCCTCTCCTTGATCCGAAGAATACGAGGATCCTTCCGCAGGCTTTGCAGGATCAGGGAGGCCATGCAGCGTAGGTTAGCGGAGGCATTCGATCCGGAATCCTCTGGGTCACTAAGGACAACATGACCAGCTACCTCCTCCCAGCCACGTACAAGTCCACGTGTTTCTTGGGACTGTAAATCATCCCTACAAGACTGCTGCTGCTGATGCTGAGTGCCAGCCTCCACCTCCATGCTGACACAATCATCCTCCTCCTCCTCCTCATCCTCTTCCTGTGTGATGGGTGGCACAGCAGGAACACTGTCTGGATAAAGGGGGCCTTGAGAGGCAAGGAAGTCCTCCTCTTCCTGCCTCTGTTCTGCCTCAAGTGCCCTGTCCATTATTCCACGCAGCGTATGCTCCAAGAGGTGGACAAGAGGTACAGTGTCACTGATGCATGCACTGTCAATGCTCACCATCCTTGTGGCCTCCTCAAATGGTGACAGGACAGTGCATGCATCCCTAATCATGCCCCACTGGCGTGGTGAGAAAAAAACCGAGCTCCCCTGACCCTGTCCTGGTGCCGTAGTCACACAGGTACTCATTGATGGCCCTCTGCTGCGTGTGCAGCCGCTGCAGCATGGACAACGTTGAGTTCCACCTGGTGGGCATGTCACATAAAAGGCGGTTCTTGGGCAGGTTCAACTCCTTTTGGAGCTTAGCCAGCCGAGCACAGGAATTAAATGATGGGTGAAAATGAACACAGACTTTCCTGGCCTGCTTTAGGACATCCTGTAAGCCCGGGTACCTGCCCAAGAACCGCTGCACCACCAGGTTAAGGACGTGAGCCACACAGGGCACATGGGTCAGTTGTCCCTGTCAGAGGGCGGAGAGGAGGTTGGTGCCATTGTCGCAAATCACCATTCCTGGCTTAAGCTGGCGTCAACCACCTCTCGGCCTGCTCCTGCCGAGCTGACAAAACATCCGCCCCAGTGTGGCTCCTGTCCCCCAAACAAACCAGCACAAGCACGGCATGGCATCGTTTTGCCTGCATACTTGCGTATCCCCTGGAACGCCTACGGAGCACCGCTGGTTCTGAGGACAGAGCACTGGAAGAGGCCATAGAGGAAGAAGAAGTGGAGGGGGTGGAGGAGAGAGGTGCGTCACAACCAATAGTAGCATTTTGGAGGCGTGGTGGCGGAACAACCTCCAACACTACTGCACCTTGTCCTGCATCCTTCCCAGCTGCCAGAAGAGTGAACCAATGGGCCGTGAAAGACAGGTAACCTAGGGATGAGCTGCTGGACCATGAGTCAGCGGTAATATGCACCTTACCACTGACCGCCCTGTCCAGCGAGGCAAAGACATTGCCTTCCACATGCCGGTAGAGAGCCGGAATTGCCTTCCGTGAGAAAAAGTGGCGTTTGGGGACCTGCCACTGAGGAACCGCACATTGTACAAACTCACGGAAGGGGGCCGAGTCTACCAACTGAAAAGGCAGCAGTTGAAGTGCTAGCAATTTAGCCAAGCTAGCATTCAACCGCTGGGCATGTGGATGACTGGGAGTGAACGTCCAGCAGCTGGGGCAGGGACATTTGCCTGCTATAATCGGACGTGGGTGTACTGCTAGCAGAGTGCCCGGAAGCACTTGGCTGTGACACACCTAATTCTACACCTTCATTCCTCTCAGAGCAGGTTTCAGAGAGGACTGAAGGTCTAGTGGGGTTGGAGATCCCAGCTGATGAGGAGCAAGGAGAGGTCCGCTTTGTTCTTTGGTGTGGGTCTTTGAGGTACACTTGCCAACGAGCTGCATGGCAGGTCAACATATGTCTGGTTAAGCATGTGGTGCCCAAGCGAGTGATGTTTTGGCCACTTGAAATACATTTGAGACATATGTTGCAAAAAGCAGCGGTGCGATCGGATGCACTTGTCTCAAAAAAGGCCCACACCAAAGAACTTTTGGAATAATGTGAAGAGACAGCAGCGCCCTGCATATGCAGAGCTCTGCGGTGTGATTCAGTCAGTGTGGTGCCCTTAATCTGGCCCTTGGAGGGCATTCTGCTTCGTCACAGATGTGCCGCCTCTTCCTCCTACTCTCTCCTACCAGGCACCCACGTAGAGTCAGTGCCCTCATCATCCCCTCCCTCTTCATCGCTGGAGCAAACCTGGAAGTATGCTGCAGCTTGTGGAACATGACTGCCAGATTGCTGTCCTTCTTGAGCATCCCCTCTCTCTGCATTCACGCTACTGCCTTCCTCTAGCTGAGTATCATCATCAGAGCCTACAAAACACTGGGCATCCTCCTGGAGCATGTACCCAACACTGTGCTCAAAGAGTTCAGGAGACTCCTCAGGAGGACGTGGTGGGTCTAGTGAAGGAGTCACTGATGATGACATTGAGAGGAGGGAAGACGATGCGTTGGCAGCTGCTTTGCTAGTACCCTGAGCCTGGGTGAGAGAGGATGAGGAGGATGAAGAGGGCTTGGTCATCCACTCTACCAAGTCGTTGGCATGGTTCGGCTCAACATGTCCAGCTGCCGAAAAGAAGGACAAGCGTGTCCCATGGCCACGTGCTGATGATGACGATGCACCGCGTCCACGACCAGCACTGTTGTCTCTAGACACAGAGCCTGCTTGCCCTCTTTTATCGGCTCGTGCCTGTCTGCCTCTCCTTGCTGGCCTTCCAGAAATGGTAATGGCCTGAAGGGAGATGGGAAAACCAATTGGGTAGTGTATATTGTGCTGGAGGCACACACAACATCCACTAACTCCTGCAGATGGCAGATGGCTCAATTAGAGAAGAGCTATATAGGTGGATATAGCGGTGTATACTGGGTTCAGGGCACGCAGACAGCACACACAATCTCCTACAACTGACTGCAAGCTCTATTTAAAAAGAGAAAGATAGCTAGCTATATAGGTGGATATAGCGGTGTATACTGGGTTCAGGGCACGCAGACAGCACGCACAATCTCCTACAACTGACTGCAAGCTCTATTTAAAAAGAGCAAGATAGCTAGCTATATAGGTGGATATAGCAGTGTATACTGGGTTCAGGGCACGCAGACAGCACGCACAATCTCCTACAACTGACTGCAAGCTCTATTTAAAAAGAGCAAGATAGCTAGCTACCCTGTTTCCCCGAAAATAAGACCTAGCGTGATTGTCGGTGATGGCTGCAATATAAGCCCTACCCCCCAAATAAGCCCTAGTTAAAGTCCTTGTATGTATTATTTTCAGGGCAGGGCTTATTTTCGGGGAAGCAGGGTAGGGCTTATTCGGGGAGTAGGGCTTATATTGCAGCCATCACCGACAATCACGCTAGGTCTTATTTTCAGGGAAACAGGGTATATAGGTGGATATAGCAGTGTATACTGGGTTCAGGGCACGCAGACAGCACGCACAATCTCCTACAACTGACTGCAAGCTCTATTTAAAAAGAGCAAGATAGTTAGCTATATAGGTGTATATAGCGGTGTATACTGGGTTCAGGGCACGCAGACAGCACGCACAATCTCCTACAACTGACTGCAAGCTCTATTTAAAAAGAGCAAGATAGCTAGCTATATAGGTGGATATAGCGGTGTATACTGGATTCAGGGCACGCAGACAGCACGCACAATCTCCTACAACTGACTGCAAGCTCTATTTAAAAAGAGCAAGATAGCTAGCTACCCTGTTTCCCCGAAAATAAGACCTAGCGTGATTGTCGGTGATGGCTGCAATATAAGCCCTACCCCCCAAATAAGCCTTAGTTAAAGTCCTTGTATGTATTATTTTCAGGGAAGGGCTTATTTTCGGGGAAGCAGGGTAGGGCTTATTCGGGGAGTAGGGCTTATATTGCAGCCATCACCGACAATCACGCTAGGTCTTATTTTCAGGGAAACAGGGTATATAGGTGGATATAGCGGTGTATACTGGGTTCAGGGCACGCAGACAGCACGCACAATCTCCTACAACTGACTGCAAGCTCTATTTAAAAAGAGCAAGATAGTTAGCTATATAGGTGTATATAGCGGTGTATACTGGGTTCAGGGCACGCAGACAGCACGCACAATCTCCTACAACTGACTGCAAGCTCTATTTAAAAAGAGCAAGATAGCTAGCTATATAGGTGGATATTTTTTTAATGGTTATCTGCTACCGAACATACAAATTTTTCATTACAAATCAAATATCAGTTAACATACACTTTGCAATTTAACAGATAATAAACTATACAAACAAAAGGGAAAAAACAACTTACATGTCATCTTCCCCCTCCTCCTCCCCAGAAGAAAAATTTATAAGTAGAGCATCACCCCTACTGCTAGGCCCTTCTGGTGGCCCAGGATCCACCTCAGGTAACGGGGCCCTTTTTTTCTTCTTCTTCCCCTGCTTTTTCCTAATCGTGACCCAAGCCACTTCACCTTCCTCATCCGATACTTCTTTTGGGCGTTTCTGAGCCCCCTTAACCGAGACTTCCATCTCCTCCTCCCCAGACCTGTCATCCCCAGCCGAAGAATCGGATGAGGAGACAGTGACCAGACGTCTGCCCGGCCTACATCTCTGAGGAAGGGGAGTGGGAGCAGTAACCTGGGAAACAGAACCCTGTGCCCCCCCCTTATCCAAAAAGGGAGGCCCAACTACCTCCACCTGACCAATATCTGGACCGGGCACCTGAACTTCAGTGACAGGGGCCTGGGCAACATCTGCATGCCGTACCCCCTTTTCTCTTTGAGGGACCCTACTTGCCTTTTGGGTTCGAGGTGCACCCTGTGGCTCCGCCGTAGGAGCGCTTCCCTGCCTTTCCCCTCCAGAACTCTGCCCAGCAGGAGGAGGTGCACTATCCCCTCCTGGCCCACCACCTGTTGCAGCTTCACCCCTGTAGGCTCTGGGGCATCTGCTAAAGGGATGCCCCATTTGACCGCAAAGGTTGCAGCAGATCAACCCACACGTGCCACCTGAGTGTCCAAACTTATTGCACTTAGTGCAGTGCACAACTGTGCAATCTGCACTCATGTGGGTTGGACACCCACACCTGAAACACCTACGGGGCTGGCCTGGGTAGAACACCAGGATTCTGTCTCGTCCCAGGAAAGCACTTCCTGGGACATGTGCAACCGTGTTGCCAGATCTTCTCAAACGAATCCTGGTGTTCCATGCTCCAGTCCATACCCCACGCTCGTCTAAGCATTTATTTAGAGGACACTGCAACTGGCCATGTCTCCCCAGCCAAGTTGCTATGTCCTCCGGGGGCAGGCTCTCGTTCCTTACTAACACCGTCAGGTTTTTAATCTCCTCCTGCCTACTCAAAGGAATCAGGCGGAACCCTTTCCAGGGATCAGCCCCTTTAACCAACCCAAAAGCGGTTATAAAACGCTCCATAGTCACAGCGTTGGTGAAACTGACATCAAAGTCAGGGGTGCCAGCTGGGTGGATCACAGCAAATAGCTCAGCCACCCTGAACCCCAACGCCAGGACCATGTCAACCACTTGGCCCCTCGTGGGGCACTGACCTTCACCCTCCCATCTCAGCTGGACCACATTCCTACGCTTGCGCTCCGGACCACCTGTCCCCCTAGACCAAGTACTGGCCCCAGGGGTCTGACCAGCCGGGGGTACCCGAAAGTTACTGGCCCCAAACTGGTGGTACAGGTGGTCCAGAGGCACACTGGACCCAGCCACATTGGCGTAGGAACGCCTTTCACCAAGTGCCGTCAGCAACTTTACCTCCGGTGTCCCCCTTAGTACGGGTCCCGGAGGAGGAGCCTCTGCCACAGACACTGGGGGTACAACATGAGAAGCAGCCCCCCCACTCACGGCATGGGAAGTCACACTCCCCACATCGTTTACCCCAGCCTGAACTTTAGGATAGGTCTCATCCTCAGAGCTATAAAGCAAAGCCTCCCAGGCTTCCTGCCACTCCACCTCCATATGGGCCCCGCAGGAATCCACTGACACTTGGCTCGGCCCTGATTGAGAACCCTCCAAGCCGCGAATGAACGTCATTGCAGGGTTCTCACCATCAAGCTCACCCATTGGGCAGTCACCCCAGGCCGTAGCTTGTTCTGGCACTATACAATTAGACATTTCAACATTACTGTTACTGTTACTGTTTACACTCTCTTGACCAGAAAGCAGACCGGAAGTCCTTTGAAAACGACCCTCGGGGTCAACTTCCGGACCCGCCACCGTCACTTCAGGCCGCGGGCTATTCTCGCCATGAACCAGCTCGCGCACCGGAAGTGCGTCATCACCCCTTCCCGCGCTACTATTGGCCTCGCGGTCAGTAGCACCACCCCTCCTCCCGCGGGAAGACGGCGTTCTCTTATTCACGGCCGCCATTCCCGAACTGTCAGATGCCATGCCGCCGGCCGACACTGCACCGCTGCCCACAGCGGCAGCCAAGCTGGCTTGACTCTCATATACCCTAGTCCCCTTACCCTGAGACCGGCTTGCAGCAGTGGCAGCCGACAACGCAACTGACGGCGTGCCCTGCTTGCAACCACCGGCTGGGATCACTGGGGACTGTACAGGTAAGTCCATTTTTCCTTTGCTTATTATCCTAGCAAGCTGCACCACTGGTATCTTCTTAACAACACTCCTGTCTTTAATGTCCTTTTGCTGCCTCCTTCCCACTTCACCGGGGTCTAACCTGCCCTCTGGGGACACAGCCTCATTCATAGGCTGGCAACCCTTAGGCTTACCTGACCCCTCTGCAGGATTAGTGGAGTTAGCAGGGCTAGCAGTCTTTTCACCAGGAATGCTCTTCACATTTTCAGCCCTCACAGCACTCTCTCTCTCCAAAACTGTTTCTTTACACACCGCTGGCTTTCTTTCCACCACAGTCTTTCCCTCTGGTTTGTCACTGGCCACCTTTCTTTCCACCGCACTTTCCTTTTCTTCATGGCTGGCTTCCACAGAGGGACCCGCCATTTCCTCCTCCTGCGTTGTGTTCGGGGCTGGATACAGTCTACGGCGTCTCCCTGCCTGGGTCCCCTCGTCACACGCAATTCTCATCGCTTTGTCCACGTTAGATAGAAAGTCTTTCTCACCAGAAGCACTGTCAATCAGGTTGGATAACAGCTCACCCAATATGTTGCACTGCTTCTTCAATCCGTCTATCACCGTCTTATACTCCTGTCTCTTTACAACGCCTGATCTGTCTCTCCGGTTCCTTAGCTCCGCCAGGACCTTCATTTTCTCGCAGTAGCTGCGGGAAGCCTTTACAATTAAGCTTTTAGCTTTCTTTCTTCTGTCTGCAGATTTCTCCACATCCTCTCCTGGCTGTCTCAGAGACCAATCTGCAAGATCCAGCTGGTTCTCCAAAAACAACCTCTCCTCCTTGACGAGCTCCAGGAGCTTAGGGGCTCCACGTCCTTCATTAGGCTGAGAAACAGGCACCTGGCCTGGGCTGACTGAAGTCATCAGCTCCCTCTCTTTCTCCACCACTCTGGAAGTCCTCAGAGATCAGAGCACGCAGCCAGCACACACAAGCTCCTACAACTGACTGCAAGCTCTATTTAAAAAGAGCAAGATAGCTAGCTATATAGGTGGATATAGCGGTGTATACTGGATTCAGGGCACGCAGACAGCACGCACAATCTCCTACAACTGACTGCAAGCTCTATTTAAAAAGAGCAAGATAGCTAGCTATATAGGTGGATATAGCGATGTATACTGGGTTCAGGGCACGCAGACAGCACGCACAATCTCCTACAACTGACTGCAAGCTCTATTTAAAAAGAGCAAGATAGCTAGCTATATAGGTGGATATAGTGGTGTATACTGCGGTCAGGGCACGCAGACATCACGCACAATCTCCTACAACTGACTGCAAGCTCTATTAAAAAAGAGAAATATAGCTAGATATATAGGCGGATATAGCAGTGTATACTGCGGTCAGGGCACGCAGACAACAAGCACTACAGAAGAGCAAGAACGCAAAATCGGCCGATAACGATCGGTGTATACTGTGTTGAAGGTACACAGAACACCCACTAACTCCTACAGACGCCAACACACTACACAAGGCCGCCACGCTGGCGGCCTTATATAGTGTGGGGCATGTACTACACAGCCTGAGCTATGATTGGCCACAGGCATCCTGCCTGTGGCCAATCATGGCTCTCCTCGCTGCCGGCGCTGTGATTGGCCAAGCATGCGGGGTCACAGTGCATGCTTGGCCATTCATGAGCCAGCAATGCACTGCGATGGCGCAGTGCATTGTGGGCCGTGAGTGCCACACGAATTTGGCGCGAACGGCCCATAACCTTCGGAATTCGCCGAACGGGCGAACAGCCGATGTTCGAGTCGAATGTATATCCACATACCTTTGGCTGTTTTCTCTTTTCTTATGTGGATAACCTGGTCATCTTCCACTAGCAAGCCTATGGTTGCTTTTGCCTTCCTGTTTTTCTTGTCCCATTTCTCCATCTCTCCCTCTGTGGGTCTGTCTGCATTCAGCACTTGCCACAAGTCATCCTTGTTCAAAAGCACTTCTAGCTTGACTTTCCACTGCTGGTAATTGGCATTGTTCAGCTTTGCAATTGCAAACTTCGCATCTGAACCACTTGCCATCTTTTAGTAGCTTGCATACAGTACTCACTGACTTCTCTGTCTGTACTCACTGAGTATCCTCTCCAGTGCTTGGACTTGTAGTATCCTCTCCAATACCTGAGTGCCTGGGACCCATAACCTATTTGAAGGTTATTGAATAATTATGAGCTGGAAACATTTTGTTTCAGCAATTAGCTTTACTTTCATGGAGAAATACATTACATGCCTTTTTAGCATCATGGAACAGGAAGAGAACACAAACAAGTGCATATAACACAATAAGCATGGTACTTCCTCTGATTACCATAAATAACACACTATACTACCACAGCGTCACCTGCTGGATAGATAGGTATAATGCATATACACAGTCACAGTATGTAAGCAGATTGCTGTTGTTCTGGTTGTTCAGGCAGGTAAGAATGGAGGAGGAGCTTAGTGGAAGCAGCTTAATGTACTTTTCTTTAACATACACTCAAAATGTCCTTGTAGGAATCCAATTGTGGGTATCTGTGTCTATTAGTGGTTATCACGCAACTCTTTAGGGTATACTCAGTTCACCCCTTCAGTATGATTCATTCGAGTGATGTGCATGGGTGTTAAACAGCCAACTTCATTAGGGTGTGAACCTCAAAGCTCAAGCACACGTGTGTGTGTGTGTTTATGTGTTTGTGTGTATATATATATATATATATATATATATATATATATATATATATATATATATATATATATATATATATATAGAGGCTTTTTTCCTCAGAAAGGGTGCAGGAACTCAACCATACAGATTTCGGGGGTGTGTAGTGTATTGAGTGCAGTGTTCAGGGGTGCACAGTGTAGTGTAGGGTTCAGGGGTGCACAAAGTACAGAGTGTGGGGGCTCAACGGTGCGCCATGTGTTCAGGGGGGATGCAGTGTTCAGGGGGGGTGCAGTGTTCAGGGGTGCGTGGTGTTCACGGGTGCATAGTGTACAGTGAGCGGCATTTAGGGGTCCGTTGTGTACAGTGCACGGAGTTCAGGAGTGTGCGGCGTACAATGTGCAGAGTTCAGGGGTGAACAGTTTGCAGAGTTCAGGGGTCAGCAGTGTCCCACCTCCCACCCCCAAATCCTCAAGTGGATTGGAATTTTCAATCCTAGCACAATTCCCGATTGAGCTGTAAAGGAGGCCTTAGACTGAGAGAGGAGTGCAGAGGAGGCCCTGGACTAGGGGGATGGGTACAGAGGAGGCCAGTGACTAGGAAATTTTGGTTGGTGTGGCAAAGGCCCTTGGATTGGGTGGTACAAGGGAGATACTGGACTAGGTGAGGGGGTGCCTGGCATTACCAGATTAGGAGAGGAGGTGTCTGGAGGCCCTGGATTATGAGAGGGGGATCACCGAGGCCCCCTGGACAAGGAAAGAGGGTGCCCAAAGGACCTTCCAGCTTCAGGGAGAAAGAGCCTGGATTTAAAGCCTGGGCTAAGGAAGAGCCTGCCTGGGCCCTGGAGGGTGAATTCACAACATATATGGGGACATTTAATTGTTGCCGAATGAGTGGGGGATAAATAGAACACCCACATTGCGAGCCTGTGCTGGCTCTGCAAGGACGCTGTTACTCGGACTGGACGAACTAAGGTTAGTGGGGGGTTATTAGTGCGGATTGCTCCACACCTTCCGTATCTTTTCCCCATATTTTAAGTAATTGAGTCTCTGACTTAATTTATATTTATATTTAATAGGATCTGTCTAGCCCGCTACAGTACTTTGCAGCATAAGCCCTCCAACTGCACAGTGTATTACACTGACTCTGTCTGGAGTGTCTATATTTCCAACCTTCATCGGGACTTGGTAAGCCCTCTTGAAATCTAACAGAAAGTTAGAGCATACTGCTATATTTGTACCAAGATATAGGCATTGATTTAGTCCTCGCCTATACTCTTAAATTTATATTTATATCTATATTTATATATAATTTGATATCATTAATGAGACCTTGTTTTGATTAATACACTTAGGTTGGTATATATCATCATCCATAGGGAATTTCCATCAATAAAATATACTAGAGCATCCTATCCCTAGGTAGGTATTCAAAGATTGAAGCAATATTTTCAAATATTTCAGTATTTTTATGTTATCTTAGCCCTATACGGGGCCCATTGGACCCTCAACATTTAAGCATTAGTGGGCAACTGTCCATTTTATTTATCCCCTGCAGCCACTAGTTGGTGATCAGTCTGCACCTATATTAAGAAGGTTTCCCCAATTAATTGCCGTGGTAGGGTTTTGGTCATGGGTAGGTATCTTTTATGAATTTATTTTTATTCAATTTTTTCTCTTATCCTTTTTTTTTTTCCTTTATACATTGATATTTTTGGCAAAATGGGGGGTATCGGCTGCACCACATTTCCAGCCTCATCTTACAGTTCTGTTTTGCTGTTTTTGTCTTGTTTACAGTGTTCTCTGTTGCAACCACTTGACGTTGAATATTGGCTCCCCTGAAGAAGCCTTTGTTGAGGCAAAACATGTTGGGACACTTTCTTATTAGCCAAATACAACCTCAATCAAATTGAATGATTGAACATGGATGTTCAATCTTGAATAATCAATCTGGTTTATGTGTCACCCTAATTACTTTTTTTGTATTTTAAAGAACTGTATTTAATTAAATAATACATTTTTTTATTTTTATCATATGTTATATCATTCCTTCTTTTTTTTCTTACCCCTGTATTGGGGCTTCTATTCATATATATTTAAAAAAAATGTTTGGCACCGCAATAATCCCTTCTCTTCCTCTTTTGTCTCTCTATTCAATTACCTTGGGATGAGGTGCCTTAATATTTCTTATTGCCCTTCCTGATTTTTCTTTTTTCTTTTCGCCTTAAGTAAGATTCATAAATTTAATTCCCATACGTCTCTTTTAATTACCAGATATCTCCTCTTTCCTACTATCTGGCCCACATGACAATTAGGCCTCATTCACATGGAACATATGAGTCCATGCCCAGTGTGATGGCCATGTACTGCGTGGGGATGCATGGTATTCTGTGCATCCTTGTGTAGGCAGTCCAGTCAAAGTCAATTGGGATGCAGCAGCTGCATGGACATAGTCAAATGTCAAAATTTTACATGCAGACAGGAAGGGATACATGTATCCAAATGTACAGTGTCTGGATTCGGATCCATGCACCCACTTCTATAGGTGAAGTGCTCTGGTGGATGCAGGCGCAGCAAAAAGTGGCTCAGCATACAGGACCTGTCTCAGAGCCTGTCTGAATGAGCTCTCAGGGGAATTTATCAAAACTAGAGCAGAGAGAATTTGAAACAGCTGTACATAGCAACCAATTAGCTCATAGCTTTCATTTTTAAAGCTGAACAAGCTGAAGATAAAAGCTGATTTATTGCCATGGACTGTTCCAAGTTCTGACTGCACCAGTTTTGATAAATTTCCCTCACTGTGTTTTACTTTTCTTAAATCCTGTACAGCACATTCAAACCTCCCAACTTTTGAACTTCAGAATGAGGGACACTTGAGGAAGGAAGTAACCTTGCATAGCGCACTGCAGCAAGTGTGGGCGTGGTCAAACCTCTGACAGTGGGAGTAGCTTAAGGGGCATCATTAAACAAAACTCAGGCTTCCTTTTATCTATAAATACAGTTTATACAGACAGTGTATCATGGACGAATCAGCTCAGAGATGCTCAAATGCTCTACTTTTTACACGTTCATTATAACGCTTCATCAGGAGCTTATAACTTTTTCTAAAAATAGAAAAACACAGCATTAAAATAGTTTGTTATAAAAAAGGAAACAAAAAAAATAAAAATAAATATACTTCCCAATATTCAATAACAGAGAAAAACAGACAAACTTGCTCCCAGGGTTAGGGGGAGAAAAAAAAAATTATAAAATTGTGAGACTATAAAGGAGTTGGGGGCAACATGGGAACGGGTGTGACACCTTCAAGCATAAAATTAAAATATATATATATATATATATATATATTGAAAAATGATTCTTATTATAAAAAAAAAAAAAAAAAAGGGGGGGATAAAAATATATATATACTAATGATTATATAGACAGGTAGATGAATTAATAATTACTTACATTCCCCATCGATAGCCAGAGAGAAAAAAAGCGTCTCTACAGAGGTAAGGCAGTAGTGTAGCCCATATAGCGTATTAAAAAAGGCACAAAAGGAAAACAAAGACTCCGGATATATAGGACAAGAAAAAGGGAAAAGGTTATAACCCTTGATCTGTGCAATAAACCAAAATATATATAAATTATTTACAATCAATCATATATATATATATATATATATATATATATATATATATATATATATATATATATATATATATATATATATATATATATATATATATATATATAAATTATTTAATGTTGTTACTAAAAAGTGTTTTATGTAAATTAGTCATATATATAATTAGTTATATTTTATTTTATTTTGTCACTATTCATTATTTATTGTTCAAACATACAATTTTTACTATTATTTATTTATTTAATTTTTAATTTATCAAATAAAATAAAAAAGTGTATTGTTATTAATTATTTACTAGGACACCTATCATTATGTAAATAATTATGTAAATTATGTAAATTATTATGTAAATAAATCAACAAAGTGCAATATTAAAGCCATTTTTGGTTTTATTTTATATTATTGTTATTAATTTCAGTGATTTTGCAAAATTTTTTTTTTATAAAGAACACAACAAAATAAGAATCAATGGTTACCTTCCAATATGTAGAGGAGCTGTGTTCTAATAACTTTCGACCTAGCTTGAGGAAGAGGGGGAGAAAAGAGCCACCCCTTCAGTTCCTTCCTAGCCACACACTTGGGCTGCTGTGAAAGACGCCGACCCAGCGCGTCCGTCTTATGCACAGCCGTCCCGATAGTGACGTCACCCCGCGAAAGCGGAAGTGACGTTCACTAACCCGGCCACTTATTGACTAATGTCAATACCCCGTGTGTCCCGAGCGTCACGGACAGCAGTGGGCGGTCCTGGGGCAGTGCCCGTATCGGAGGGCAGCGGGAACTATCCCGCCTAGCCATCAAAAAGCATGCACTGAAGAAAGACCCCCTGGCCAGCCATGACCCCGCCCCTCCGGCACCTGGAGACCTTCGAAGTCATGGGAAAACCTAGACCCCAGGAAAGGAAAACCATCCTGGGACTAGGTAGCACCACCTAGTCAGCAAACGGGCCAAAGATATCGGCGCTTTGTGGCCGCACATTGCCATCCCAGTTCCACCTACAAAAAAAGGGGGGGGGGGTATTTTTTCAAAAATCCAATTTCTATATATATGATTACTACCATATATAAAACGGACTGTAGTCATTAATAACCACACTGGGAGCAGTTTTTACAATATATATCAGACTGAAAACAAAAGAAAAAATAATAATAATAAAAATGTAATAATATATATATAATATAAACAATCCCTAATGCCATACATATCAATTTAAATATCACACATGATTGTATGGAAAACATATACAAAACGCGCTGGCAATAGGGTTTAATAAAAGAACCAAAAAAAAAAAAAAGGACAGAGAAGCCCATATAAAATCATTCCTTAGAAAAATGATTTATACGATTGTGTCTCATTTAAGCCTGGAGCTTGGGTGGCATTCAATCGTTCAATCCATAACGTTTCTCTCTGTAATATCCGTATGTCCCAATTTCCCCCACGTGGGTCTTTAGGGATAATTTCCAGGACATTAAATGTGACACAAGTCACATCAAATGCATGACAGAGGTCAATATATCTACTGACCGTTGTCAGCATTTTCCCATTGATTGAGACATACACATGGTCCTTGATACCCTGCCAAAGACACCGAATTGTCTTCCCGACGTAGAAGGCCCCACATGTACATACCATTAGGTAAACCAAGCCTTGCGTCCTGCAATCTGCTCTAAATTTCAGATGAAAGGATTCCCCATATGGGAGTGTGATTGCTGTACCCTGGTTGACCCAGGGGCAGAAATCACAATTCCCACATCGATATAGTCCATTACTGTAAAAATATTCTTGTAATGCAAAGTCTTAAGTATATATGTTGAGATCGATTAATCTTGTGAGACGAATTTCCTTAATTAGTTCTGAGTCAGCGTAATTCAAAAATGTGTATTTATTTGTACACATTTCAATAGAAAAGAATACTTACAAAAAATAGTACAATAATATCTTTAAAAGTTACCTTATGAAAAAGTAAAGTTATTGCCATGTGGCTAAAATGGCGGAATAACCCTTTGTATGCTTTGTATAAGAGATGTGCTTCTCTGAGGTCTTCCCTCTAGCTGGTCAAAAGATCAAGACCCAGTCTGCTGAAACTCTCTACTATATCAACAGGCTCTAATCTCCCGCCCGAAAGATAACTCCTCCTTTACAAAAGTGTGGTCTAATGAGTGATTACCATAGCAAAGCTAACATGTGTTACCACTTAAAACACAATTCTACCTTCTGATGAAATGGCAGGAAATGGGGAGGAGGGAGAATTTCAGACTCTAGGCAAACTTTCATTTACATTTAAGAAAAGCTTATATAAAATATACAATATTCCTCAAAATCCTGACAGGTTTTAAATGTTTACTTTTTCAATTATCGCAAGTCATAACATAGAATTAATTAACTCAAAGTTCTCTTTCACACAATATGGAAAACTTATATTCTGAATAAAGTATAATAAAGCCAATTAAAATTTAGATATTAAGAATATAACATTCCCCTCTGAAATATGAATACTAATCATATTTTTCAGATTAAAAATATTTCCTGCTGCTGAAGTTATCGAAGTTTTTCCCTACATGGATACACTATTACTAAATTTTTTCCACCAACTACTTCCTGAAAATTCTGACCATTGATGCGATATTTCTTGCAAATTACCTTGTTCATGTTTAAACAATACTTCTGCATTCTGCAATTCCTTAGCCAAAGCTATTAATAAACCTTGATCCTTTTGAATTATATTTGCCCATTTTTCCCATGGAAATTCATCTATTTGGGAAATATTATACTGTGTAGGAAGAGCGCTAATATTTTTCATAAACATATTTGTTAAATTTGTTCTCAACCCATTAATACTTATTGCAACAATATCTCCTTCTATACAATACAACCCTTGATTTAGGTTTTCTGTATTTGTACAAGAAGAGAAAAAAGTTTTAACCCTTTCTGTATCTGACATAATCTGAAAACAAACCTTCTTTTTATCTACACGAGTAATTAATTCAGAATTAATTCTATTTTCAATTCTTGCTGAACATAATGTGTGATTATGATAACAAGAATGAAATATGCTTTTATCTTGATTAGGTAAACATATAATTTTAGACTGGAATTGTAAACATGATGACAAATCTAATTGTTCTAATTCAGAATTTTCATTGTTAAATACAAAATCTGTATACTGTAATTTATAGTATAATAATTGTGTATTACTGACAGGTAATCCCAAAACAGTAATTGGAACCAAAATTTGTTCTTTTCCGGCTATTGGAATCATAGAAGAACTATAACATATGTCCTGCTTGCATCCTATCCATTTATTTACCCATAAATCTGTATGATTTATCACATATAAATATTCTTTGGGTAAATACTGTAAAATGCCAAGAGGAGTTATTCCACTCTGAAATGCTTGCGCAATTATTTTAAAATTAGTGGAATATTCTGTTTGAATCTCTAAGCATGCTCTGGCTATATGAGAATGTTGTTCACTTCTCATCAAATCAAGAGTAATATTTTGAAGATGTAAAATAGATGGACCCATTATATTAGCAGTTTTAATTACCATATTTTCTAAAATCTGATTTAAGTGCCTTTGTATTTTAATACCATTACTTCCCACTAAACCAGCGGTTTCTAGATCAGACTTTAAAGTATTAATATCCATACTATTTGTTATACTCCCGATTGTGCCAATCCCTCCTAAAATACCTTCAACAATACCACGCTTATTTCTGTTATGATTTTTATTAATAATTCCAAACCATCTCTCAATATCCAATTCCATATTAACCAGATGTCCTTGACATTGTGGAAACCTTGTAGAAATTTTCCATTCTGAAACATTAAAGTTCCACAAAATAATGACAAATTTTCCTTCTCTCAAAAGAGTTCTGGATTGGAAATGGTTAATCTGAAAAGGGCTTGCAGAGAAACTTTTCTTATTGACACATGGAGTTTTCCTTGGAGACATAACAATAACACTTGCCTTTGCACATTTCACCGGATAATTTTCTATTGATATGCAACATTCATATATGCCAGTATCATTCAAAGATACTCTCATTTGTTGATAAACAAATGTATCATTGATCCAATTCACACTACCAAAAATTCCTTTATGAATTATGATAGTAGAACTATAAAGAAAACTACCCAAAAACTCATCATGCCTTTTCCAAGTCAACAATGAATTTTGAGGTAAAGATATTTTTGTATCACATATCAAATGCAAATTATCTTTATCTTCCATAATTTTCAAAGATTGTGGGAAAATATTAATTTCTGGAACAATCTTATCAACTATAAAGATATCAATATTGACCCTTATTTGAGTAAATTTCCTTATTACTTTAAAATCCCATGTTCTTACAACGTCTCCTTTTTCATCTCCAATGATGTTTAAATATTTTGGATTTAATATCTTTACAAAACTTTGAAAAAGATAATAAAATTGATCAAAGGAATAAAGTATTTTCCCAGATCTTGTCATAATATTAGTAACATCTCCAGACCAAATTGTTGACTCATTACCTTTTAAATATATAGACCATAAACTCCTCAACAATATGTTACACTCAAAAGTTCCGGTTTTGTTATTTAGTCTATAAGATCCCTGCATTTTAACAAACTTTGTTTTGGATTCTATTTTAACTTTGATTTCAATATCATTGCTGTGAATGAGATACAATTGTAAACAACAATGATATCCATCTCCAATACATAAAAATCCATACAAATCTTCTGCTGTATTAATATCAACATCTCTAAAATTATGATTTTTATCATATGCACTAATATCAATAACTCTATAATTTTTGTCCTTTGTAATGATATCAATGTTCTTATTTTTCAGTTCATCTGCATTGATATCAATGTCTACATCTCTCTTATTTCTGAATAACATATGATCTTTGTTGTGTAATTCTTCATTCCTGTTAGTCTTTGCATAACTTGAGCAGTTCTTGATATATCTTATCACAAATAAAATTGTCACTAGGGAAAAGATGCATCCTGTAGTGATGATACACTTTCTCTCTTTAAAACTTTTCTTTTGTTGATCCGGCATCTTTTCATCTTTTTGGGATCCATGATTCCTCCAGATTAGATTTGAAAAAAGGAATGCAGCATCATTATCTCGGAATATAAAATTTGTTATACCCACATTTTCTTTCTACATACTTGTTTCACTGAACTGAGAAAGTATTTGTACCCCTTGAACATTCCAAAATGTCCATGGACCTTCCCAACTACTTTGCCATGTTTCAACTCCTGAAACTCTAGCTCTGCCTGTGAGTGCATTTCACCATCTCTAGGCGTGACCTCACATGTAACAATTCTTTAATCATCTTTTATCTTTTCTGTCTCAGACTTGTGTCAACAATATCTAATTTTATTTTAAATAAACCTTTCTGTTCCTGGTCTACTTAATAGACCGCTTATCTTGTATAAAAGATAATTTTTGGTTTAACAACAAAATAACAAAATGTTACAAAAAACAATATCAATTGTAAAATATCAAAAAATAGATTATTCTTACAATGAAGATTAAATCCGATATGTGCGTGGATTTAATAACAATCCTTCATGATATATATAAATATATATATGTCTTATGTGTACTGGAATGAAACTTTGGCTGGAATGTGTGTACTTAATTGTCTGTGTCCACTCCTAAACAAAAAACCAGCCCCCACCTTATTTTCCTTCTAAGATCTTCTGAGCAGGACAGTGCCACAGAATGTGCATTTTCCCTCCCACCTTTCTAAAACAATGGGTGTTACTTACTCTAAATTCCTAAGGGTTGCTATGAATAACCCTTTGTATAAAACTATTTTAAACATACACAAACCTTTTTACCTTATCAATATATATACAAATTATTTCTTAATCTCTTAATCAAGAAACATTGTAATATAAAAACTTATATTTTTAGTTAGAACAAAGACACTTTTTATCATGAATTAACTTCCTTTCTCAAACTTAGAAATATGAGGAGGAACCATTTTGTATAACTTCTTCAACCAATTTTGACTCCACGAGGCAACACAAACGCCATTTTACTTTCTCCACTGAAAATTTATAGAGAAACCATTTTGTATAACTTCTTCAACGAATTTTGACTCCACGAGGCAACACAAACGCCATTTTACTTTCTCCACTGAAAATTTATAGAGAAACCATTTTGTATAACTTCTTCAACTAATTTTGACTCCACGAGGCAACACAAACGCCATTTTAGGGAAGGAGCTGTGGTGTTACACTCGTCACTTCCGGTCGCGGCCGAGACCGGAAGTTCGGATTGTATTACATTTACTCGCTGTTTTCTGCTTTTATGTAAGTTACTATTTACGTTATTAAAACGCTTTACTTTCATACTACACATGAGAGCCCCCCTGTCCTTTTGTTCCACACTGTATGTACCGCACACCTTAACGAGTGAGATGTGAAGAACCTGGGAAAGAAATATACAGGTGGATACTAGCTGCTGGACGAATGAGGATGGATTAGCTTTGGCTTTTATAGTGTGTCTTTATACCAAGCAATTGAGGTGAGAGCCTGGGGGAAACTGGTGGTGCACCGGCTTGGCACTGAATTCAGTCACTGGATTAGCACACATTTTGGAAGTCACCTTTGTGCATGGACTTTGATTTGTACTCACGAAGCAATTGCATGAACTGGAATTAAGGAGCATTATTTATTAATTTATTATTTATTGATTTTTGCATTTGTTGCACATTTTTTTCAGCAATTTTTTGTATTATATATTTTTGCATGATTGTGATATGCAAGCACATTTATTATTTTAGTAGTTATTATATTGTATTGCCCTATATTGCACAATTATCACTTTGTAAGGTGATTACACTCTTTGCACTTTATATATTTTTTTGAGATAAGAATCATTTTTATTTAGTTGTTTTTTGCTGTTAGCGCCGCAATTTATTTATTTTTATTACAAACGCCATTTTACTTTCTCCACTGAAAATTTATAGAGAAATCATTTTGTATAACTTCTTCAACCAATTTTGACTCCACGAGGCAACACAGACGCCATTTTCCTCTCTCTTTTAAACTCAACAGAAGAATACTTTGTAGCATCAGAAATTGTGCTTCTTACATCCATTAAAAAATAACTGTAACAACATCAACCCAAATATTTTCTTTGTCCAACAACATTTATTTTCAATTCTAGATTTAATTATCCAATACATCCTCACAATAATACCTGCAGACTGTGGATGCTATCATACATGAAATCTCTGTTCTATTCCCAAGATATTACACATCCTCTGTCACTACTGAGGTTTGCTGATATACCCCAAACTAGAAAAACATGATTAATCAACATCTAAACAATAGTTAAAGCATCATCATTAGTGAATCCCACCTGTAGGTGTTGTGATATATATAAAAACACGAAAATCCTTTTTAGTCATGACACAAACTTATGGTCTAATGACCAAAATGATAATTTTGTGACATGCGATGAAGACAAAAAAGATCGTGACCTTTTTTTCCTCTGAAATTAAAGGAATATGTGTGTCCATTTTCTTCACAACATTAATTGATACCATTTCAGGTTGAACTACTAACTCTCCATGCAAAAGCTGCTTCCTTTGCCAATAAATCTGCTGTTCTATTACCTACAGATAATTCACAATTTTTTTATGTGCTGGAATTTTTACAATAACATATGCAAAAGAATTACTCTCTACAAGGTCAAAAACTGCTTCTAATGTCTCTTTCTGCACAAGAGTCTTATTGGATGAATCCACAAAACCTCTACATTTCCAAATAGGTAACGTACAACATATGAACTATCACTATAAATCACTAGTGAACCTTTCTTCTCTTCCTTGTCAATACTCAATGCAGTTTTCATCAACAAATACAAGCTCATCAATTTTCTCTGTCTCTCTTTGTTGTCTTATTCATTCAGTTGCTAATTGAGTACCATGCTGAAAATGGTCTTCAGTTACTGAATACAAAACTATTCTTTACTCTTCTTTTCAAGTGAACTAAATCTTTCAATGTTCAGCCAGAACAAAACAAAAATAAAAACTTAATACTCATGACAATGAAACATTGATAAAAAAATTATAATCCAATGAATTATCCTTGAAAATATAAAAAAAAAAAAAAAAAAAAGAAAATATTAAAAATTATATCAAAGTCCTCAATAATATTCCAAACGTCAAAACCAAATCTCTTAAACTCAAATCAATCCTTTATTCATAGCCAATAAACATCAACCAGAAAATTATTACCATATCTGCAGTTAATTTAAGGACTGCTGACTGTTTTCAGAGTGTTATATGCTACATAATTAAACCTTTCCTGTCTTAATGGACTATTTTCAGTTTGCAAACTTTGTCTATGGGTCTTAGAAGAAAAATAAATTTGCTTATTATGACCTCTATACCTCAGATTACTGTGCCAATGTACAGAATAAACCTCTTGACGCCTGGGCAAAATTTTCGGATAATACAACCTCTTTTGTGTATTATTATTAATCAACTTTTTATAGACTTTCCTCTGAGCATATGGCGATGAAAATTTACATTTCTGCTTAATATCAGTATTATTTAAGTCAACTGACTTCCCACTCTCATTGTCTGAGGAAATATTAACATTTGACTCATCACAGGATATGACGTTCACATCTGCCTTTGTCACATGTTCACCATCCTCCATTTTTGAGCACTGAGCATGTGCAGGAATCTCAGCTTGCAGTAATTGGGTCTTAAGTAAATTTAAAATATTCTCATGCACACAGCTTTCCTGAGTCAAAAAACCTATTTGATTTTCATTTTCTTTTTTTTCTTTTTTCTTTTCTTTTTTTTTTTTTTTTATTTAAAGAATGCAGATTATACAAACAAACATATAAAAAAACGACATGACAATCAGCTGGAATTTACAATAATGGATCATGAGAGCTCACACCAGTCCAAATATACTGTTAAGAATAAACTGTTGAAGTCTATCCAGACATACTGTGATGGAGTGATGCGAATAGCCGTTATCAACTATATGTGTCCAAGAGCTCCAATCTAACCAACAATGCTATCTACTGATCGGGAGGGAATATCTAGGTACCCAAAACATGTTGCACATATATCTGTGCTGCATTCGCATTCTGGGCGATCACGTGTAGTAGGGCGTCCCCAAAGGGAGGACTATCGTGCCCCTCGCCTTACAGCGACCAGGTTACTTAATGTAATTGACTGGAGCAAGTCCCTGTCGTTTTAGTTAGGCTATGGAGCTCGCACCCATGAGGCTGGGGGCGGCACCAAGCTGGGGTATCGCATTCAGGAGGATTTTCGTTTTTATTAGGAGGAAAGATGAACGACACCCATGGCCGCCGACCCAAGGCCCCATTGCCCCTAAGGGACTGTCTGTTTATGTGTAAGATTTGAAGCCGTCTGAATATCGAAACAGATCCCAGTGTGACCACCGCGCACTATGTTCCTCCTCTCTTTCCCCTATAGCCGCCGTTAGTCGTTCCATACGCTGTATATCGCTAATCCTGGCAAACCACTGCATCACCGTCGGAGGGGACCTCTGCTTCCACATACTGGGAATACATGCCCTGGCCGCATTGAGGAGGTGCTTCAGCAAAGATTTACGATAGCGCCTACTGGACATTGGGGTCAAATTCAATAGTATTGCCGCTGGGTTGTCTTTCAGATCAATATCAGTGAGTTTATGGATGATTCCTAGTATCTGACTCCAGAAGGGCGTCAGCACTGCGCACTCCCAGAAGATGTGTAGAATCGTGCCACTCTGAGTTCCACATCTCCAACATAGGGGGCTGTGTCCTGGGAATATCGACGCTAGCACCGAAGGGGTCCTGTACCAGCGCGTCAGCACTTTGTAGGAGATTTCTTGGTATTTGCTGCATAAAGAGGACTTATGCGCAAAAAATAGGATTCTACTCTTCTGGTCATCAGTAAACTGGACATTAAGATCCCTCTCCCATTTCCTCAGGTATGGGGGATCATCTAGGGAAGCGCTGGTCTGCAAAATGTTGTATGAGTAGGAAAGGGATTTCCGGACCGGTTCCTCTCCCATGCACAGATCTTCAAAGGGTGTGCATGATCTGCGAAAGCCTGCAGCATCCGGCAGGGATCTGAGAAAGTGCGAAAGCTGTAAAAGTTTCCACCTTCCCAGAGCAGTCAAGCCAAAGCCAGGGTACATGTTCGAGAGGTTGTTCCAATCTGAAGGTCCGGAGAATGAGGAGGCTCTAACGATGCTCTGCTCTGGTCTGATCCGAAAAGACCTGACAGAGATCCCTGGCAAGAATTTCGGATGTCCGATTATGGGTGCCATCGGAGAGGGAAAGCTGGGCGTCTTGGTAAATCTAAAATATCTGTGAAGCTCCTGTAGAGTGGTTTCTATTAATGGGTGGGAAGGGAAGGAACTGGGAGGCCTCCCTCCACTCCATGGCAAGCCTTCAAGAGGTGCTAGTACCGATTCCTGTTCCAGACTGACCCAAAGCTTATGTGATTTATGCCGGCACCAGTCCACTGCCCTGTTCATATGAACTGCTGTGCAATATAGCGCAGGGTCAGGGAGACCCATCCCCCCTCTAAGTTTGGGTCGGTGCAACAGGGAGCTTTTAAGCCACGCAGGCTTGCCTTGCCAGATATATTTGGTCATTATCGAGCGCATTTTATGGAAAAAAGTCCGTGGTAGTCTCACTGGTAGAGCTTGTAAAAGATAAAGCAACCGTGGCATGATATTCATCTTCAGTACGTTGCTTTTACCGAACCAGGAGATTGCTAGGTTCTTCCACCTCTCTAAGTCTGAGGAAAAGGTGGTCAGAAGTGGCTGAAAATTAAGTTGATAGACAAGGTGCAGCTCCGATGGGATTCTGGTGCCTAAATATTTAATCGCCTGGGGAGACCACCGGAAGGGAAAGTTGCTGCCAAGAGAAGCCCGGGAGCTGGGGGGTAGGGAGACATTTGATGCCTCAGATTTCTGGAAATTAATTTTGAAATCTGAGAGCGTCCCGTAGTGGCGTATTTCTGACATCAAAACTGGTAATGAGGTGTGGGGATTGGCGACATAGAATAGCAGATCGTCTGCGTATGCCGCAACTTTGTGGTGGTAAGTGCTCGTTTCGAGTCCTCTTATGTCTGGGTTGAGCCTAATATGTTGTAACAGGGGTTCTAGGGAGATTATGAACAGGAGTGGCGAGAGTGGACAACCCTGCCTCGTCCCGTTGCTGATCTTAAATGGGTTGGAGGCTACCCCATTCACTCTGACCGATGCGGAAGGGCAAGAATAAATGGCTGAAACCCAGGACAGAATGGAGGCTGGCATTCCCATGCGTCGCAGGGTGGCCAACAGAAAAGTCCAGTTGACCCTATCGAACGCTTTTTCAGCGTCTGTCGATAGTAGGATCAAAGGTACATTAAGGTGTTTGGCCCTAGCTACTACATCAATCGTCCTAATTGTGTTGTCTCGCGCTTCCCTGTTACGGATGAAGCCGACCTGATCTAAAGGGATTATAGGTTGGGGGACAGACCCTAATCGTTCCGCCAATATTTTAGTAAATAGATTCAAATCGCAATTTAGTAGAGAAATAGGCCTGTAGCTGGCGCATAGAAGCGGGTCTTTCTCAGGTTTTGGGATAACCGATATGCTGGCTTGCAGCAGGTCTGGTGGTATGGTATGATCATCCAGTATTGCGTTAAAGGCTGTGATGAAGTGGGTCGCCAGTTGAGTCTGGAAGTGTTTGTAGTAGGCGTTGGTAAAGCCATCTGGACCTGGTGCCTTTCCCTTCGGAGCCCCGGCTATAGCTTTTGAGAGTTCCTCCACAGTTATAGGCCACGAAAGCAATTCCGCCTCCTCTTCATTAAGCGAGGACAAGTCTGCCGCTGCCAGATAAGTCTCAATAGCCTCCACACTACTCTGGGGACGGTCTCCGATGGGATGGGAATGTAAGTTATAGAGTGCTGCGTAAAAAACCCGGAAGGCCTCCGCCATTTCCGCCGAGTCATGGATTTTATGTCCCGTGGAGGTGGATAGGGTCGGAATATAGGAAAGGTTACGCTGGGTTCGTATGGCGTTCGGTAGGGCTCTACTACATTTATCCCCGAATTCGTAAAACGTTCTGCGTACCTTTAAAAGGTTGTTCCTGGAGTGGAACAGAGAGTGCTCTCTAATCTTCTCACGGAGGTTAATTACCTCCACTTGATTTTCATTTTCTTTAAGAGAGTGCAATAATGCATCAATTTTATGTTCCAATTCAATTTTTTCAGTCAATAATTGTTCAGTATATTTCTTCTCCTGCTTTGCTGCAATTTCTATTGCATTCTCTAAATGCTCAATATACGTGCAAAAAGTTTCACAACTTGAACAACTAGGTTCAAAAAGTACATTTTCAGTTACACTTTGACTTTGTTTTCCTGGCATATCAAACACCATATTATTATAACTCTTAACAAGCTTCATTATATTACGTACTTTTTTCTTTGTTTTAACTAATGAGAATCTATCCTTCTCAATGTCAGCATTTGCCTGAAAACATTGATCATACATTGATTTCCATAAAACAGCATCAGAGACCTGTTTCGATAAACCTTTAAATTCTAATGTACTTTCATCAGCTAAAACATCTACAAATTCCATATTACTTTTCTACTCACCAAATAAAAACTCGTCAGTTTTCCCCCGCTGTCCTCGAAATTCACGTCTGTCAAGACTTCTGTATATCTGAAATTCTCCGGTCTTTCACAATAAATCGATCGATTTTTCTTCTAGGTTCTATTCAATCTTTGCGAAGTTTAATCTCTGTTCATCACTTCCCCTCTGATCAAAGGATGGAAGTTGAAAAAAAAACTTCCGACTTATGATTGACTGGCTGGCTGAGCCAATGTAAAAATATACTTGTAATGAATAAATATTCAAATATTTCAAAGTCTTAAGTATATATGTTGAGATCGATTAATCTTGTGAGACGAATTTCCTTAATTAGTTCTGAGTCAGCGTAATTCAAAAATGTGTATTTATTTGTACACATTTCAATAGAAAAGAATACTTACAAAAAATAGTACAATAATATCTTTAAAAGTTATCTTATGAAAAAGTAAAGTTATTGCCATGTGGCTAAAATGGCGGAATAACCCTTTGTATGCTGTGTATAAGAGATGTGTTTCTCTGAGGTCTTCCCTCTAGCTGGTCAAAAGATCAAGACCCAGTCTGCTGAAACTCTCTACTATATCAACAGGCTCTAATCTCCCGCCCGAAAGATAACTCCTCCTTTACAAAAGTGTGGGCTAATGAGTGATTACCATAGCAAAGCTAACATGTGTTACCACTTAAAACACAATTCTACCTTCTGATGAAATGGCAGGAAATGGGGAGGAGGGAGAATTTCAGACTCTAGGCAAACTTTCATTTACATTTAAGAAAAGCTTATATAAAATATACAATATTCCTCAAAATCCTGACAGGTTTTAAATGTTTACTTTTTCAATTATCGCAAGTCATAACATAGAATTAATTAACTCAAAGTTCTCTTTCACACAATATGGAAAACTTATATTCTGAATAAAGTATAATAAAGCCAATTAAAATTTAGATATTAAGAATATAACAATTACATCTATTTTCGCGTTGCGAAGTTGCACAATAGTGACTAGATACCAAACGATCCCGTATAGAGATAGTACGTCTATATGTTAAAAGGGGCCTCCTGTCTCCATGTTTTTTGATCGTAGAGTCCTGCTGTAATATGTGCCAGTGATTACTGAGAATATCACGCACTTCCTAAAGTTGAGATGAGAAGCGTGTGGTTATTCTCAAGTTTGAATTGGTATCTGGCATACAATCTTTTTTGACATACAGAAGGGTGTTTCTTGTCTGTCTGAAAGCCTTATTGTAGGCCTTGCGTAGCAGGGATTTACCATAACCCCTGGCTAGGAGGCGTGTACGGAGGGAGTGAGCTTCAGAAATAAAATCTTGGTTGTGGGTACAGTTCCTACGTAACCTAATGTATTGCGCATATGGGATATTACGAGCTAGGGCTGTAGGGTGAGCGCTAGTTGCGTGCAAGAGGGTGTTCCCTGCAGTTTCTTGGCGAAAAAGCTTGGTAGCTAGGCAGTTGTTTTCATCTTTAAAGATTTCCAGTTCCAAAAAGGTGATTTTGTTTGGATTTATATTGAGAGTAAACTTCAAATTAAATGAATTGTTATTGAGCATTTCAATGAAATTCGTTAACATTGTAGATGTTTCTGTCCAGATCAAAAAAAATATTGTCTATGTATCGCATCCACGACATCACATTGTCGGTGTACACAGATAATTTTTCACCTGAGAAAACATAACGCTCCCACCCCCCAGGTACAGGTTCGCATAGGCAGGTGGGCAACACATGGCCATAGCGATCCCCTGCACCTGGAGGTAGTGGGAGCCATTAAAACCAATCCAATTATGCATCAAAACAAATTTGAGGAGGGTCAGAATTAACTCATTGTACTTCCATTTTGTATGTGGTTCTTCATAAAGGAAGGTACGTACCATCCCGACGCCCCTCTCATGAGGGATGCTGGAGTATAAAGCCTCCACATCCAATGTCACTAGAAGGGGGTCAGGAGGGATCGCCAATCCTTCAATTTTTTTCAATAGGTCAAGTGTGTCTCTGGTGTATGATGAAAGGCTCATTACGTGCGGCATCAATGCTGCGTCTATGAGTCTGCTGGCATTTTCAGTTAGGGAACCAATCCCTGAGATATTTGGTTGCCCTGGTAACGGTGTAACCCCCTTATGCACCTTAGGAAGTGCATAGAAGGTTGCTTCTCTTGGGTGTCGATTATTCAAATATTTGTATGTATCCTGATCAATTAGGCCTTGCTCATAGCCCTCATTGATAATAGCTAGAAACTGGGTTTTAAAAAGAGTCACATTTGAGGGGGATATTTGTTTATACCAATTTCTATTAGCTAGAATATCATAGCAGAAGAAAGAAGATGAAAGAAGGGGGCGTGGCCAACGCGCAAGCTGAATGGAAGCTCTGTGAGAGAGCTCCGTGACACGAGCGGGCACAAAAGCGACAAATAACAGCGAATATCGGTAAATAAGATACAAACGAACGACGGAAGATCTCCTGAGTCTGAAGGTGATGTCGAAAAAGCGGAAAGACGAACGGAAAATGAAAAAACTAACGACGTTCTCTCCTCAGTCAGCGGGGGGAGAAAAAAAGATGGCACTGATCCTCTCACAGCAGCTGTACCAGCAACGGCCTCCTCAGGGAGAGTGCACTACACAGATATGCCTGACGCTGCTCCAGGAGAGACAACTCAAAAAGCACATCTGGAATCTCCTCATGAGGAAGATAACCTCAGCCCTACTTGTCGCAGCCCTGCTAAGACTCATATCAAGCTGGATTTCACAAGCCAGGAGGTAAGCCATAAAATACCTCATCTTAGCCAAGAAGACACAGTCATATCTCCTATAGCTTCGCCTATAGCTGCATTCCCCACTAATAACCAGCCTATTCTGGACACACAATTAAAAGAAATGCTTTTAACTCTACATACTTTGCTTCATACGGATATTTTACAACTCACAAAACAATTCTCCAGAGAAGTGAACTCCCTAGGTGAAAGAGTACATACTATTGAGAACTCTATGGGAGACATGACCAACACTATTAATGACTTAGTAGATGCTCATGAAGAAAATAAGGTTGAAAAAGAGTGGCTTAAATTTAAAATCGCAGATTTAGAAGACCGCTCAAGGAGGAACACTCTCAAACTCAGGGGTATCCCTGAAGATATACAGCAGTCTGATCTTAAAACATTTGCCACTGAATTATTCTCTAACTTGCTGCCAGCTATACCAGCCTTAGAGCTCACAATAGATCGTATGTATCCATCGGATACCAAAACCGTCCTTTCTTCCTCCACAAATTCCGCGTGATGTACTGCTTAGAGTACATTTCTACCACGTTAAGGAACAAATCCTATATAAAGCGCGACATCTAGGACAACTTCCACAACCATATAACACAATCCAGATTTATGCCGACTTGTCTAAACATACCCTAGATATGAGAAGACAACTTTCCACAATTACAAAATCTCTGCGTAATCATCACATTGAATACCGTTGCAAACAACCATCCAAACTACTGGTACAGAAGAATGACATCTCCCACACAATCACTTCTGTGGAACAAGGCATTAAGTTACTTCACACATGGGGTATTATCCCCGAACCAACTCCACCCATCGGAGCTAGTAAGACTCCGGAGAAACTTACACCACGATGGCATTAACATATAATCAAATAGATAAGTGTCTGCATCACAATCCACAACTCAGAGCTTTAATCCCGGTTAAAATATGGTCTTTCCTCAACAACCATAGCACATCAAAGAAAGGAGTAGCAACAATATACCTAATTCTAGGGGAAAAAAATATATCCAGCAAACTACCTACCATCCTTAAATGGGAACATGATTTGGGGCAAGAATTTTCAATTAAACAATGGACGGCTTCCCTACAAAGCATTTACAGGGCTACAGCCTGTGTTACATTGTGGGAATTGGCACAAAAAATTGTTCAAAGACAATACCTGACTCCACATATCCTAGCAAAATTCAAGGGGAACTCTTCACCTAATTGCTGGAGAAACTGTACCCAAATAGGAACCCTATTTCATATTATGTGGGATTGCCCATGTTTACATAACTACTGGCAGACAATTTCCCATTTACTTACTTCAGTTACAGGTATTGTCTTTCAACTTTCACCAGAACTAGCCATTCTGAATATAAATATACATACGATTCCCAAACAATATCGTAAAGTGGTAACACATATACTTTTAGCTGCGAGACTGTCCATAACTAGAAAATGGAAAACTGACTCTCTTCCTACTATGAAAGAAGTTATAGAATTAACCCAGCTCCGCCACTCCTACGAATTGATAGTCCCTAACGACAAGTCCCTATATATTAACCACTTCCCGACCAGCGCACGATGATATACGTCGACAGAATGGCACGGGCAGGCATATTGGCGTACAGGTACGTCCAATATTCGATGCCGCCCTGCCATCAGGAGCGTGCCGCCGGCGGCGCGCTCCCGTGCTGGTCGGGACCCCCGTGAGTCCGGTCGCGGGACCCGCGGACCCGATCGCCGCGGGCATCCCCGCGATCGTCTCACGGAGCAGCCGAATGGAGGAAATGCTGTGTAAACAAAATTTTTCCATTCTGCCTAGCAACTAGTGACGCTGATCTCTGCTCCATGTGATTGGAGCAGAGATCAGTGTACACTAAATGAAAGCCCAACCCCCCCACAGTTAGTAACACACCCCTAGGAACACTTAACCCCTACACTGCCACCCACTGGTTAACCCTTTCACTGCCAGTGTCATTTACACAGGAATCACTGCATTTATATAGCAGTGATTACTGTATAAATGACAATGGTCCCAAAAATGTGTCAAAAATGTCCGATGGGTCCCCGACAATGTCGCAGTCACAATAAAAATCGCAGATCGCCGCCATTACTAGTAAAAAAAAAAATAATAAAAAATTATTAATAAAAATGCTATAAAACTATCCCTATTTTGTAAACGCTATAACTTTTGCGCAAACCAATCAATAATCGCTTATTGCGATTTTTTTTACCAAAAATATGTAGAAGAATACGTATCGGCCTAAATTGAGGGAAAAAAATGTTTTTTTATATATTTTTGGAGGATATTTATTATAACAAAAAGTAAAAAATAATGCGTTTTTTTCAAAATTGTCGCTCTATTTTTGTTTATAGCGCAAAAAATAAAAACCGCAGGGGTGATCAAATACCACCAAAAGAAAGCTCTATTTGTGGGAAAAAAAGGACGTCAATTTTGTTTGGGAGCCACGTCGCACGACCGCGCAATTGTCAGTTAAAGCGACGCAGTGCCGAATCGCAAAAAGTGGTCTGGTCTTTGACCAGCAAATTGGTCTGGTCTGAAAGTGGATAAGGAACAACAACTATGGGAACCATGGAGCATATGGTACAAAAATTATACTTCCGCAGTGCTGATTCCTTAATCAAATAGACGTAAGAACCCTTGTAAGCTTTAATATATCTTGGAAATCTCTTAAAATTATTTCATAATAAAGAGAAAAATATATCACATGTTTATTTATTTTTTAAATGAGCTGTGGAGTAAGAATAGATCTTTACTTTCCTTAATAAACGACAACTACTATGTTTAAATTTCCTCTAGGATGTTGGCCTGGGTACCCCAGAACACAGATAGATCCCTGTGAGGGGTGTCTGGGGGGTCCTGAAGTGGCCATTATCCATATAGATATTTATAATTCTAACATTAATTACAATATGGACTTTATTACACAAGATATAAGAGGCTTACTCCTGTTCAAGTCCCTTTATGACTATGAATATTGGATACTTGTACATGCCACTTTATTCTTTATTGTGGAATATTTGTTACTAATTTATAGTATGCTGAGATTATCCTGTCACTACATTATACTGTGCTATGTTAATTTTGTTACTATATGTTATTTCTTTTGTAACCCTTGTTGTAACTAAATCCGCAAAAAATCTCAATAAAAACATTTGAAAGAAAGAAAGAAGATGAAAGAAGAATTTAATAAAGGAGTTGTCAAAGACCTTCTCCTGTCATTTTTAACACTTTTTTGACACTTTTTTTGGTGACAACCATTTACCATTTCACACGGGGGGGGCGGGATCTGGGGGTCCCCTTGTTAAAGGGGGCTTCCAGATTCTGATAAGCCCCCCGCCCGCAGACCCCCACAACCACTGGCCAGGATTGTGGGGATGAGACACTGGTCCTCATCAACATGGGGACAAGGTGCTTTGAGGGGCTACCTCAAAGCACCCTCCCAATGTTGAGGGCATGTGGCCTGGTACGGTTCAGGAGGGGGGGGGGCACTCTCTCACCCCCCCTCTTTTCCTGCGGCCTGCCAGGTTGCGTGCTCGGATAAGGGTCTGGTATGGATTTTTTTGCCGCAGGGTTCCCCTTAAAATCCATGCCAGACCTGAACGCATTTTTTTTTCTTAATTTTTTTTTCTTAATGCTAATGCTAATGACCTGTGTGCAATGCAAATAGCCTTAAAAAAAAACTCATAGAAGATGTACAACATTAGAATCCTGCTATAGCTTGTAGTCAAAATATTCGACCGGAAATGTATGATTGCAGCATCATAAGTGAGTTTCGCTGCTCCGTCGAATCTTCTTTAAACATTCCAACAGACACCATAAGCCTTCAATGACAGATTCAACCGTAATTCATTTGGATTTTTGGATGAATGCAATTTTTAAACGAAAAATAAAATAAATAAAAACGAATTTCGGGAGTAACCAAGTACATTTATTTTTCGGACAAAAACGAAATTCCGAAACAAAATATTTCAGTCTACACATGTCTACCTCACACCTGTATGCTCACAGCCCCTCCTTCACACCTGTATGCTCGCAGCCCCCCCTCACACCTGTACGCTCTCAGCCTCCCCACTCACACCTGTACACTCTCAACCCCCTCACACCTGTACGCTCTCAGCCCCCTCACACCTGTATGTTATCAGCCCCCCCTCACGCCTGTATGATCTCAGCCCCCCACTCACACCTGTACACTCTCAGCCCCCCACTCACACCTGTACACTCTCAGCCCCCTCACACCTGTATGCTCTCAGCCTCCTCACACCTGTACGCTCTCAGCCCCTCTTAAACCTTTACGCTCTCAGCCCCCTTCTCACACCTGTACGCTCACGCCCCCCCACATCTGTATGTTATCAGCCCCCCTCATGCCTGCATGATCTCAGCCCCCCACTCACACCTGTACACTCTCAGCCCCCCACTCACACCTGTACGCTCTCAGCCCCCCACTCACACCTGTATGCTCTCAGCCCCCCTTACACATTTACGCTCTCAGCCCTCCTTCTCACACCTGTACGCTCACAGCTCCCCCCACACCTGTACAGTTGAAGGCCCCCCTCCTGACACTCTTAGCCCCCTCACACCTGTATGCCTCCCTAATCATACCTGTATGGCCGCCGCAGCCCCCCTCCTCACACCTATACTCTCTTAGCCCCTTCACACCTGTATGCTCGCAGCCCCCATCACACCTGAATGCTCGCAGCCCCCCTCACACTGTACACTCGTAGTCCCCTCATGGCTGTACGCTATCATCAAATTTGTATGTTCACAACCTCCCTCACACCTGTACGCTCTCAGCCCCCCTAATGCCTGTATGATCTCATCCCCCTCACATGTGTATACATGAGACATACACACACGTACAAACACCTACACAGACACACACACATGTACACAGGCACACACACAGATGTAAACAAACACACACATGTACACAGACACAAACACATACACAGGCACACACATACACGTGTACACACACACACACACACGTACACAGGCACACACACATATACACAGACACACACACATACACAGACACACACACATGTACACAGTCACACACATGATCCCCCTCACTTGTAGAACAACCCTTACTTGTTAGGTGGTGTTCCTTGTCCCAGCTCTTGTGATCCCTGCCAGACAGCTGGGCCCTTCTAGATGCTCTGGCCCCTTACTAGTGTATGGGCTGTACCCCCCATGTTGGTGGCCCTGGCCATCAGACTGCCTTTGCCTGCTAAGCCCGCCTCCCTTGCCTGTCGTGGATATTCCACTACACTCTTGCGCTAATAAGCGCCCATTTCCGTCTTAATGATATAATGACTTACCTATCAACCCATTCATACAAATAAAGAGACATCACCAGCATTCTTACGTTTTCATATCGGTCAGCATCTCTGCGTTCCCTGAGCCGAGCACCTGCTTTTATTTACATATCAACAGGAAGCCACACCCTGGAGGGTTTGCCTCCAACAGCTAAACCCCTCCTACATAGCTTGTGACTTCACAGGAGCAACACAGGATGTGAATGACCATATAAGGACATGACCAAATAAAGATTTAACAATACAGGATGTGACAATACAGAAACCCTTCCAACAGGGTTAGTTAAGCAATACAACACAATTACTATCTCAAAATTTATAACAAAAAATCACCGCCCAGTTCAATGCATAAACACAAGCGCTCACACACTAAAAGTCGTGTGTATTTACTGGGGGCTGTGTAATTTCGATATAGTCTAGTAGCCGCTTTAAATTTATTCAAACCTGAATAAAACACAATTGTCATATAAAAAGATCTATAAATGAATAAATAATTAATCACATATAGATCTAGCAGCGCTTATCCATTAATAAAAACTGTGACGGGCTGTGGTGCAACACATCTCAAAACACGTGCCATTTCAATAAATAATTGATGCACATATATTGACATTTGATGTGGACTTTTTTGTGATTATTTATTTACACTTGATGGAAAATATTATTATATATAACGAACATCAGACTTTTTATTAATGGATAAGCCCTCCTAGATCTATATGTGTTTAATTATGTATTCATTTATAGATCTTTTTATATGACAATACAATACAATGCAATACCATACAGAAGAAGGTGGTGTCTTCACAGACAGCCAATCAAACATTTGTATTCCTTCAAAAGAACCAATTACAGAAATGTATGCATTCAAATAGACTAGCAAACCGACATGTGCAAACCGACTAAATGATTCAATAACCAATGACTACAGTTCCTTGTGGATGAGAGATTATCTGCAGGTGTACGTCATGGCACCCCAAATATGTTGATCAGTAGGGATGAGCTTGGTGTTTGAGTCGAACGCATGTTCGACTCGAACATCGGCTGTTCGCACGTTCAACGAATACCGAAAGTTCTGGGATTTTCGTGCCAAATTTGTGTGGCGCACATGGCCCACAATGCACTGCGCCATTGCAGTGCATTGCTGGCTCATGATTGGCCAAGCATGCACTGTGACCCCGCATGCTTGGCTAATCACAGAGCTGACAGCGAAGAGAGCCATAATTGGCCACCGGCAGGATGCCTGTGGCCAATTATAGCTCAGGGGGTTTTGTACACACCCCCACACTATGTAAGGCCGCCAGCGCGGCGGCCTTGTGTAGTGTGTTCGGGCTTGCAGGGAAAGAGCTAGATAGGCAGGGACAGTGTGTCCTTTTCTCAGTCATCTGCAAGAGTTAAAGTGGGTGTTGTGTGCCTCCAGCACAGTATACACCTGTACCTACTCTTTATTGCTGGTGTTCTCTAATACAGGCATCTGCAGGAGTTAGTGGGTGTCGTGTGCCTCCAGCACAGTATACACCTGTATCTACCCATTTTTGCTGGTGTTATCTAATACAGGCATCTGCAGGAGTTAGTGGGTGTTCTTTGCCTCCAGAACAGTATACACCTGTATCTACCCTTTATTACTGGTGTTCTCTAATACAGGCATCTGCAGGAGTTAGTGGGTGTTGTGTGCCTCCAGCACAGTATAAACCTGTATCTACCCTTTATCGCTGGTGTTCTCTAATATAGGCATCTGCAGGAGTTAGTGGGTGTTGTGTGCCTCCAGCACAGCACAGTATACACCTGTATCTACCCTTTATTGCTGGTGTTCTCTAATATAGGCATCTGCAGGAGTAAGTGTGTGTTGTGGGCCTCCAGCACAGCACACACCTGTATCTACCCTTTATTGCTGGTGATTTCTAATACAGGCATCTGCAGGAGTTAGTGGGTGTTGTGTGCCTCCAGCGCAGCACAGTATTCATCTGTATCTACCCTTTATTGCTGGTGTTCTATAATACAGGCATCTGCAGGAGTTAGTGGGTGTTGTGTGCCTGCAGCACAGTATACGCCTGTATCTACCCTTTATTGCTGGTGTTCTCTAATATAGGCATCTGCAGGAGTAAGTGTGTGTTGTGGGCCTCCAGCACAGCACACACCTGTATCTACCCTTTATTGCTGGTGATTTCTAATACAGGCATCTGCAGGAGTTAGTGGGTGTTGTGTGCCTCCAGCGCAGCACAGTATTCATCTGTATCTACCCTTTATTGCTGGTGTTCTATAATACAGGCATCTGCAGGAGTTAGTGGGTGTTGTGTGCCTGCAGCACAGTATACGCCTGTAGCTACCCTTTATTGCTGGTGTTCTCTAATATGGGAACCTGCAGGAGTTAAAGTGGGTGTTGTGTGCCTCCAGCACAGTATACACCCGTATCTACCCTTTATTGCTGGTGATTTCTAATACAGACATCTGCAGGAGTTAGTGGAGTTAGAGGGTGTTGTGTGTATCCAGCACAGTATACACCTATATCTACCCTTTATTGCTGGTGTGCTCTAATACAGGCATCTGCAGGAGTTAGTGGGTGTTGTGTGCCTCCAGAAAAGTATACATCTGTATCTACCCTGTATTGCTGGTGTTCTCTAATACAGGCATCTGCAGGAGTTAAAGTGGGTGTTCTGTGCCTCCAGCAGAGTATAAACATGCATCTACCTTTTTTGCTGATATTCTCTAATATAGGCAACTGCAGGAGTTAAATTGGGTGTTGTGTGCCTCCAGCACAGTACAGACCTGTATCTACCCTTTATTGCTGGTGTTCTCTAATACAGGAATCTGCAGGAGTTTGTGGGTGTTGTGTGCCCCCAGCACAGCACCGTATACACCTGTATCTACCCTTTATTGCTGGTGTTCTCTAATAAAGGCATCTGCAGGAGTTTGTGGGTGTTGTGTGCCTGCAGCACAGTATACACCTGTATCTACCCTTTATTGCTGGTGTTCTCTAATACAGGCATCTGCAGGAGTTAGTGGGTTTTGTGTGCCTCCAGCACAGTATACACCTGTATCTATCCTTTATTGCATGTATTTTATAATAAAGGCATCTGCAGGAGTTAGTGGGTGTTGTTTGCCTCCAGCACAGCACAGTATACACCTGTATCTACCCTTTATTGCTGGTGTTCTCTAATACAGGCATCCGCAGGAGTTAGAGGGTGTTGTGTGCCTCCAGCACAGCACAGTATACACCTGTATCTACCCTTTATTGCTGGTGTTCTCTAATACAGGCATCTGCAGGAGTAAAAGTGGGTGTTGCGTGCCTCCAGCACAGTATGAACCTGTATCTACCCTTTATTGCTGGTGTTCTCTAATAGAGGCATCTGTAGGAGTTAGTGGGTATTGTGTGCCTCCAGCACAGCACAGTATACCCCTTTATCTACCCTTTCTTGCTGATATTCTCTAATATAGGCCTCTGCAGGAGTTAAATTGGGTGTTGTGTGCCTCCAGCACAGTACACATCTGTATCTACCCTTTATTGCTGGTGTTCTCTAATACAGGAATCTGCAGGAGTTAGTGGGTGTTGTGTGCCTCCAGCACAGCACCGTATACACCTGTATCTACCCTTTATTGCTGGTGTTCTCTAATAAAGGCATCTGCAGGAGTTAGTGGGTGTTGTGTGCCTCCAGCAAAGTATATACCTGTATCTACCCTTTATTGCTGGTGTTCTCTAATACAGGCATCTGCAGGAGTTAAAGTGGGTGTTGTGTGCCTCCAGCACAGTATAAACCTGTATCTACACTTTTTTGCTGGTGTTCTCTAATAGAAGCATCTGCAGGAGTTAGTGGGTGTTGTGTGCCTCCAGCACAGTACATGCCTGTATCTACGCTTTATTGCTGGTGTTCTCTAATAGAGGCATCTGCAGGAGTTAAAGTGGGTGTTGCGTGCCTCCAGCACAGTATACACCTGTATCTACCCTTTTTTGCAATGTTCTATAATATAGGCATCTGCAGGAGTTAGTGGGTGTTGTGTGCCTCCAGCACAGTACACGCCTGTATCTACCCATTATTGCTGGTGTTCTCTAATACAAGCATCTGCAGGAGTTAGTGGGCGTTGTGTGCCTCCAGCACAGCACAGTATATGCCTGTATCTACCATTTATTGCTGGTGTTCTCTAATACAGGCATCTGCAGGAGTTAGTGGGTGTTGTGTGCCTCCAGCACAGCACAGAATACACCTGTATCTACCCTTTATTGCTGGTGTTCTCTAATAAAGGCCTCTGCAGGAGTTAGTGGGTGTTGTGTGCCTCCAGCACAGCACAGTATACATCTGTATCTACCCTTTATTGCTGGTGTTCTCTAATACAGGCATCTGCAGGAGTTAAAGTGGGTGTCACACCTGTATCTACCCTTTATTGCTGGTGTTCTCTAATAGAGGCATCTGTAGGAGTTAGTGGGTGTTGTGTGCCTCCAGCACAGTACACACCTGTATCTACCCTTTATTGCTGGTGTTCTCTAATACAGACATGTGCTGGAGTTAGTGAGTGTTGTGTGCCTCCAGAACAGTGTACACCTGTATCTACCCTTTATTGCTGTTCTCTAAAACAGGCATCTGCAGGAGTTAGTGGGTGTTGTGTGCCTCCAGCACAGTATACTCCTGTATCTACCCTTTATTGCTGGTGTTCTCTAATACAGGCCTCTGCAGGAGCTAGTGGGTGTTGTGTGCATCCAGCACAGCACAGTATACACCTGTATCTACAGTTTATTGCTGGTGTTCTCTAATACAGGCATCTGCAGGAGTTAAAGTGGGTGTTGTGTGCCTCCTGCACAGTATACACCCGTATCTACCATTTATTGCTGGTGTTTTCTAATACAGGCATCTGCAGGAATTAGCGGGTGTTGTGTGCCTCCAGCACAGCACACACCTGTATCTACCCTTTATTGCTGGTGTTCTCTAATACAGGCATCTGCAGAAGTTAGTGGGCGTTGTGTGCCTCCAGCACAGTTTATGCCTGTATCTACCCTTTATTGCTGGTGATCTCTAATAGAGGCATCTGCAGGAGTTAGTGGGTGTTGTGTGCCTCCAGCACAGTACATGCCTGTATCTACGCTTTATTGCTGGTGTTCTCTAATAGAGGCATCTGCAGGAGTTAAAGTGGGTGTTGCGTGCCTCCAGCACAGTATACACCTGTATCTACCCTTTTTTGCTGATGTTCTATAATATGGCCATCTGCAGGAGTTAGTGGGTGTTGTGTGCCTCCAGCACAGTACACGCCTGTATCTACCCATTATTGCTGGTGTTCTCTAATACAAGCATCTGCAGGAGTTAGTGGGCGTTGTGTGCCTCCAGCACAGCACAGTATACGCCTGTATCTACCCTTTATTGCTGGTGTTCTCTAATAAAGCCCTCTGCAGGAGTTAGTGGGTGTTGTGTGCCTCCAGCACAGCACAGTATACATCTGTATCTACCCTTTATTGCTGGTGTTCTCTAATAGAGGCATCTGTAGGAGTTAGTGGGTGTTGTGTGCCTCCAGCACAGTACACACCTGTATCGACCCTTTATTGCTGGTGTTCTCTAATACAGACATGTGCTGGAGTTAGTGAGTTTTGTGTGCCTCCAGAACAGTGTACACCTGTATCTACCCTTTATTGCTGTTCTCTAAAACAGGCATCTGCAGGAGTTAGTGGGCGTTGTGTGCCTCCAGCACAGCACAGTATACATCTGTATCTACCCTTTATTGCTGGTGTTCTCTAATACAGGCCTCTGCAGGAGCTAGTGGGTGTTGTGTGCATCCAGCACAGCACAGTATACACCTGTATCTACCCTTTATTGCTGGTGATCTCTAATAGAGGCATCTGCAGGAGTTAGTGGGTGTTGTGTGCCTCCAGCACAGTACATGCCTGTATCTACGCTTTATTGCTGGTGTTCTCTAATAGAGGCATCTGCAGGAGTTAAAGTGGGTGTTGCGTGCCTCCAGCACAGTATACACCTGTATCTACCTTTTTTTGCTGATGTTCTATAATATGGCCATCTGCAGGAGTTAGTGGGTGTTGTGTGCCTCCAGCACAGTACACGCCTGTATCTACCCTTTATTGCTGGTGTTCTCTAATACAAGCATCTGCAGGAGTTAGTAGGTGTTGTGTGCCTCCAGCACAGCACAGTATACACCTGTATCTACCCTTTATTGCTGGTGTTCTCTAATAAAGCCCTCTGCAGGAGTTAGTGGGTGTTGTGTGCCTCCAGCACAGCACAGTATACATCTGTATCTACCCTTTATTGCTGGTGTTCTCTAATAGAGGCATCTGTAGGAGTTAGTGGGTGTTGTGTGCCTCCAGCACAGTTTATGCCTGTATCTACCCTTTATTGCTGGTGATCTCTAATAGAGGCATCTGCAGGAGTTAGTGGGTGTTGTGTGCCTCCAGCACAGTACATGCCTGTATCTACGCTTTATTGCTGGTGTTCTCTAATAGAGGCATCTGCAGGAGTTAAAGTGGGTGTTGCGTGCCTCCAGCACAGTATACACCTGTATCTACCCTTTTTTGCTGATGTTCTATAATATGGCCATCTGCAGGAGTTAGTGGGTGTTGTGTGCCTCCAGCACAGTACACGCCTGTATCTACCCATTATTGCTGGTGTTCTCTAATACAAGCATCTGCAGGAGTTAGTGGGCGTTGTGTGCCTCCAGCACAGCACAGTATACGCCTGTATCTACCCTTTATTGCTGGTGTTCTCTAATAAAGCCCTCTGCAGGAGTTAGTGGGTGTTGTGTGCCTCCAGCACAGCACAGTATACATCTGTATCTACCCTTTATTGCTGGTGTTCTCTAATAGAGGCATCTGTAGGAGTTAGTGGGTGTTGTGTGCCTCCAGAAAAGTATACATCTGTATCTACCCTGTATTGCTGGTGTTCTCTAATACAGGCATCTGCAGGAGTTAAAGTGGGTGTTCTGTGCCTCCAGCAGAGTATAAACATGCATCTACCTTTTTTGCTGATATTCTCTAATATAGGCAACTGCAGGAGTTAAATTGGGTGTTGTGTGCCTCCAGCACAGTACAGACCTGTATCTACCCTTTATTGCTGGTGTTCTCTAATACAGGAATCTGCAGGAGTTTGTGGGTGTTGTGTGCCCCCAGCACAGCACCGTATACACCTGTATCTACCCTTTATTGCTGGTGTTCTCTAATAAAGGCATCTGCAGGAGTTTGTGGGTGTTGTGTGCCTGCAGCACAGTATACACCTGTATCTACCCTTTATTGCTGGTGTTCTCTAATACAGGCATCTGCAGGAGTTAGTGGGTTTTGTGTGCCTCCAGCACAGTATACACCTGTATCTATCCTTTATTGCATGTATTTTATAATAAAGGCATCTGCAGGAGTTAGTGGGTGTTGTTTGCCTCCAGCACAGCACAGTATACACCTGTATCTACCCTTTATTGCTGGTGTTCTCTAATACAGGCATCCGCAGGAGTTAGAGGGTGTTGTGTGCCTCCAGCACAGCACAGTATACACCTGTATCTACCCTTTATTGCTGGTGTTCTCTAATACAGGCATCTGCAGGAGTAAAAGTGGGTGTTGCGTGCCTCCAGCACAGTATGAACCTGTATCTACCCTTTATTGCTGGTGTTCTCTAATAGAGGCATCTGTAGGAGTTAGTGGGTATTGTGTGCCTCCAGCACAGCACAGTATACCCCTTTATCTACCCTTTCTTGCTGATATTCTCTAATATAGGCCTCTGCAGGAGTTAAATTGGGTGTTGTGTGCCTCCAGCACAGTACACATCTGTATCTACCCTTTATTGCTGGTGTTCTCTAATACAGGAATCTGCAGGAGTTAGTGGGTGTTGTGTGCCTCCAGCACAGCACCGTATACACCTGTATCTACCCTTTATTGCTGGTGTTCTCTAATAAAGGCATCTGCAGGAGTTAGTGGGTGTTGTGTGCCTCCAGCAAAGTATATACCTGTATCTACCCTTTATTGCTGGTGTTCTCTAATACAGGCATCTGCAGGAGTTAAAGTGGGTGTTGTGTGCCTCCAGCACAGTATAAACCTGTATCTACACTTTTTTGCTGGTGTTCTCTAATAGAAGCATCTGCAGGAGTTAGTGGGTGTTGTGTGCCTCCAGCACAGTACATGCCTGTATCTACGCTTTATTGCTGGTGTTCTCTAATAGAGGCATCTGCAGGAGTTAAAGTGGGTGTTGCGTGCCTCCAGCACAGTATACACCTGTATCTACCCTTTTTTGCAATGTTCTATAATATAGGCATCTGCAGGAGTTAGTGGGTGTTGTGTGCCTCCAGCACAGTACACGCCTGTATCTACCCATTATTGCTGGTGTTCTCTAATACAAGCATCTGCAGGAGTTAGTGGGCGTTGTGTGCCTCCAGCACAGCACAGTATATGCCTGTATCTACCATTTATTGCTGGTGTTCTCTAATACAGGCATCTGCAGGAGTTAGTGGGTGTTGTGTGCCTCCAGCACAGCACAGAATACACCTGTATCTACCCTTTATTGCTGGTGTTCTCTAATAAAGGCCTCTGCAGGAGTTAGTGGGTGTTGTGTGCCTCCAGCACAGCACAGTATACATCTGTATCTACCCTTTATTGCTGGTGTTCTCTAATACAGGCATCTGCAGGAGTTAAAGTGGGTGTCACACCTGTATCTACCCTTTATTGCTGGTGTTCTCTAATAGAGGCATCTGTAGGAGTTAGTGGGTGTTGTGTGCCTCCAGCACAGTACACACCTGTATCTACCCTTTATTGCTGGTGTTCTCTAATACAGACATGTGCTGGAGTTAGTGAGTGTTGTGTGCCTCCAGAACAGTGTACACCTGTATCTACCCTTTATTGCTGTTCTCTAAAACAGGCATCTGCAGGAGTTAGTGGGTGTTGTGTGCCTCCAGCACAGTATACTCCTGTATCTACCCTTTATTGCTGGTGTTCTCTAATACAGGCCTCTGCAGGAGCTAGTGGGTGTTGTGTGCATCCAGCACAGCACAGTATACACCTGTATCTACAGTTTATTGCTGGTGTTCTCTAATACAGGCATCTGCAGGAGTTAAAGTGGGTGTTGTGTGCCTCCTGCACAGTATACACCCGTATCTACCATTTATTGCTGGTGTTTTCTAATACAGGCATCTGCAGGAATTAGCGGGTGTTGTGTGCCTCCAGCACAGCACACACCTGTATCTACCCTTTATTGCTGGTGTTCTCTAATACAGGCATCTGCAGAAGTTAGTGGGCGTTGTGTGCCTCCAGCACAGTTTATGCCTGTATCTACCCTTTATTGCTGGTGATCTCTAATAGAGGCATCTGCAGGAGTTAGTGGGTGTTGTGTGCCTCCAGCACAGTACATGCCTGTATCTACGCTTTATTGCTGGTGTTCTCTAATAGAGGCATCTGCAGGAGTTAAAGTGGGTGTTGCGTGCCTCCAGCACAGTATACACCTGTATCTACCCTTTTTTGCTGATGTTCTATAATATGGCCATCTGCAGGAGTTAGTGGGTGTTGTGTGCCTCCAGCACAGTACACGCCTGTATCTACCCATTATTGCTGGTGTTCTCTAATACAAGCATCTGCAGGAGTTAGTGGGCGTTGTGTGCCTCCAGCACAGCACAGTATACGCCTGTATCTACCCTTTATTGCTGGTGTTCTCTAATAAAGCCCTCTGCAGGAGTTAGTGGGTGTTGTGTGCCTCCAGCACAGCACAGTATACATCTGTATCTACCCTTTATTGCTGGTGTTCTCTAATAGAGGCATCTGTAGGAGTTAGTGGGTGTTGTGTGCCTCCAGCACAGTACACACCTGTATCTACCCTTTATTGCTGGTGTTCTCTAATACAGACATGTGCTGGAGTTAGTGAGTTTTGTGTGCCTCCAGAACAGTGTACACCTGTATCTACCCTTTATTGCTGTTCTCTAAAACAGGCATCTGCAGGAGTTAGTGGGCGTTGTGTGCCTCCAGCACAGCACAGTATACATCTGTATCTACCCTTTATTGCTGGTGTTCTCTAATACAGGCCTCTGCAGGAGCTAGTGGGTGTTGTGTGCATCCAGCACAGCACAGTATACACCTGTATCTACCCTTTATTGCTGGTGATCTCTAATAGAGGCATCTGCAGGAGTTAGTGGGTGTTGTGTGCCTCCAGCACAGTACATGCCTGTATCTACGCTTTATTGCTGGTGTTCTCTAATAGAGGCATCTGCAGGAGTTAAAGTGGGTGTTGCGTGCCTCCAGCACAGTATACACCTGTATCTACCTTTTTTTGCTGATGTTCTATAATATGGCCATCTGCAGGAGTTAGTGGGTGTTGTGTGCCTCCAGCACAGTACACGCCTGTATCTACCCTTTATTGCTGGTGTTCTCTAATACAAGCATCTGCAGGAGTTAGTAGGTGTTGTGTGCCTCCAGCACAGCACAGTATACACCTGTATCTACCCTTTATTGCTGGTGTTCTCTAATAAAGCCCTCTGCAGGAGTTAGTGGGTGTTGTGTGCCTCCAGCACAGCACAGTATACATCTGTATCTACCCTTTATTGCTGGTGTTCTCTAATAGAGGCATCTGTAGGAGTTAGTGGGTGTTGTGTGCCTCCAGCACAGTTTATGCCTGTATCTACCCTTTATTGCTGGTGATCTCTAATAGAGGCATCTGCAGGAGTTAGTGGGTGTTGTGTGCCTCCAGCACAGTACATGCCTGTATCTACGCTTTATTGCTGGTGTTCTCTAATAGAGGCATCTGCAGGAGTTAAAGTGGGTGTTGCGTGCCTCCAGCACAGTATACACCTGTATCTACCCTTTTTTGCTGATGTTCTATAATATGGCCATCTGCAGGAGTTAGTGGGTGTTGTGTGCCTCCAGCACAGTACACGCCTGTATCTACCCATTATTGCTGGTGTTCTCTAATACAAGCATCTGCAGGAGTTAGTGGGCGTTGTGTGCCTCCAGCACAGCACAGTATACGCCTGTATCTACCCTTTATTGCTGGTGTTCTCTAATAAAGCCCTCTGCAGGAGTTAGTGGGTGTTGTGTGCCTCCAGCACAGCACAGTATACATCTGTATCTACCCTTTATTGCTGGTGTTCTCTAATAGAGGCATCTGTAGGAGTTAGTGGGTGTTGTGTGCCTCCAGCACAGTACACACCTGTATCTACCCTTTATTGCTGGTGTTCTCTAATACAGACATGTGCTGGAGTTAGTGAGTTTTGTGTGCCTCCAGAACAGTGTACACCTGTATCTACCCTTTATTGCTGTTCTCTAAAACAGGCATCTGCAGGAGTTAGTGGGCGTTGTGTGCCTCCAGCACAGCACAGTATACATCTGTATCTACCCTTTATTGCTGGTGTTCTCTAATACAGGCCTCTGCAGGAGCTAGTGGGTGTTGTGTGCATCCAGCACAGCACAGTATACACCTGTATCTACCCTTTATTGCTGGTGATCTCTAATAGAGGCATCTGCAGGAGTTAGTGGGTGTTGTGTGCCTCCAGCACAGTACATGCCTGTATCTACGCTTTATTGCTGGTGTTCTCTAATAGAGGCATCTGCAGGAGTTAAAGTGGGTGTTGCGTGCCTCCAGCACAGTATACACCTGTATCTACCTTTTTTTGCTGATGTTCTATAATATGGCCATCTGCAGGAGTTAGTGGGTGTTGTGTGCCTCCAGCACAGTACACGCCTGTATCTACCCTTTATTGCTGGTGTTCTCTAATACAAGCATCTGCAGGAGTTAGTAGGTGTTGTGTGCCTCCAGCACAGCACAGTATACACCTGTATCTACCCTTTATTGCTGGTGTTCTCTAATAAAGCCCTCTGCAGGAGTTAGTGGGTGTTGTGTGCCTCCAGCACAGCACAGTATACATCGGTATCTACCCTTTATTGCTGGTGTTCTCTAATACAGGCATCTGCAGGAGTTAAAGTGGGTGTCACACCTGTATCTACCCTTTATTGCTGGTGTTCTCTAATAGAGGCATCTGCAGGAGTTAGTGGGTGTTGTGTGCCTCCAGCACAGTACACACCTGTATCTACCCTTTATTGCTGGTGTTCTCTAATACAGACATGTGCTGGAGTTAGTGAGTGTTGTGTGCCTCCAGAACAGTATACACCTGTATCTACCCTTTATTGCTGTTCTCTAAAACAGGCATCTGCAGGAGTTAGTGGGTGTTGTGTGCCTCCAGCACAGTATACTCCTGTATCTACCCTTTATTGCTGGTGTTCTCTAATACAGGCCTCTGCAGGAGCTAGTGGGTGTTGTGTGCATCCAGCACAGCACAGTATACACCTGTATCTACTGTTTATTGCTGGTGTTCTCTAATACAGGCATCTGCAGGAGTTAAAGTGGGTGTTGTGTGCCTCCTGCACAGTATACACTCGTATCTACCATTTATTGCTGGTGTTTTCTAATACAAGCATCTGCAGGAATTAGTGGGTGTTATGTGCCTCCAGCACAGCACACACCTGTATCTACCCTTTATTGCTGGTGTTCTCTAATACAGGCATCTGCAGAAGTTAGTGGGTGTTGTGTGCCTCCAGCACAGTTTATGCCTGTATCTACCCTTTATTGCTGGTGATCTCTAATTCAGGCATCTGCAGGAGTTAGTGGGTGTTGTGTGCCTCCAGCACAGCACAGTATACACCTGTATCTACTCTTTATTGCTGGTGTTCTCTAATAAAGACATCTGCAGGAGTTAGTGGGTGTTGTGTGCCTCCAGCACAGCACAGTATACGTATACCTCTGCATCTACCCTTTATTGCTGGGGTTCTCTAATAGAGGCATCTGTAGGAGTTAGTGGGTATTGTGTGCCTCCAGCACAGCACAGTATACACCTGTATCTACCATTTTTTTGCTAATATTCTCTAATATAGGCCTCTGCCGGAGTTAAATTGGGTGTTGTGTGCCTCCAGCACAGTACACACCTGTATCTACCCTTTATTGCTGGTGTTCTCTAATAAAGGCCTCTGCAGGAGTTAGTGGGTGTTGTGTGCCTCCAGCAAAGTATACACCTGTATCTACCCTTTATTGCTGGTGTTCTCTAATACAGGCATCTACAGGAGTTAAAGTGGGTGTTGTGTGCCTCCAGCACAGTATAAACCTGTATCTACCCTTTATTGCTGGTGTTCTCTAATACAGGCATCTGCAGGAGTTAGTGGGTGTTGTGTGCCTCCAGCACAGCACAGTGTACACCTGTATCTACCCTTTATTGCTGGTGTTCTCTAATAAAGGCATCTGCAGGAGTTAGTGGGTGTTGTGTGCCTCCAGCACAGCACAGTATACGTATACCTCTGTATCTACCCTTTATTGCTGGGGTTCTCTAATACAGGCATCTGCAGGAGTAAAAGTGGGTGTTGCGTGTCTCCAGCACAGTATACACCTATATCTACCCTTTATTGCTGGTGTTCTCTAATATAGGCATCTGCAGGAGTTAGTGGGTGTTGTGTGCCTCCAGCAAAGCACAGTATACACCTGTATCTACCCTTTATTGCTGGTGTTCTCTAATACAGGAATCTGCAGGAGTTAGTGGGTGTTGTGTGCCTCTAGCACAGCACCGTATACACCTGTATCTACCCTTTATTGCTGGTGTTTTCTAATAAAGGCCTCTGCAGGAGTTAGTGGGTGTTGTGTGCCTCCAGCAAAGTATACACCTGTATCTACCCTTAATTGCTGGTGTTCTCTAATACAGGCATCTGCAGGAGTTAAAGTGGGTGTTGCGTGCGCCCCTGAGGCACCGCGCCCCTGAGGCACCCTCCGATGCGACCTTTACCCAAGAAACGTTGTTCAGTGTGAGGAAACTAATTGCCAGGTTGTGGATGCGGCCCGAGACTCCGACATTCGGGGCTTGGGTGGCTGAGGTTAACTCTAATTTACCGCTGAAAAAAGTTATCTACACACACAGGGGGTGCCCTGGCAAATTTAATAAGATTTGGGATCGCTGGCTTAATGACCCGGATACTTGTGGGAGCTGAGTCCACGTCAGGGTTGGGTTCGATTAGATCTTATGTGCTATCGTGTTTCACCTCCTGCTATTTAGTTCAATGAACTTTGCAACTCCAATATTGATGTCTGTATATCTGACTTTGTTTACATAGCTATGCTCTGGCTATCTTGTTGTGCTAGTACGGCATTTAGGCGTTTTTTTGCTGTTGACCGCTGAATGTACCATTGACTGATTGTTCATTCTTTCCTTTTTCTTTCCCTGTAACCTGTACCATTTCCCAATAAACTTGTTTTTTCGAAAAAAAAAAAAAAAGTGGGTGTTGCGTGCCTCCAGCACAGTATAAACCTGTATCTACCCTTTATTGCTGGTGTTCTCTAATAAAGGTATCTGCAGGAGTTAGTGGGTGTTGTGTGCCTCCAGCACAGCACAGTATAAGTATACCTCTGTATCTACCCTTTATTGCTGGGGTTCTCTAATACAGGCATCTGCAGGAGTTAGTGGGTGTTGTGTGCCTCCAGCACAGCACAGTATAAGTATACCTCTGTATCTACCCTTTATTGCTGGTGTTCTCTAATACAGACACCTGCAGGAGTTAGTGGGTGTTGTGTGCCTCCAGCATGGCACAGCATACATCTGTATCTACTGTTTATTGCTGGTGTTCTCTAATACAGGCATCTGCAAGAGTAAAAGTGGGTGTTGCGTGCCTCCAGCACAGTATACACCTATATCTACCCTTTATTGCTGGTGTTCTCTAATATAGGCATCTGCAGGAGTTAGTGGGTGTTGTGTGCCTCCAGCAAAGCACAGTATACACCTGTATCTACCCTTTTTTGCTGGTGTTCTCTAATACAGGAATCTGCAGGAGTTAGTGGGTGTTGTGTGCCTCCAGCACAGCACAGTATACATATGTATCTACCCTTTATTGCTGGTGTTCTCTAATACAGGCATCTGCAGGAATTAAAGTGGGTGTCACACCTGTATCTACCCTTTATTGCTGGTGTTCTCTAATAGAGGCATCTGCAGGAGTTAGTGGGTGTTGTGTGCCTCCAGCACAGTACACACCTGTATCTACCCTTTATTGCTGGTGTTCTCTAATACAGACATCTGCAGGAGTTAGTGAGTGTTGTGTGCCTCCAGAACAGTATACACCTGTATCTACCCTTTATTGCTGGTGTTGTCTAATAGAGGCATCTGCAGGAGTTAGTGGGTGTTGTGAGCCTCCAGCACAGTATACTCCTGTATCTACCCTTTATTGCTGGTGTTCTCTAATACAGGCCTCTGCAGGGGCTAGTGGGTGTTGTGTGCATACAGCACAGCACAGTATACACCTGTATCTACTGTTTATTGCTGGTGTTCTCTAACAGAGGCACCTGCAAGAGTTAAAGTGGGTGTTGTGTGCCTCCTGCACAGTATACACCCGTATCTACCATTTATTGCTGGTGTTTTCTAATACAGGCATCTGCAGGAGTTAGTGGGTGTTGTGTGCCTCCAGCACAGCACACGCCTGTATCTACCCTTTATTGCTGGTGTTCTCTAATACAGGCCTCTGCAGGAGTTAGTGGGTGTTGTGTGCCTCCAGCACAGCACAGTATAAACCTGCATCTACCCTTTATTGCTGGTGTTCTCTAATACAGGCATCTGCAGGAGTTAAAGTGGGTGTTGTTTTCCTCCAGCACAGTATATACCTGTATCTTTTTTTTCTGACTATATTTTAGCTATGGCTTCGGCCTTGTAGACTCTGAGGAGTGACATAAGGACACTATTTGGATTTATTCGGTAGTGACAGTGGATATGGTCATGTAACGGTATAAATAGTATACCTGTATCTACCCTTTATTGCTGGTGTTCTCTAATACAGGCATCTGCAGGAGTTAGTGGGTGTTGTGTGCCTCCAGCACAGTATACGCCTGTATTTATCCTTTATTGCATGTGTTCTATAATAAAGGCATCTACAGGAGTTAGTGGGTGTTGTTTGCCTCCTGCACAGTATACACCTGTATCTACCCTTTTTTGCTGGTTTTCTCTAATACAGGCATCTGCAGGAGTTAGTGGGTGTTGTGTGCCTCCAGCACAGCACAATATACACCTGTATCTACCCTTTTTTGCTGTTGTTCTCTAATATAGGCATCTGCAGGGGTTAGTGGGTGTTGTGTGCCTCCAGCACAAAATACACTACCCAATTGCTGGTTTTCCCATCTCCCTGCAGGCCATTACTATGTCTGGATGGCCAACAAGGAGATGAAGACACTCATCAGCCAATAAAAGAGGGCAAGCAGGCTCTGTGTATAGAGACAACAGTGCTGGTCGTGGATGCGGTACATCGTCATTAGCACGTGGCCCTGGGACACACTTTTCTTTATTTTCGGCAGCTGGACGTGTTGAGCCGCATCCTGCCGAGCACTTGGTAGAGTGGATGACCAAGCCCTCTTCATCCTCCTCATCCTCCTCATCCTCTCTCACCCAGGCTCAGGGTACTAGCAAAGCAGCTGCCAACGTGTCCTCTTCCCTCGTCTCAATGTCATCAATCACTCCTTCCCTAGACCCACCATGTCCTCCCGAGGACTCCCCCGAACTGTTTGAGCACAGTGTTTCATAGTTTCATAGTTTCATAGTTAGTAAGGTTGAATAAAGACACCAGTCCATCCAGTTCAACCTGAGTGAGTGTCTACAATAGACCCCATCCCTGTACATTGCACACTCACATTGGTCCCTACCCTCAATGCGCCCACAATCCAAGGTCCCCATTCATATACTAGGGCCAATTTTGGACAGAAGCCAATTAACCTACCTGCGTGTCTTTGGATTGTGGGAGGAAACCGGAGTACCCGGAGGAAACCCACGCAGTGTTGGGTACATGCTCCAGGAGAATTGTGTGTTTTGAAGGATCTGATGATGATACCCAGCTAGAGGAAGGCAGTAGCGTGAGCCCAGAGAGAGGGTATGCTCAAGAAGGAGCTGCAGCATACTGCCAGGTTTGTTCCAGTGATGAAGAGGGAGTAGATGATGAGGTCACTGACTCCACGTGGGTGCTTGATAGGAGAGAGGAGGAGGAGGGGGAGGAGGCACATCTCCAATGAGGCAGGATGCCCTCCGGGGGCCAGATTAGGGGCAGCACACTGACTGAATTGCACTGCAGAGCTCCGCCTGAGCAGGGTGCTTCCTCTGCGCTTTATTCCAAAAGTTCTTTGGTGTGGGCTTTATTGAGACCAGATCGCCACCGATGCTATTTGCAACATATGTCTCAAGGGTATCTCGCATGGCCAAAACATCAGCCGCTTGGGCACCACATGCTTGACCAGACATATGTTGACCTGCCATGCAGCTCGTTGGCAAGTGTACCTTAAAGACCCACACCAAAGAACAAAGCGGACCTCTCCTTGCTCCTTATCAGCTGGGATCTCCAACCCCACTAGACCTTCAGTCCTCTCTGAAACCTGCACTGAGAGGAATGAAGGTGTAGAACATAGGTGTGTCACAGTCAAGTACTTGCGTGCACTCTGCTAGCAGTACACTCACGTCCGATTGTAGCAGGCAAATTTCCCTGCCACAGCTGCTGGACCGTCTAAAGAAGTTCACTCCCAGCCATCCACATGCCTAGTGGTTGAATGCTAGCTTGGCTAAATTGCTAGCACTTCAACTGCTGCCTTTTCAGTTGCTAGACTCGGCCCCCTTCCGTAAGTTTGTGCAATGTGCGGTTCCCCAGTGGCAGGTCCCCAAACGCCACTTTTTCTCACGGAAGGCGATTCCAGCTCTCTACCGGCATGTGGAAGGAAATGTCCTTGCCTCGCTGGACAGGGCGGTCAGCGGTAAAGTGCATATTACCGCTGACTCATGGTCCAGCAGGCATGGACAGAGTCGTTACCTATCTTTCACGGCCCATTGGGTCACTCTTCTGACAGCTGGGAAGGATGCAGGACAAGGTGCAGTAGTGTTGGAGGTTGTTCCGCCACCGCGTGTGCAGCCGCTGCAGCATGGTCTACGTTGAGTTCCACCTAGTGGGCATGTCACTTTTTAAGCGGTTCTTGGGCAGGTTCATCTCCTTTTAGAGCTCAGCCAGGGGAGCACTGGCATTAAATGATTGGCGGAAATGCACACAGACTTTCCTGGCCTGCCTCAGGACATCCTGTAAGCCTGGGTACCTGCCCAAGAACCGCTGCACCACCAGGTTAAGAACGTGAGCCACACAGGGCACATGGGTCAGTTGTCCCTGTCGGAGGGCAGAGAGGAGGTTGGTGCCATTGTCGCAAACCACCATTCCTGGCTTAAGCTGGTGTGGCGTCAACCACCTCTCGGCCTGCCCCTGCCTAGCTGACAAAATATCTGCCCCAGTGTGGCTCCTGCCCCCCAAACAAACTAGCACAAGCACGGCATGGCATCTTTTTGCCTGCGTACTTGCGTAGCCCCTTGAACGCATACAGAACACCGCTGGTTCCGAGGACAGAGCACCGGAAGAGGCCATGGAGGAAGAAGAAGAGGAGGGGATGGAGGAGAGAGCTGTGTCACAACCAGTAGTAGCATTTTGAAAGGGGTGGTGGCGGAACAACCTCCAACACTACTGCACCTTGTCCTGCATCCTTCCCAGCTGCCATAAGAGTGACCCAATGCGCCGTGAAAGATAGGTAACGTCCCTGTCCATGCCTGCTGGACCATGAGTCAGTGGTAATTTGCAGCTTACCACTGACCACCCTATTCAGCAAGGCATGGACATTGCCTTCCACATGCCGGTAGAGAGCCGGAATCGCCGTCCGTGAGAAAAAGTGGCGTTTGGGAATCTGCCACTGAGGAACCGCACATTGCACAAACTCATGGAAGGGGGCCAAGTCTACCAACTGAAAAGGCAGCAGTTGAAGTTCTAGCAATTTAGCCAAGATGGCATTCAACCACTGGGCATGTGGATGGCTGGGAGTGAACTTCTTTTGACGGTCCAGCAGCTGGGCAGGGAAATTTGCCTGGTACAATTGAACGTCGGTGTACTGATAGCAGAGTGCCCGCAAGTACTTGGCAGCGGTGCGATCTGATGCACTCGTCTCAAAAAAGGCCCACACCAGAGAACTTTTGGAATAACGTGCAGAGGCAGCGCCCTGCACAGGCAGAGCTCTGTGGTGTGATTCAGTCTGTGTGCTGTCCTTAAGCTGGTCTCCTCATTGGAGATGTGCCTCCTCCTCCTCCTATCAGGCACCCACGTGGAGTCAGTGACCTCATCATCCCCTCCCTCTTCATCACTGGAGCAAACCTGGCAGTATGCTGCAACTGGTGGAACATGACTGCCAGATTGCTGTCCTTCTTGAGCATCCCCTCTCTCTGGGCTCACGCTTCTGCCTTCCTCTAGCTGGGTATCATCATCAGAGCCTTCAAAACGCTGGGCATCCTCCTGGAGCATGTACCCAACACTGTGATCAAACAGTTCGGGGGACTCCTCAGGAGGACATGGTGGGTCTAGGAAAGGAGTGACTGATGACATTGAGACGAGGGAAGATGACGCATTGACAGCTGCTTTGCCAGTACCCTGAGGCTGGGTGAGAGAGGATGAGGAGGATGAGGAGGGCTTGGTCATCCACTCTACCAATTCTTCGGTATGTTGCAGCTCAGCACGTCCAGCTGCCGAAAATAAGGACAAGCATGTCCAATGGCCACGTGCTGATGACGATGCACCGTGTCCACGAGCAGCACTGTTGCCTCTAGACACAGAGCCTGCTTGCCCTCTTTTATTGGCTTGTGACTGTCTGGCTCTCCTTGTTGGCCTTCCAGATATACTAATGGCCTGCAGGGAGATGAGAACACCAGCAATTGGGGGTAGCTTCAGGTGTATACTGTGCAGGAGACCCAATACACCCACTGTAACTGCTGCAGCTGCCTGTTGTAAAGGAACAGAACAACACCAGCAACTGAGGGTAGATTTAGGTGTATACTGTGCAGGAGGCACAATACATCGACTTTAACTGCTCCAGATGCCTGTGGTATAGAAACGGAACAACACCAGCAATTGGGGGTAGCTTCAGGTGAATACTGTGCAGGAGGCATAATACACCAACTCTAACTGCTGCAGCTGCCTTTGGTATAGGAACAGAACAACACTAGCAATTGGGGGTAGCTTCAGGTGTATATAGTGCAGGAGGCCCAATACACCCACTGTAACTGCTGCAGATGCCTGTGGTATAGAAACAAAACAACACCAGCAATTGGGGGTAGCTTCAGGTGTATACTGTGCAGGAGGCACAATACATCAACTATAACTGCTGCAGCTGCCTGTGGTATAGATACAGAACAACACTTGCAACTGGGGGTAGCTTCAGGTGTATACTGTGCAGGAGGCCCAATACACCCACTGTAAGTGCTGCAGCTGCCTGTGGTATAGAAACAGAACAACACCAGCAATTGGGGGAGCTTCAGGTGTATACTGCGCAGGTGGCACAATACACTGTAACTTCTCCAGATGCCTGTTGTATAGAACCGGAAAAACACCAGCAATTGGGGGTAGCTTCAGGTGTATACTGTGCAGGAGGCACAATACACCCACTGTAACTGCTGCAGATGCCTGCGGTATGGAAACAGAACAACACCAGCAATTGGGGGTAGCTTCAGGTGTATACGGTGCAGGTGGCACAATACACCCACTGTAACTGCTGCAGATGCCTGCGGTATGGAAACAGAACAACACCAGCAATTGGGGGTAGCTTCAGGTGTATACGGTGCAGGAGGCCCAATACACCCACTATAACTGCTGCAGCTGCCTGTGGTATAGAAACAGAACAACACCAGCAATTGGGGGCAGTTTCAGGTGTATACGGTGCAGGAGGCCCAATACACCCACTATAACTGCTTCAGCTGCCTGTGGTATAGGAACAGAACAACACTAGTAATTGGGGGTAGCTTCAGGTGTATACTGTGCAGGAGGCACAGTACACCAACTCTAACTGCTGCAGCTGCCTTTGGTATAGGAACAGAACAACACTAGCAATTGGGGCTAGCTTCAGGTGTATATAGTGCAGAAGGCCCAATACACCCACTGTAACTGCTGCAGATGCCTGTGGTATAGAAACAAAACAACACCAGCAATTGGGGGTAGCTTCAGGTGTATACTGTGCAGGAGGCACAATACATCAACTCTAACTGCTGCAGCTGCCTGTGGTATAGGAACAGAACAACACTAGCAATTGGGGTAGCTTCAGGTGTATACTGTGCAGGAGGCACAATACAGCCACTGTAACTGCGGCAGATGCCTGTAGTATAGAAACAGAACAACACCAGCAATTGGGGGTAGCTTCAGGTGTATACTGTGCAGGAGGCACAATAAACCAACTCTAACTATGTTAAGTTCAATCACAAGAAAAGAACACACTGTCCCTGCCTCTAGACAAAGAGCCTGCTTGCCCTCTTTTATTGGCTTGTAAATGTCTGGCTCTCCTTGTTGGCCTTCCAGATATACTAATGGCCTGCAGGGAGATGAGAACACCAGCAATTGGGGGTAGCTTCAGGTGTATACTGTGCAGGAGGCCCAATACACCCACTGTAACTGCTGCAGCTGCCTGTTGTAAAGGAACAGAACAACACCAGCAATTGGGGGCAATTTCAGGTGTATACTGTGCAGGAGGCACAATACACCGACTGTAACTGCTCCAGATGCCTGTGGTATAGAAACGGAACAACACCAGCAATTGGGGGTAGCTTTAGGTGAATACTGTGCAGGAAGCATAATACACTAACTGTAACTGCTGCAGATGCCTGTGGTATAGGAACAGAACAACACTAGCAATTGGGTGTAGCTTCAGGTGTATACTGTGCAGGAGGCACAATACACCAACTCTAACTGCTTCAGCTGCCTGTGGTATAGGAACAGAACAACACTAGTAATTGGGGGTAGCTTGAGGTGTATACTGTGCAGGAGGCACAATACACCAACTCTAACTGCTGCAGCTGCCTGTGGTATAGGAACAGAACAACACTAGCAACTGGGGGTAGCTTCAGGTGTGTACTGTGCAGGAGGCACAATACAGCCACTGTAACTGCGGCAGATGTCTGTAGTATAGAAACAGAACAACACCAGCAATTGGGGGTAGCTTCAGGTGTATACTGTGCAGGAGGCACAATAAACCAACTCTAACTATGTTAAGTTCAATCACAAGAAAAGAAGACACTGTCCCTGCCTATCCTATCTCTCTGAATGCAGCAACACACTACACAAGGCTGCCGTGCAGGCACCCTTATATAGTGTGGGGCGTGTACTAAACTCCCTTAGCTATAATTGGCCTTATGGCTCTCCTCGCTGCCAGTGCTGTTATTGGCCAAGCATGCAGGTCACAGTGCATGCTTGACCAATCTTCAGCCAGCAATGCACTGTGATGGCACAGTGCATTGTGGGCCGTGAGCGCCACAGGAATATGGCGTGAACGGCCCACAAAGTTCTAGCTTCGCCAAACGGGTGAACAGTCGGTGCTCGAACACCCAGCTCATCCCTAATTGACATAAAAGCACACACACACAGGTTGGACTTGATGGACTTGTGTCTTTTTTTAAACTTACCAACTATGTAACTAGGTAACTATAGATATACTGCAGATTTATATAGGTTTCAGTCCCTACACTGTCTTTTTGATCAACTGGGCATCTCATAATTACCCTATCCTTATCCAAGTTTAATTCCCCAAATGAAATACAAAAAAAACAGTACTTGGACTGTTTCATGGATTCTTGATGCTTGAGGATTATGTGCCTGGTAGGGCAGGGTGGCAGATGGACCGCAACATCCAGCAGCCCCTACGGTGGTACCGCTACAATTAGTTTTAGAAAATTATTTTAGAAGTAGGCCCCCAGCCCCAGCTATGGACCTAAGAATCTGGATAGCAAATACACTAAGCAAGACCATCTGTAGTTGTACAGATTTCTACCATTCAAAGTGTGCCATGTCCATGTATGGTCTGCCTATGGGCCTATAAGGCCATCATCTAGCCATCATCTAAGGATGCACTCACACTAGGCATGGTTGAACTGAACTGTGCCTGAAGTTTATTGTCCCTTCTCCCCCCTCCCCCCCCCCCCCCCCCCTGTGTTCTCCACTCATACTTAGTTAGAAACAAGTGTTCCTGGGCACACTTAGGTTCTTTTCACACTTGTGTGATTTGTCATGCAACTTTGGACACCAAAGTTGTATGACAGGTAACACCCTATTTTTTTCAAAGGCACTCATTCAAATCACTGCAACTTTGAAAAGGTGCCTGTGCTACTTTGGTGCGACTTGATGTCGCACTTCAAAGTCTCACTGGAAATTGTGCAATTTTGGAGATGAGCTAATGGGAATGGAGCCTTACATCAGCCTTACATCATCACCACTGCAAGCCAGACCATAGTGATAACTGCTTTTATGCCCCATGATCTATGGAGAGTTCTGTGCTATGGCACGGCTTGCACTCACACTGAAGCAAACCACACCAACCACAAGTGAACCATGCCTGGGACCAATAATACTGTTTTCATTGAATCTTGTATATAGTCCTTTTTAAGCATGTTTGCAGTTTATAGCCATTTTCCTGTATGGAGACATTCAAGGACCCCTTGTTGATAAAGAGATTTATACGGACCAAGCCATCCTCATTTATCTCTGTTCCCAAAGCGGACTCCCAGTAAATATGGTCTGGATGTAGAAGTGCAGAGGAGTCTCTGAACAGTGAGGCATAGATAGTCGATATGACATGGCTCTGGGGAGACTTGCAGGAGCAAAGTGATTCCAGAGTCGCAGTGGGCTTGGTGAAACTCAGGATAGGGCATCAAGGAAGTGTTTGAGTTGCATATAAGACCAGAATGGAAAGGAGCCTGTGTTTGAAATCTCTGTAAGTTCTATTTGTCACATAAAACAGCCTCTGCGGAAGAATTCTTTGGCCAATATCTGCCTTCTTAAATGCTCCAAGTAGGCCCGGAGGAAAATCTGGGCTGTTCCTAACTGGAGTGTGAAAGGAATGTAGATTGTCTAGGGTTGGTTTTTTAACCCTCGATACCTCTGGTAAGATGTGACGCTCAATCCCCACAGGCCTGTGAGATTAGCCCATTGAGACAATGACACAAGACAACAAAATCTTTATTCTTTGGTGTGAATATTTAAAGAGGGCTTTCAGAAAGTACTGCCCTTTGAAAGTGTCATACAAATTATCCAATCATATACAAGTACAATCTATGACAAAAGTGAAACTAGTGATTTCTCAAAAATCATGTGCTTTACAAGAAACTAAACAACTAAAGCTAGATAACAGTAACATGAAAAACAAAACTTGATTAGCAAAACTTGAGCATATCTATATGTGAAGTGGATGTTAGAGAGACACAAAATGTAAACCGATTTCCTAAAGAATGAAAGGGGTTAAGCTAAATATCCCTTTAGGGTGATGGAGCATAATTTGGCCGAAACTGAATGTATAGCTCAAGCCCTATTAAATGCGTGAAGAGTGGCTCTAATAAGGGGATGGGTCGAAGCATTGAGAGAAACATGTTCCCTGTCCAGCCACGGGACATAACGTAAGTCAGAATTCGAGATCAGGTTTTCAAGGGTCACCCACTCTTTGAATCGGGCATGTAAGTTCCAGTCAATGATCCGTGCAAGATGAACCACCCAGTAGTAGTACTGAAGGTCAGGGAGGCCAATACCTCCACTTGTTTTTGGCAGGATCAACTTTGCCCAGCGTATACACGCAGGTTTGTTGCACTAAAGGAATGTTTGACAGATAGACTCGTACAGCGCAAAGAATGCAGGTGGTAGCTGTATTGGTAGTGTTTGAATTTTATATCGCAAACGTGGGAGGATTGTCATCATAATGATAGACGAGCGCCCAAACCAAGGGGTTGTGGACCTGTCCCATCTCTGGAGATCCGGACGTATAGTTTGTAGCTCATCCAGGAAGTTTCTAATGTATAGCGCCGATAGATTAGCAGGGAGCTGGATACCTAAGTACATGATGGCATCTGCCTTCCACTAAAAGGGAAAATTCTGCTGGCATTTCTTTGCCAGATCTAAGTGTAGGGAAACATTTAAAGCAAAAGATTTGGAATAATTTATTTTCAGATTGGACAGGATTTTGAAGCATTTAAGAACTTGCAGGAGGTTGGGTAAAGACTTTAATGGCGAGGAAAGGAACAGGAGAACATTGTCTGCAAAAGCCGCATTTCACGATTGAATTCACGATCCCGTACATGTATGCCCCTAATATCCATATTAGCTTGGATGCACTAGAGAAGAGGTTCAAGTGTAAGGATATAAAGCAAAGGGGAGAGGGGGAAACCCTATCTGGTTCCATTATGGATGGAGAAGGCGTCCAACAAGCGCCCATTGACCTTGACTTTTGCACTCGGGTTAGCATACAGGGACATAATGAAGGCTCACATACATGGCCTGAGCCCCAAGAATCCCAGAGCTATGTCCATATAGTCCCATGCCACTCTGTCAAATACCTTCTCTGCGTCCATTGCCAGAGAGAAGCCCTCTTGCTGGGTAGAAGTGAGCCAGTGGTGTAGGTTCAGAGCTTTAATAATGTTATCCCTGGCTTCTCTACCAGGGACAAACCCCACTTGGTCTAAACCCACCCAGGCAGGAACATGAAAGGATAGGCGGGTTGATAGAATTTTGGCAAAAAGCTTAACATCCACGTTAAGAAGTGAGATCAGGCGGTAGCTAGCCACATTTGTGGGATCCTTCCCATCTTTGGGGATCACAGAAATATAAGCTTCTAGCAACCCCTCCAATCCGCAGGGATTAGTGGAGAGCAAGTTGAATGCCTTAAGGAAGCTTGGTGCTTGTAGGTCCGAGCAGCTCTTATAATATTGAGCCGTGAACCCATCAGGGCCTGGGCTCTTGCCCGGCTTTGTGGCTTTCAATGCCCATAGAAATTCCTCTGACAATGGGGCCTCTAAGGCCTGGTAATCAGTGACCGTTAAAGCAGAAGGGCTATATGAGCTCAGAAATTCTCGTATCAGAGTAGCTTGCGTGGAAGGCAAAATGGGGTCCGAGTTCCCTGCTTGGAGATTGTATAAGTTGTTATAAAATCCTTGGAACTGGTGAACAATGTCTTCATTTTCGGAGTGTTTCTTGTCTGAGACGTCTACGATATGATGGACCGTGAAGTTAAGTTTACGTTGCTGAGTAGCCCTAGCAAGTAGTCTGCCTGGCTTGTTCCCCTGTTCATAGGACAGCCTTTGGGATAAGACATTACAACGGCATGCCCTTTTAAATAGTTCGTCTGTTAACTGTGTGCACAGTTACTGCAATTCCTGCAACGTCTTGATTGCTAACAAACGTTTATGTTGCACTTCCAAGGAGCGTATCTTGGTGGAGAGTGCAAGGAGCAATGCTTGATGTTCCCTTTTCCTCCATACCAAGATAGATAGTAACTGGCCTCTGATGACACAATTGTGGGCCGCCTATTATGTCATGGGGTAGACATCAGGGGTATCGTTACAGAGGAGAAAAATCCCTAAGCTCCTGGCTCAGGATAGCAGAATCTCCAGGATCCGCATTTCTTATTTAATATGCTAATAAAATCTAATTAACAGTGAGAGGGTCTTAAAGGAGCAATAAATACCATGAGTGCATGGTACAGAACATAATAAGTACAGAGCGCAGAGTTTGGGGTTGTGCTACGTACCTAGTGCAGAGTTCAAGGGGCCACTGCATACAGAATGCAGAATTCAGGGCTGTGCTACACACAGAGTACAGAGTTCAGCCTTCTTCCACAGCGGCCTACCTCTTCATCCCCCATAAACATCTCACTTTTACTCCTTTTCTTCTCTAGCACCCCCTCACACACTTTAGGTGGCTCCAGCTCTCTAACTTGCAAGGAGATCATCCAGTGGGGGTATCAGCATCCAAACTGCACCCCAGGCAACTGTATCTCCCTTGACCCCATCTTGTACTCAGTGGGAGCTGTTCAGGAGATCAGATCTGTGGGAGATGTTGGGAGACAAGCTGTCACTTGTAAACATAGAAGCTAGACTTCTGTGTTTACAAGTGATAGTGGTGAGCAGGGAGTAGAGGGTTTGAGGCAGAGGTGGTGGAACTGAGTTCCACCAAGTTACAGCTTTAAAAATGTGCTGGGTCTAGTAATTCATTGTTTCTTGTTGGTGCATCTACCATCTAACCCATGAAATTGTCCTGTATGACATTTAGGAAATGGCGAGCCTTAGACCAATGCTGAATAAAAAAGAGAAAAAGCACTCACATTGCATCATCCGCAAATATTGGGAACAAAAAGAAAACAAAAAAAAGGAATTCAAAGAAAACCTATGGTCGGACTTTAAAGGCACAACAAACACTGGGAGTACAAAAAATATTTAACATTTATTGAAAAATACATATAGTTTAAAGCCCAGAGACATGAAAGAATAATAATAAAAATCCCATATGGAGATAGAAATCAATACTGGATGTGCATGTATTGATTTCTATCTCCATATGTGATTTTTATCATTACTTCTTTCATGTCTCTGGTCTTCATAATATATGTATTTTTCAATAAATGTTAAATATTTTTTGTACTCCCAGTGTTGTGCCTTTAACCAGTTCCAGACCAGCGCACGATGATGTACGTCGGCAGAATGGCACGGCCAGGCATATTGGTGTACAGGTACATCCATTTCTATATGCCGCCCTGCCATCACGTTTGCACTGCCGGTGGCGTGCTCACGTGCTGGTCGGGACCCCCGTGAGTCCAGTCGCGGGTCCCGCGGACTCGATTGCCATAGGGATGCCCATGATTGTCTCACAGGGAGGCTGAACGCAAAGCCCAGCCCCCCTCAGTTAGTAACACGCCCCTAGGAACACTTAACCCCTACACTGCCACCCCCTGGTTAACCCGTCACTGCCAGTGTCATTTACTCAGGAATCAGTGCATTTGTATAGCACTGATTGCTGTATAAATGACAATGGTCCCAAAAATGTCAAAAATGTCCGATGTATCCGCCATAATGTTGCAGTCACAATAAAAATCGCTGATCGTCGTCATTACTAGTAAAAAAAATTTTTTTTTATAAAAATGCCATAAAACTATCCCCTATTTTGTATACAATATAACTTTGCGCAAACCAATCAATAATCGCTTATTGCGGTTTTTGTTACCAAAAAAATATAGAAGAATACGTATCGGCCTAAACTGAGGGAAAAAAACTTTTTTTATAGATTTTTTGGGGGATATTTATTATAACAAAAAGTAAAAAATATTGAGTTTTTTTCAAAATTGTCGCTATATTTTTATTTATAGCGCAAAAAATAAAAACCGCAGGGGTAATCAAATAGCACCAAAAGAAAGCTCTATTTGTGGGAAAAAAAGGACATCAATTTTGTTTGGGAGCCACGTCACATGACCGCGCAATTGTCAGTCAAAGCGAAGCAGTGCTGAATCGCTAAAAAGTGATCTGGTCTTAAGCCAGCAAAATGGTCCTGACTGAAAGTGGTTAAAGTCAGACCACGGGTTTTCTTTGAATTCCTTTTTTTGTTTTCTTTTTGCTCCTTTAGACGAATGTGTTGTTCCTTCGGTCCAGTCTATGTCTGGATAATGAAATCCCTTATTATAATGACACTTCTCATCCTTGCAGCCATTTCAAACTGTGATAGGAGGTCCTTCTGGTTAGGGGGCCTATAGCATAATCTCAGTATTACTTTCTCCTTGGTTTCCTTCCTTGGTAGTCCTACCCATAAGGATTCCACCTCCTCCCTTGCGCCATTAGTGATGTCATCCCTCACATTCACTTGCACATCATTCTTGATATACAGGCAGGGCTCAAGTCCTGCGGGAACGCATGGGAACGGAGTTCCTGTACTTTTTCCACAACAGGAACTCAGTTCCCGTTAGCAGCCGCATCCTGCAAGACTTTGAATTATGTGAGCTGTGTGGCAGGTGCTACACCAGCAGCCACCGACATAGCTCGCAATAGTAAGTGCTGCACACCAGGGGTGGACTGACCATTCAGACATTGCCAGTAGGGGGCCCCATGACAGTTTCCTCTTCAATCTACCTGTCAATAACAGCTAGCTGACGGGTAGATCAGGTCCCTGCTGCTAAGAGATTGTAATTATTCAGACCTCTCGTGATGCGCTCCTCCCTGCCAGCCCCTCCTGATTTTTTGTCTCCTGCATACTTGCTCTGTGTGTCCCGCTGAATCCCACCTCCTCTATCTTCAGTGCCATATGATGAGAGAACCCAGAGGAGGAGCACAGCTATTCTGCTCGCAGGACATGCAGGGAGAGAGGTGAGCTGAGGGAGGAACATCAGTTTGGGGTGGGAAGCTGAGCACAATACGTGGCAAAGTTTAATGTCAGGAGGGAAATTTATGTGGAAATATGTGAAGGGTTGGAATAGCAGCGACTGTGTGTTGGAGCCCTGCAGAGTTTGCAGCCCCCCAAGCTAACATACATCTCCTAAGCAGGAACACATCACTATCTCCCCAAGCATTCTGTCCAGATAATGTGCAGTTAATTTATGACTTTTCCGTTTAAACCTGTGTTATCCAAACTCTGTTCAATAAAAAGTGGAAACTCACCACATAAACACTCTATATACAAAATAACATTCCCCAATAAAGATCAGAACATGAGGTTCAAATTTGCATGGAAGCACAATTGAATGAATGCTGATTATTCAGAGAATTACCGTATTTGTGTTTATTGAGGATTTTTTTTTTTATGTACTAACAGTTAAGCTTCATACACACAATACGAAAATTGGATAAAAAATACCACTTTTGAAGTGTTTGTGCATATGAGCGTATCATTTATTTATTTTTTGGTGGGGGAGTGGATCTTGGGTGGCAGTTCCCACACTTTTTTCCCCAGGACTTGACCCCTGTATACAGGCATACCCCTCCCCCTTATTACCCTCCCTATCTCTGAGATATAGGGAATACCCTTGAATGGTTTCCAGCCAATTATGAGAGCTTTTGAATAAAGTCTCTGAAATTCCCACAAAATCAAAGTCATTCTTATACATTAGCAGCTCTAGTTCTTCCATCTTATCTGCCAGACTTCTGGCATGAGTGAACAAGCCTCATAGTATTGTCCGGACACATACTATCTCCTTATTGGGTGTTTTGAGGGTGCAAATAGGACTGGTTGCTATACTTAACTTGGGATCAGGTGCTTTAGTCAACCTACCACTAATGCCCCCAATACTACCCACTAAAATTTGTTCCGTGCTGGCTATATCTATACCCTCCCCCCTGTCGCCTTGTTTAAATGCCCCTTTTCGGACACCCTTTCTACCAGCCAATCTGCATCTTCCCCATTTAGGTGCAGTCCGTCCCTGCTAAAGAGCTGGTAACCGACTGAGAAGTTGGCCCAGTTCTCCAGGAACCCAAACCCCTATTTTCTACACCAGCTCCTCAGCCACTTGATTACTTCCCTAATCTCTTGCTGCCTTTCTGGTGTGGCTCAAGGTACCAGTAGTATTTTTGAGAATACTACCTTGGAAGTATTATTCCTCAATTTGGCTCCTGAATCCCTAAAATCCTTTTTAGGACACTTTATCTTCATCTGACTTTGCCATTGGTGCCAATGTGCGCTATGACAGCCGGGTCTTCCCCAGCCCCTCCCAGTAATCTGTCCACCAGATCTGTGATGTGCCAAACCCAAGCGCCCGTTAGACAATATACAGTTCGGCGCTTCAGGTCTTTGTTACAGATTGCCCTCTCTATCTTTTTGATAATTGAGTCCCCTACCACCAAAATCTGTCTTTCCTTTCCCTTGACTCCCCCCCCCACCCGCCCTCACTGGAGAAGTTCTCCCTCTGGCAACTAGGGGAGTCACTCAGCTCCAGCAATGCTGGTATACAACTTCCTCTCTTCATCCAGCACAAAACTTGCTTTCGGGTCGCTCCCGGGACAAGCTAGCACTGAATGCAGGCCTGACACTGGCTCAGCCAGGCCCAAAGTAGATGGCCTTTTGCAGAGACAGGGCCCATGGGATCCTTTGGTGTAGTAAAAAAAATAAAAGTAGTCCCACCTCTTCAGGCTCTGCCAGCCCTCCTGGCTGCAGCTGCCTCTCGCCACTGCCTGTGACACCACAGTCCACTCCACTGGCTCGGCATCCATCCCAGACTGCACTCTCCCAGTCCTCTCAGGTTTTCCCACCCAGTGCTCCTGACTGTTTCGCTCACCAGCCCTCCTGGCTGTGACCTGTTGTTCCTCCCTGAACACTTGCCTTGCAGTGCTTTCCTGCTGTCCTCTCCTTGCTGCGGTGCCTCCTGTCCAGGACACTGCCCTGTGTTTTGAGAAGGTCCTCTCTGCAAAGGCCCAAGGTCACCCCCGGCCTCAGACTGGGGAGCTTCCTCCTGGCCACAACAGCCTAGCACTCCATCTCCAGTTTCGACCTGAACAACCACTCCCAGCTGAGCTAACCTTGAGTATTTATAGACTCCTTCCCCCTGCCAATCCAGGTTGGGGATGGGTCAGTGCTCCTCAGAATACTCCAGGCAGCTCCACCTCTCCTCCTTCCTTTCCAGAAGATTTGAGAATGTTCTGGAATGAAGTGGGAGGTCTCAGTGGTGCTGCCTGTGGTGCTGCCTGGGAGTCACCCAGCACTGCCTGAGTCACTCCTAACTCAGATCAAAACACACACAGGTTTGGCTGCCTGCCAAGCCTGCTCAAGTTTCCTAACCTAACCACAAAAACCCTATTTGTACACATCTAGCAACCTAGAGGGTGCTATATAATCAAGGGAATTTCACCTAACAAACTGGTCTGGAGAGATCACTGAAGAGTGCCCGGTGGAAGTTGATCTGGCTGTTCCGGGGCATTGTGAGCATTAACCGATTCCTTACTGAAGAGTGTCTGGTAGATACTGGAAGGAGGCATCCAGTGATCCTGTGGCACTGTGAGTACTGACCTGAGCTCAGGTTCCCAGTTGACTGTGCGTTGTGCTTTAGGTGGAAAAGCCAGTGGTAGTTCAATGTGAGATAGCTTCTAAAAAGAGACTCCGTTTTGCCATCTGTATTTGCTCCTACAGAAAGACTGCTCAGAGACTGCAAGGTGAAGTGTCTTGCTGTATATGTTCAGGGAATTTGGAGCAGTGGTGGCGTGTCCATAGAGGGCACAGGAGCGCCGCCCCCTCTATCCTGCACCGTGCTATCACCAATAGATAAATTCATGCATTGCATGAATGTATCTATTGTCACCGCTGCCGCCCCCTATTCAGGTGTCTGATCCCTTGTCAGGCACCGGGCATCTGAATTACAGCGGCGGGGTTTCTTTGGAAGTGCCTGATTAGAGCCGTGGCCTCTAATAGGCTTCCAAAAGGGTAAACAGCGGGCGCACTGCTGTGCGTTCACTGTTTACACAGTGTTCTGTTAGAGAAGCAAATACATTGCTTCCCTAACACTGACCCGCCTCTCAGCCAGGGTCTGTGTGACCTTTCACCTGATTGGCTCAAATCACAGGCGTCCAATCACTGCAGAAGACGAGAGGAGGAGTGTGGGAGAAGACATCGGGGTCGGGATGAAATGGAGGATACCGGACACCGCTCATCGCCTGCCGCCATCACCCGCGGCACACTTGAGGCAAGGTAAGTGGCGGGCAGACAGCGGGCAGGGGCACAGTGGCAGCACTTGGAGCACAGTGGTAGCATTTAATGGGCACAGTGGCAGCATTTAAGGGGCACAGTGGCAGCACTTAATGGGCACAGTGGCAGCATTTAATGGGCACAGTGGCAACCTTTGGGGCACAGTGGCAGCGTTTGATGGGAACAGTGGCAGCATTTGGGGCACAATGGCAGCATTTAATGGGCACAGGGGCAGCATTTTGGGCACAGTGGCAGCATTTGGGGCACAGTGGCAGTGTTTGATGGGCAAAGTGGCTGCGTTTGATGGCACAGTGAGGCTGCAATTGATGGGGTTTTTTTTCTGAATTTTTCAGTTTGTTTGCGCCCACCCAAAAATTTTGAGCACTAGCCGCCACTGATTTGGAGTATCCCATATCACCCTACACCTCATCCAAGTTCTTCAGAAATAAAAATGCGAAAAAGACTGATTACTGATCCACAGTGAGTGAACTGTTGCTGTGTGCCTGGCTGCCCCTTAATCTTGGGAAATAATTAGTTACATTACAGCAGCTCCTTCAGGGGTAGTGCTACTTTTAAAACTCATTTAAAGTGGTTGTAAAGGCAGAAGGTTTTTTTATCTCAATTTTATCAGCACCCCTCAGCCCCCCCTAATTCTTACCTGAGCCCCATCTCAATCCAGCTATGTTGCACGAGAGACTCGGCTGCCCAGGACTCTCCCTCCCCGTTGGCTGAGAAAGCAGTGGAGCGCTATTGTCTCCTGCTGCTATGAATCAAAGTCAATGAGGAGAGAGAGGAGGCATGGCTGGGCCGTGGCTCTGTGTCTAAATGAATACAGGGAGCTGCGGATCGGCTTGGGTGCCCCTATAGCAAGCTGGACAGGGGGGAAGGGCCAGGATCACTGAAGAGGGACCTGAGAAGAGGAGGATCTGGGCTGCTCTGTGCAAAACCACAGCACAGAGCAGGAAAGTATAACATGTTTGCTATTTTTAACAAAAAAAAAACTGAGACTTTGGTATCACTTTAATGGTTTCTTAACCACTTCCCTACCGGCCTATAACAGATTGACATCCGGGAAGTGGTTCTGTTATCCTGATAGGGCTTCATATGATGTCCAGCAGGATAACATGCCCGTGGGGCGATCGCGAGTGAGGAGTGTCAGTCTGACACGCCACATATCCAATCGTGATAAGAAGCCTCTGACAGAGGCTTCTTACCACATGATCAGTTGTGACAAATCACAGCTGATCACTATGAGAACCAGGAAGCTTCGGTAAAGGGCATTCCTCGGTTCGCGCTGACAGGCAGAGCTAATTGGCTGCTCTCCCTGTCGGGGGGGGGGGGGGGTCTGTGCTGATAATCAGCACAATGATTATCAGCACAGCCCCCAACAAATGTACCAATCAGTGCCCATTCAGTGCCCCATCATAACCCCCTGCTAGTGCCCAATAAAGTGCCAATCAGTGCCCACCATAGTGGCAGTGTCCATCACAGTGCCAGTGTCCATCACAGTGCCAATCATTACCCAGCATTAACACCTGTCAGTACCTGCCCAATCAGTGCTGCCCATCAGTGCCCTCTATTAGTGTCCATAACAGAAACAAAGAAAAATTCAAAAATGTCAGTTTGTTTAGCAAAAAATAAAAACTGCAGGAGGTGATCAAATACCACCAAAAAAAAGCTCTATTTGTGGGACGAAAATTATAAAAATGTAATTTGGGTATAGCATTGTATGACCGCGCAATTGTCATTCAAAGTGCGACAGCACTGAAAGCTCAAAATTGTCCTGGGCAGAAAGGGGCGAAAGTGCCTGGTATTGAAGTGTTTAAAGGGGTTATAAAGACAATTTTTTTTTTTTTTTAAATAACAAACATGTTATACTTACCTCCACTGTGCAGCTCGTTTTTCACAGAGTGCAACCTGGTCTTCTGGGGTCCCTCGGTGGCTGTCTATGCTTCTTTTCGCAAGAACTAACCAGGTTCATGCGAGCTCTCTCGCATGGTGGTTAGTTCTTGTGGGCGTGCTTCCGTGATACGGCCGGTGGCTATAGCCGCTCACTGTATCACTCAGCCCCGCCCCGGTGCACCACTTCATTGGATGTGATTGACAGCGGTGCGAGCCAATGACTGCGCTGCTTTCAATCCATCCACTCTAACCAGTCAACAGCCAGGCTAAGCAGTGAAGAGGACATCGGGGGTGAGCACAGCAGGTGAACGGCCTCAGGTAAGTAAAACAGGGGGGTTGGGGGCACCGGTATTGTCGGATGTTTTTTCACCTTAATGCATCCTATGCGAAAAAGCGAACCTTTACAACCCCTTTAACTGCTTAAGGACCGCCTCACGCTGATGTACGTCAGCAGAATGGCACGGCTGGGCACAAGCATGTACAGGTACGTTGCCCTTTAAGTGCCCAGCCATGGGTCACGAGCGTGCCACCGCAGGCGCACTCGCGACCCAGTCCTGAGCTCCATGACCGTGGCCGCGGACCCAATCCCTGCCGTGGCCCGCGATTGGGTCACAGAGCTGAGGAGAGAGGAGAGGAGAGAAGTGTAAACAAACCTCTCCTCGTGCTTCCTACTGAGGCTGTCACTGATCGTCTGTTCCCTGTTATAGGGAAAGACGATAGGTGACGTCAGACACCAAGCCACGCCCCCTACAGTTAAAAAAACACACACACTTAGCCCCTACACTTCCCCCTAGTGGTTAATCCCTTCACTGCCAGTGAAATTTTTACAGTAATCAGTGCATTTTTAATTGCACTGATTGCTGTATTAATGCCAATGGTCCCAAAAATGTGTCAAAATTGTCCGACATGTCTACCATAGTGTCGCAGTCACAATAAAAATTGCTGATCGCCCCCATTACTAGTAAAAAAAATTAATAAAAATGCCATTAAACTTTCCCCTTTTTTGGAGACGCTATAACTTTTGCATAAACCAATCAATAAACTTATTGCAATTTTTTTTACCAAAAATATGTAGAAGAATATGTATCGGCCTAAACTGAGGAAAAAACGTGGGTTTTTTTTATAAATTTTTGGGGGATATTTATTATAGCAAAATGTAAAAAATAATGCTTTTTTTCAAAATTGTCGCACTTTTTTGTTTATAGAGCAAAAAATAAAAACCGCAGGGGTGATCAAATACTACCAAAAGAAAGCTCTATTTGTGGAAAAAAAAGGACGTAAATTTTGTGTCGGAGCCACGTCGCATGGCTGCGCAATTGTCAGTTAAAGCGACGCAGTGCTGAATCACAAAAAGGGGCTTGGTCCTTTAGCTGGAAAATGGTCCGGGGCTTAAGTGGTTAAAGTGACACTGTCACCTCTGAAAAATAATGAAAGTAAAAGCACCCAGTCGACAAAGATAGCACCGCTCTCCACCGAGGAGGGTGAACAGCCATTGGGCATGGCTGTTTACCACATGATCGGCCGGGATGAAGTCATGGCCGATCACAGATGGTTCCACCCCCACTGTGCACTGCAGGAACACTGGAACACTGTTCGTCACTGACACTGGTAAACAGCCATTGGCTGGCTGTTTACCCACGTGATCGGCTGTGATCCTTTCACAGCGATCACTAAATTTAAACAAACCGCGGTAACGAGATGTTACCGGGTTCCCCTCCTCACACCGATCGTGTGTGTGAGGAGGAGATTGCAGTAACATCTCGTTACCTCTTACAGTACACATCAAGCACACTGATTGCACCCCCCAATAAAGAGGACCTGTCACCACCCATTATAGTATCTGTCACTCACAGTCCATCAGAGTACCCGAGTACCTGTCACAGTCCATCAGAATACCCGAGTACCTGTCAAAGTTCATCAGAGTACCCGAGTACCTGTCACAGCCAATCAGATTACCCAAGTACCTGTCACAGCCCATCAGAGTACCTGTGTACCTGTCACAGTCCACCCGAGTACCCAAGTTCCCGTCTCAGTCCATCGGAGTAACCGAGTACCTGTAACAGCCCAGCAAAGTACCCGAGTACCTGTCACAGCCCATCAGAGTACCCGAGTATCTGTCACAGTCCATCCGAGTACCCAAGTACCTGTCACAGCCCATCAGAGTACCCGAGTACCTGTCACAGCCCATCAGAGTACCCGAGTACCTGTCACAGCCCATCAGAGTACCCGAGTACCTGTCACAGCCCATCAGAGTACCCGAGTACCTGTCCCAGTCCATCTGAGTACCCGAGTACCTGTCCCAGTCCATCTGAGTACCCGAGTACCTGTCACAGTGCATCTGAGTACCTGTCCCAGTCCATCTGAGTACCCGAGTACCTGTCCCAGTTCATCTGAGTACCCGAATACCTGTCCCAGTTCATCTGAGTACCTGAATACCTGTCACAGTTCATCTGAGTACCCGAGTACCTGTCACAGTCCATATGAGTACCTGAGTACCTGTCACCGCCCTTCAGAGTACCCAAATACCAGTCACCAGGCCATCAGAGAACCTGTCACCAGGCCATCAGAGTACCTGAGTACTTGTCACCAGGCCATCAGAGTACACGAGTACCTGTCAGCAGGCCATCAGAGTACTCAAGTACTTGTCACCAGGCCATCAGAGTACCCCAGTACCTGTCACCAGCCCATCAGAGAACCTGTCACCAGGCCATCAGAGTACCCCAGTACCTGTCACCAGCCCATCAGAGTACCCAAGTACCTTTCACCAGGCCATTAGAGTACCTGAGTACCTGTCACCAGGCCATCATAGTACTCAAGTACCTGTCACCAGCCCATCAGAGTACCAGAGTACCTATCTGCAGCCCATGCCTCATAGAATATACGTTGGGGTGTTTGCTTTCCAAAATAGGGTCATTTTGGGGGTAATTCCATTGTCCTGATGCTCCAGGACCTTCAAAAGTGTGATGGGTAGGAATGAAATGAGATGTGTCGTTTATCTCTTAGAACACCTGAAGGTACTACTTCAATGTTCGGCCTCTGTATGTGGCCAGGCTGTGGAAAAGTCCTACACATGTGGTATCGCCATACTCGGGAGGAGTAGCAGAATGTGTTTTGGGGTGTAATTTTTGCTATATACATGCCATGTGTTAGAAATATCTTATAAATTGACAACTTTATGTAAAAAAATGTGTTTACATTTTCCACATTTTCCAAAAACTTCTGGAAAAAAATGAACCGTTCAAAAGACTCATTATGCCTCACATGTTATACGTTGGGGTGTTAGCATTCTAAAATGGGGTAATTTTATGGGCAATTCCATTGTCCTGATACTCCAGGGCCTTCAAAAGTGTAATAGGTGGCTGTGAAATGAGATGTGTCATTTTTGCTCGTCGAACGTCTGAAAGTGCCACTTAAATGTTGATGCTCTGTATGTGGCCATGCTGTGTAAAAGTCTCACACGTGTGGTTTCGCCATACTCGGAAAGAGTAGCAGAATGTATTTTGGGGTGTAATTTGTTGTATGCATATGCTGTGTGTGAGAAATAACCTGATAATATGACAATTTTGTAAAAAAAAAAAAAAAATCTTAATTTTGCAAAGAATTGTGGGAAAAAAGGACAACTTAAAAAAACTCACCATTAGGGATGAGCCGAACACCCCCCGGTTCAGTTCGCACCAGAACTTTCGAACGGACCCCAAATTCGTACGAACTTTAGAACCCCATTGAAGTCTATGGGACTCGAACGTTCAAAATTAAAAGTGCTAATTTTAACGGCTAATATGCAAGATACTGTCCTAAAAAGGGTTTGGGGACCTAGCTCCTGCCCCAGGGGACATGGGTCAATGCCTAAAATGTTTTTAAAAATGGCTGTTTTGGCGGGAGCACTGATTTTAATGACGATTAAAGTGAAAAAAAAAAGTGAAATATTCCTTTAAATATGGTGCCTGGGGGGTGTCTGTAGTATGCCTGTGAAGTGCCACATGTTTCCCGTGTTTAGAACAGTCCCTGCACAAAATGACATTAAACGGAAATAACATACCGTATATACTCGAGTATAAGCCGAGATTTTCAGCCTCTTTTTTGAGGCTGAAAGTGCCCCCCTCGGCTTATACTCGAGTCATCGCTGTCTGCCCGCTCGATCAGCGTGTCGAGCAGACAGACAGCGGCCATTCTATTCAAAAGCCGCGCCTCCGGCTCCGCCTTCGCCTGTGATAGGCGGAACACTGAATTTCCCAGCAGCCTGTGTTCCGCCTATCACGGACGTCGTATCATCCTCGTACTACGGACGAGGATGATACGACGTCTGTGATAGGCGGAACACAGGCTGCTGGGAAATTCAGTGTTCCGCCTATCACAGGCGAAGGCGGCGGCGCAGCTTTTGAACTTTACAATGGCCGCCGACGAAGAGGGCACGGGACGGCACGGCACGGGACGGGACGGGACGGGGGCAAGGCAAGGGACGACACGGGACGGATGCAAGGAGGCAAGGCACGGCACGGGACGGAGGCAAGGAGGCAAGGCACGGGACGGAGGCTCGGGACAAAGGTAGGCTGGACACACACACACACACACACACACACACACACACACACACACACACACACACACACATGGATGGAGACACACACAGGGATGGATGGATGGATGGAGACACACACACACAGGGATGGATGGATGGATGGATGGAGACACACACACACAGGGATGGATGGATGGATGGATGGAGACACACACACACAGGGATGGATGGATGGATGGACACACACACACACAGGGATAGATGGACGGACACACAGGGATGGACGGACACACAGGGATGGACGGACACACAGGGATGGACGGACACACAGGGATGGACGGACACACACACAGGGATGGACAGGCATGTCTCACCCTCGGCTTATACACGAGTCAATAAGTTTGCCAGTTTTTTTGGGGGTAAATTGGGGGCCTCGGCTTATATTCGGGTCGGCCTATACTCGAGTATATACGGTAATTTAAAACTGCTTGCGGTTTTAATGTTATATCTGGTTCCTGCAATATGGTTGAAAATCATTGAGAAAAATGGCATGGGTAGCCCTCCCTGCCCATTACCAGCCCCTCTGGGTCTTGTACGCATATTAAGGGGAACCCAGTACCCATATTAAAAAAAGGAAATGAGTGTGGCCCCCAGGCCCTATATACTCAGAACAGCAGTATACAGGCGGTGCAAACAAGACAGGGACTGTGTAGGTTTGTTGTGTTAAGTTGAATCTGTTTGTAATTTTCAACTGGTACATTTTTAAAAAGTAGCTCCAGTCAAAAAAACTATTTTTAAGCTTTTTGGAAAACATAGGGAAGGGTTATCACCCCTGTATAATTTGTTTTGTCGTACATCTTTTTTCATCTCACTTGCTGTTGTCTCCTTCCATTTGCAAGTAGGAGATGTTTGTAAGTTGGATGTTTGAAAGTAGGGGCCTGCCCTATATGCTCTGCAGAAATGGCGGAACAAGGTGTTGGTTTTGCCACAACATTGTAAGCCCTGAAAGTGACTCTTGGTGGGCGCTGGAGCGCCCTGCTGTGAACGATTATATCAAGAATTGTAATTACATGCCATTGTTGAACAGTGGTAGAAAAATTGACCTTTGGTGGTTGTGGTGCTGGTGCCACAACACTATAAGTCCTCACAGTTACTCTGGGTGGGCACAGGAACGGGCCCTGCTGTGAAATATTATATCAAGAATTGTAATTATATGTCCCTGTTAAACAGGGGCAGAAAAATTGGGCCTTAGGCACTGGTGCTGGTACCACGACACTGCAACCTCTCCCATATACTCTATTTTTATTGCAGGAATTAGCCCTGCTGCAAAGCATTGCATCAAAAATTGTAATTAAACGCCCCTGTTAAACAGGGGCAGAAAAATTGGGCCTTAGGCCGCGTACACACGGGCGGACTGTTCGCCCAACTTAGTTCGTCAAACAATCCGACAAACAGTCCGCTCAAAATTTGCATGAACGGACTTGACCACACACGATAAACGAACAGTCCGCTGAAAGCGTGCGCGATGACGTGAACGGCACGTACGACGGGACGAGAAATACGACGTCCAATACACTGCAATGCAACCTTCGCCGTGTAAATCCTTTCTGAGCATGCGCGAAACTTAGTTTGTCGAACAAGCCTACACACGAGCGGACTGTCCGCTGAAACCAAGTTTCAGCGGACTGTCTTACGGAAATTCCGAAAAACTTTGTTCGTCAGACTGTCCGCTGAAACAGTCCGCTGAAGCCCACACACGAGTGGACTGTCCGCTGAAACACTGTTCAGCAGACAAAGTTGGGCGAACAGTCCGCCCGTGTGTACGCGGCCTTAGGCACTGGTGCTGGTGCCACGACACTGCAACCTCTCCCATATACTCTATTTTTATTGCAGGAATTAGCCCTGCTGCAAAGCATTGCATCAAAAATTGTACTTAAACGCCCCTGTTAAACAGGGGCAGAAAAATTGGGCCTTAGGCACTGGTGCTGGTGCCACCACACTGCAACTTCTCCCATATACTCTTGTTTTATTGCAGGAATTAGCCCTGCTGCAAAGCATTGCATCAAAAATTTTAATTAAACGCCCCTGTTAAACAGGGGCAGAAAAATTGGGCCTTAGGCACTGGTGCTGGTGCCACCACACTGCAACCTCTCCCATATACTCTAGTTTTATTGCAGGAATTAGCCCTGCTGCAAAGCATTGCATCAAAAATTGTAATTAAACGCCCCTGTTAAACAGGGGCAGAAAAATTGGGCTGATGGCATCACCCAGAACCAGAAATGTTCTTCCAACATATCAGCGGAGGAGGAAGAGGATAGACAATCAACATAACAGGACAGTCACTCAGCATCAGCATAGGTAGTCTTGAAGGGATGTGATATTTCAAAAAAAATTATTTGGTTACATCAGCTTCAGGTGCTTGGTAGCTGTGGGTGATCCAAGACTGATTCATCTTGATGAAGGTCAGTCGATCAACTGATTCGGTGGACAGCCTCACCCTGTGATCGGTAACAAAGCCACCAGCAGCACTGAAGGTGCGTTCCGAAAGAACGCTGGATGCAGGACAGGCCAGTAGCTCAATTGCATACTGTGCAAGCTCTGGCCAGTGATCCATCCTCAAGACCCAGTAAGCCAGAGGATTTTCGGTGGGAAAGGTGTCCAAGTCTGACCTTGCCCCTAGATATTCCTGCACCATGTAAATCAGACGCTGGCGATGGTTGCTGGAACCGATCATACCTTGGGGCTGCGGACTAAAAAATTGTCTGAAAGCATCAGTCAGACGGCCACCTTCTCCACCGCTCCTTCTAACCGATGCCACAGCAACACGTTGTCCAGGACCAGGAGTTTGTAACCTCCCAGTCTCTGGGAACGCGTTGCTCAGACCTTTCTGCAAGGCCTCCCGGAGATGTCTCATCCTCTGCTCCCTCTGCGATGGCAAGATAAGGTCGGCAACCTTACCCTTGTACCGTGGATCAAGGAGAGTGGCTAGCCAGTAATGGTCCCTCTCATTGATCCGAAGAATACGAGGATCCTTCCGCAGGCTTTGCAGCATCAGGGAGGCCATGCAGCGTAGGTTAGCTGAGGCATACGGTCCGGAGTCCTCTGGGTCACTAAGGACAACATGATCCGCAGCTACCTCCTCCCAGCCACGTACAAGTCCACGTGTTTCTTGGGACTGTAAATCATCCCTACAAGACTGCTGCTGCTGCTGCTGATGCTGAGTACCAGCCTCCACCTCCATGCTGACACAATCATCCTCCTCCTCCTCTTCCTCCTCCTCATCCTCTTCCTGTGTGATGGGTGGCACAGCAGGAACACTGTCTGGATAAAGGGGGCCTTGAGAGGCAAGGAAGTCCTCCTCTTCCTGCCTCTGTTCTGCCTCAAGTGCCCTGTCCATTATTCCACGCAGCGTATGCTCCAAGAGGTGGACAAGAGGTACAGTGTCACTGATGCATGCACTGTCACTGCTCACCATCCTTGTGGCCTCCTCAAACAGTGACAGGACAGTGCATGCATCCCTGATCATGCCCCACTGGCGTGGTGAGAAAAAACCAAGCTCCCCTGACCCTGTCCTGGTGCCGTAGTCGCACAGGTACTCATTGATGGCCCTCTGCTGCGTGTGCAGCCACTTTCCTGGCCTGCTTCAGGACATCCTGTAAGCCCGGGTACCTGCCCAAGAACCGCTGCACCACCAGGTTAAGGACGTGAGTTACACAGGGCACATGGGTCAGTTGTCCCTGTCGGAGGGCGGAGGAGGTTGGTGCCATTGTCGCAAACCACAATTCCTGGCTTAAGCTGCCGTGGCGTCAACCACCTCTCGGCCTGGCCCTGCAGAGCTGACAAAACATCCGCCCCAGTGTGGCTCCTGTCCCCCAAACAAACCAGCGCAAGCAGGGCATGGCATCATTTTGCCTGCGTACTTGCCTAGCCCCTGGAACGCCTATGGAGCACCGCTGGTTCTGAGGACAGAGCACTGGAAGAGGCCATGGAGGAAGAAGAAGAGGAGGGGGTGGAGGAGAGAGGTGTGTCACAACCAATAGTAGCATTTTGGAGGCGTGGTGGCGGAACAACCTCCAACACTACTGCACCTTGTCCTGCATCCTTCCCAGCTGCCAGAAGAGTGCCCCAATGGGCCGTGAAAGACAGGTAACGTCCCTGTCCATGCCTGCTGGACCATGAGTCAGCGGTAATATGCACCTTACCGCTGACCGCCCTGTCCAGCGAGGCAAGGACATTGCCTTCCACATGCCGGTAGAGAGCCGGAATCGCCTTCCGTGAGAAAAAGTGGCGTGTTGGGACCTGCCACTGAGGAACCGCACATTGTACAAACTCACGGAAGGGGGCCCGAGTCTAGCAACTGAAAAGGCAGCAGTTGAAGTGCTAGCAATTTAGCCAAGCTATCCCATGTGGATGGCTGGGAGTGAACTTCTTTCGCCGGTCCAGCAGCTGGGGCAGGGACATTTGCCTGCTATAATCGGACGTGGGTGTACTGCTAGCAGAGTGCCCGGAAGCACTTGGCTGTGACACACCTAATTCTACACCTTCATTCCTCTCAGAGCAGGTTTCAGAGAGGACTGAAGGTCTAGTGGGGTTGGAGATGCCAGCTGATGAGGAGCAAGGAGAGGTCCGCTTTGTTCTTTGGTGTGGGTCTTTGAGGTACGCTTGCCAACGAGCTGCATGGCAGGTCAACATATGTCTGGTCAAGCATGTGGTGCCCAAGCGGCTGATGTTTTGGCCACGCGAGATACGCTTGAGACATATGTTGCAAATAGCAGCGGTGCGATCTGATGCACTCGTCTCAAAAAAGGCCCACACCAAAGAACTTTTAGAATAACGCGCAGAGGCAGCGCCCTGCACAGGCGGAGCTCTGCAGTGTGATTCAGTCGGTGTGCTGCCCCTAAGCTGGCCCCCGGAGGGCATCCTGCCTCGTTGGACATGCGCCTCCTCCTCCTCCTCCTCTCTCCTACCAGGCACCCACGTGGAGTCAGTGCCTTCATCATCCCCTTCCTCTTCATCACTGTAGCAAACCTGGCAATATGCTGCAGCTTGTGGAACATGACTGCCAGATTGCTGTCCTTCTTGAGCATCCCCTCTCTCTGCATTCACGCTACTGCCTTCCTCTAGCTGAGTGTCATCATCAGAGCCTACAAAACACTGGGAATCCTCCTGGAGCATGTACCCAACACTGTGCTCAAAGAGTTCAGGAGACTCCTCAGGAGGACGTGGTGGGTCTAGGGAAGGAGTCCCTGATGATGACATTGAGACGAGGGAAGACGATGCGTTGGCAGCTGCTTTGCTAGTACCCTGAGACTGGGTGAGAGAGGATGAGGAGGATGAAGAGGGCTTGGTCATCCACTCTACCAAGTCGTTGGCATGTTGCGGTTCAACATGTCCAGCTGCCGAAAAGAAGGACAAGCGTGTCCCATGGCCACGTGCTGATGACAATGCACCGCGTCCACGACCAGCACTGTTGTCTCTAGACACAGAGCCTGCTTGCCCTCTTTTATCAGCTCGCGCCTGTCTGCCTCTCCTTGCTGGCCTTCCAGACATGATAATGGCCTGAAGGGAGTTGGGTAAAACAGCAGTTGGGTAGTGTATATTGTGCTGGAGGCGCACAACACCCACTAACTCCTGCAGATGCCTTTATTATAGAACACCAGAGATAAAGGGGTATACTGTACTGGAGGCACACAACACCCACTAAGCCCTGCAGATGGCTCTATTAGAGAACAGCAATAAAGGGTAGATACAGGTGTATATTGTGCTGGAGGCACACAACACCCACTAACTCCTGCAGATGCCTTTATTATAGAACACCAGAGATAAAGGGGTATACTGTACTGGAGGCACACAACACCCACTAAGCCCTGCAGATGGCTCTATTAGAGAACAGCAATAAAGGGTAGATACAGGTGTATATTGTGCTGGAAGCACAAAACACCCACTAACTCCTGCAGATGCCTTTATTATAGAACACCAGAGATAAAGGGGTATATACAGATGTATACTGTGCTGTGCTGGAGGCACACACAACTTCCAATAACTCCTGCAGATAGCAGATGGCTCAAATAGAGAAGAGCTATGTAGGTGGATATGGCGGTGTGTACTGGGTATGGAGCACGCAGACAGCACGCACAAGCTCCTAACACTACTGACTGCAAGCTCTATTATAAAAGATAGATCACTAGCTATATAGGTGAGGTGAATATAGCAGTGTATACTGCGGTCAGGGCACGCAGACAACAACCACTACAAAAGAGCAAGATCGAAAATCGGCCGATAACGATCGGTGTATACTGTGTTGAAGGTACACAGAACACCCACTAACTGCTTCAGACGCCAACACACTACACAAGGCCACCGCGCTGGCGGTCTTATATAGTGTGGGGCGTGTACTACACAGCCTGAGCTATGATTGGCCACAGGCATCCTGCCTGTGGCCAATGATGGCTCTCCTTGCTGCTGGCGCTGTGATTGGCCAAGCATGCGGGGTCACAGTGCATGCTTGGCCAATCATGAGCCAGCAATGCACTGCGATGACGCAGTGCTTTGTGGGCCGTGAGCGGCACACAAATTTGGCGCGAACGGCCCATAATGTTCGAAATTCGCCGAACGGGCGAACAGCCGATGTTCGAGTCGAACGTATGTTCGACTCGAACACGAAGCTCATCCCTACTCACCATGCTACTTACTTAATACCTTGGAATGTTTACTTTCTAAAAAGGGGGTATTTGTACGTTTCTGGCTTGTTAGTGTCTCAAGAAATGAGATACACCTGATGTACTGAAGGCCTGATCAGATGTGATCAATTTTCAGTGATTGGCAGCATAGATTGTAGACTTTATAACTTTCACAAAGACCAAATAATATACACTAATGTGGGTTATTTTTACCAAAGATATGTAGAAGTATAAATTTTGGCCAAAATTTATGAAGAAAAATTACTAATTAGCAAACTTTTATGACAGAAACAAAGAAACAGGCATTTTTTTCACAAAATTTATGTTTTTTTTTTTATTTATAGCACAAAACATAAAAAACCCACTAGTGATTAAATACCACTAAAAGAAAGCTCTATTTGTGTGGAAAAAAGGACGAAAGTTTCATATGGGTACAGAGTTTCACGACTGAGTAATTGTCATTCAAACTGTGAGAGTGCTGAAAGCTAAAAATTGGTCTGGTCAGGATGGGGGTGTAAGTGCACTGTATTGAGGTGGTTAATATAGGTTTTGGAGAAAATTGAACACGTGTCCCATTGTACACCTGTCTACATATACTCCCTATGGAGATTATTGAAGCCACAGTTTTCATATCTACACTGATTGTTATCAACTGTCATTTATTGTTTGTACTCAGATTCAACCTGTGGATAGAATATGAAAGAACAAAGACAACAGAGAATATTTGACCTGAGGTGTGCCGGGGTCACGTGGTCAGTATGCCTAAAAGGGGGCAAAAAATAACAGTAGGATAAAAGCTTAAAGAGGATGTAAACCCACTCTCATCCTTTCTAAACTACTGCAATATTGGTTATCTAGAAGGATATACATGCCTCCTGCATGTATACTTATTTGTCAAATGTCTCCCCTCTGTTTGCTATGAGACCCGAAAAACTGCAGATTTTGTGGGTGGGTCTGTTTTCCAGGGCTCACTGGGTGGAGTCGTGATGTCAATAGACTCCCCACCCACCTCTACATTCCCCTTAACATGCATTTTCTCCTGCGTATTTCTTACACTGAACTTCTGCTATGAGCACTAACATCCAGTCAAAACCCAGAAAAGTCCCCACATGACTTCAGCATGCCAAATCATGCTGAGGTGTGGAACAGCCAAACCTTGCAGAGCAGCAGAAGAAAGGAGTGGGAGGGAATTAAAAAATAATGCATATCTCTTAGGCTAGTGCACACAGCAAGGGGGAGGATTTGACAAAATTTTTCTCTGTTTGTCAAGATTTATCTCACTGAACAATAAAAGAGGATTGCTCAGAGCTGGATTAACTCTTTGTAGCAAGACTGGGCTCAAATGATAGGACATTTTATACTCTACATTATGACATACAAAAGTGGTTTACATCCACTTTAACAAAAGATCTTACACACTAAATTACATTCAATCAGCCAAATTGACAAATGCTTGAGATATCTCCAAAAATGGATCTGGGATATACCTTGAGAAACATGCTGACCTCCACCTGCCTAATTTCTTAATAATTTGAGCAGGGACCCCTTGGCGCGAAGCCGCACCTATCCGTAATGAATGGGCAGAGTATGCCTTAGGGTCCAGACCCAGATTGGCCAAAATGGTGTGGCAATGTTGAATGAATTGAGCTGCAGAAAGGGGAGCACAAGGGAAAGGTAGGAGAGGACTGTCCCTGGGTTTATCAGCTGTAGCACTGACCAGCTGGTCTAAAACTGAAACGGGGCCCCATGCCTTCCTGGTCTCAAAAAACCTAATGTATGTTCCGCCTCCTGTTTGCTGCGTCTTGCACGCATGTAAATGCAAACAGAAATAGCCGGGGGGGCCTAACCAACTGATTGGCCAAAACTATGCAAGATCCCGTACCAGACTGTGTGAATTCCCCTGGCCTCAGAAAAACGTAAAATGCTAGATATATCTCTGTTTTAAGCACCAAGCTGGATAACCACCCAAAAGGAGATCTCGTGAGAATATCAGACATGTCCCAAAAAATTTGACCCATGATAGGAAGTCTACTGAGCATGGCAGGAGGGCTTCACTTCTGGATGCCTTTGAGGACGGCCCTAATTGGGTGAGCGGAAAAAATAGAGGGCCTATTGGGGTCTTCCAAAATCATGAAATGTTGAATGCAAGCCAGATATGTATTGATGGTACTATGGGCCAGTTTGAGTTCAGAGTGGCACAAAGCAGTAAAAGCTAGTAGGTACTGGATGTTATAACTGTCAAGGCTAGTAAATCTTGCTTGGAAGGCCTGGAAGACCCTCCAAGCCGTGGCATACGCCTAACTGGTATTCAAAGATAAAGACTTATTGATCAAATTTGCTGCATCAACCCAATGCGAATCTAATCCATCACCAATTGCTGGAACTGAGGAGAAGGCTTGGCGCAGGCATCTGCGTCCGGGACCTGCTGGAAAAACAATGGGAGGTTAAACCAGGACAAATCGACTAACTACGTTATCTATGCCATTAATGAACCTACAATGGATGTGAAAGTTAAAATGGAGGGACAACCAAATCAGCAAGGATCTGGATCTGCCACTATTGATAATCTCAGAGGTCGCTTGATTATCTGTCCTGCCCATAGATGCCCCCACACCTGAGCTGCTGCCACAATGGGATAAACTTCAAACAAAGCCGATGTCTCAGTGAACCGAGGGATTGCAAAAACCTCATCTGACCAAGACCCTGCCAGCCAGTGTGAGCCAAAAACAGCTGCAAAGCCTTTGGTGGATGCTGAGTCTGTGGAAATTTGGGAGGAGGAACTAGACCGGTATAAACATAGTGACCCCATTCCAATGCTGGAGGAACTCATCTCACATCCAAAGGTCAGAAAGTGCGGAAGGATCCAGGAACACCCGAGAATGAGAGTTGGGGGTTGAAGGCAACAATGATAACAATCTAGAAATGAAAGCCCTCCCCTGGGGAATGATCCTCATGGCAAAATTTAACATGCCCAGGTGTGATTGTAGTTCAACCCTGGCACATACTCGGGAGACCATAAATGCATGAATGCAATCTCTGATTTTCACAAGCTTGTCTGTGGGAAGACTGGCCTGCATAGTTTGTGTATCTAGTATGATACCCAGAAACGTTAGTCTGGTAACTGGGGCCTCCATCTTTTTCACTGCAAGCAGGATGTTGAGCACCGAAAAAACTGAAGTGAGCGTCAGAAGGTCAGATCACAACCTTCAATGAGGAGAAAATCATCTAAATAATGGATCACCTTGTGACAAATCTCCCTGTACATGAGGATCCAGCTAAGAGTCTGAGCAAAAGAGTTGAACAACCAAGGGCTACTTTTGGACCCAAACGTAAGCTTGGTGGTGAAATGGTAAACACCCTTCCATCTGATACCATGCCACTGCCAGAGAGATGGTAGAATAGGCAGAAGCTTGAAAGCGTCTGCAATGTCTGCTTTGGACAACCAAGCACCCACCCCAATGATGGACTGGATCGACTGATTCCACCAAAGCATATTTAAGAGAAAAGTCTTCCGAAGGGATCAAAGAGTTGAGGCTAGCAATATGTGAACAATGAGGGGCAGACAAGTCACAGATTAAACGTGGTTTATTGGAAAATTTCCCTCTAACCAGCCCCAGTCGGTTGACCCTCCATAGCTGGAAAAGTGGTGACTTAAATGGCCCGGTGACAAACCCCTTTTCAAGTTCTGTCTGCAGTAGCAAATCCACCGCTTCCGTATCTAGAGATGAAGACCTAAGGTTCTGACACTCAAAACTATCTGATGGTAAGGAGACAAACCCCATATGGAACCCCTCAGTGAAACCCTTTACCAAAAAAACGCTCAAAGATGATGACAGGTGGGTGGCTAAACACTCCTGCAAAAAAGGCACGTTGATACGGCTTAGTCATGAAGCCTTGTTCTGCCTAAGTGAACAGGCAGACTTGGAATTAGCCCTGAAACACACTGTACAGCTATGCAACAACCGAGATTGTCTGTAATTGCATACCCCAAGGTTGTAGTTGTTGCAAATCTGGGATTTCCCCAGAAAATGAATAGGATGGCCTAACTAATCCAAGGGTTCCGGGTGGCTTGAGGAAGGGAGCGCAACACCTGACCCCCCTGGATGTACTAGGTAGTGCAGGAACCTCTGAATTAGGGCACCAGTATGCTGTGTGTGTAGACGACTGACAAGTCGCACATACCGGAGACCTGAGCCCGGCAAAGTAATTCAGTATCTATGTTGCTCCAAACCGTCACTACTTGGAATTGAGCAAAACGGGCCGCAGCTTTGGCAGAAAAAGACCAGTGATAATCATAAAAGTTGGACCCCCCCCCATACTTGTGGCCTAACTCGACCACCGTATATAGGTATAGGTCCAACTTTTCCCTTCTCAGTGGACTCACAGAGCAAATAATGTTTCTGTAGAGACTAAAGGCCAGGACAAACTCAGGGATGGACAACTTGCGACTAAGCCTCTGATCCCTGGTCTTGACCACCACTGAAACATCCCCGCAGGCGTAGGACCTGTTGTCTGCAACATCATGGGCAGCAATTAACAGGGATGCCAGGTTAACATCCTTCCCCTCCAGGATGTCCTTCTTAATATTACCCGGGATAAAATGTGCTGAGGTAACAGGGGGAGCACAGAAGATATTACCTGGGCCTACCGGTACGTGCCCAGGTCCCAAAATCTGCTAAGGCCACAGGGCCGGCAGCCGCTGCAGGAGCTGAACTCGGCTGGCTCTCCAAACCCTCCACTCTATTATGCAACTCTTGGCAGGATGTGGGCAGGGAATTTAGGGTAGTGTGTGGATTTGAGCCAGGAAAGAAGCCATAGTCCGTAGGGTAACTTGCTCTGCACTTGTGTCTGACGCTCGAGGGAACAGTTACCTAAAAAGCTGGGTTTTTCGGGCTGATGCCGGGTATGAAATCCCTCTGTGCTGAAGTTCTGCCATCAGTCTCGTAACAGTCCAGGTTCTGAGGGAGGGTGAGCTACCGTGCTCTGACCCCCTAGCCGAAGAAAGTGGGATGGAAGCAAAGTCCCCAATATCTGCTGCTTGCGACATGACATAACAAAGCACTTATAATAACCGACCCCATGACTTACCTTGCGACCGAACGGCCACTCTTCCCCCTACAAACAAAGTAAGAAACGGGAAAGAATATACCAGTGTGTGAAACTACCAGGCCGAGCAACCTAAGGCATAACAGGCAAATTAAAAATGTAAACTCAGGCCTTGAAGCCTGAAAACGTGTCAGGCCAGCGATGAAAGTGGTAACAAGTAACACAAAAAGAGGAAAATTGAGGTGTACGTGAGTGATACGGATGAGAAAACTTGCCATCGCACAAGCCAATTAGAAATGATCAACTCAATCCGCGTGAACCTGAAAATGTGACAGGTAATTGCAGTGGAGATGCCAGACTAAATGTGAAGATGTGACACAAACTCATGGAAACATGAAAACTGCATAACTGAAACCAGAGAAAAACACATAACAGCAACACCTGGAGACAAACATGACCCACGTGAGAAACGTGATCTGTCTGAGAACAGCAAGCTGCGTGAGGAACGAAAGCTTATGAGAGCGGGAGTTATTAAAAACGTGAGAAACGTGAGCAGCACAAGTACATGGCTGCAAGAATACAAACTGCATCAAAAACATAAATTGCCTGAAAATGTGAATTGCCCATGAACGTAATTTGCCCGAGAAATGTAAATCCAACAAGAAACAAAAATCACATGAGAAAACGTAATCGCGTGAGAAAACGTAAATGGCACGAGAAACCATAAATCGTACGAGAAAACGTAGAACGCACAAGAAACCGTAAAATTGCAAGAGAAAACACAAATTACATTAGAAAACACAAATTGCCTGAGAAACCGTAAAATGCATGAAAAAATGGAAAAGGATAGAGAAAACGTAAATGGCTAGAGAAAACGTAAATACGCAAAAAGGTCTAGCTGCGTTATCTAACTACTCCCACCCTACTGTATTAAATGTTACTGCAACGTACAGAACATCACCATAGAAAATGAATAAATACTAATTGAATAACTTAATAAATATCATGCCCACCTCATAAATACTCTTGTAAAAATTATGGAGGTGATAAAAATATTTTAACAATATACAAATTAATAAATATTTAAATAGTGAGTAAAAGTAAAAATAAGATAATCAAAATTCATAAATATCTGAATAATAAGTGAATATGAATCAAAATAATGAATATTAAAATAATAAGTGAATATATATTAATTGAATAAACTAAAATATGACAGTGATTAGACAGATGATGCTAAATTAATGAGTATTTAAATAAGTGAATACATATAAATCAAATTAATAAATAATACTAAATATGACCGTGATTAAATAAATAATATTCAATTATGGCAGTGATAAAACACAGTAAAGGAAACACTAATGTAACCAAAAAAGTGTCCAAAGCCAAAAGTGCAATAGTCCACTCGAAGATATGTTGAATGAGAAGAGTGACTCCTTAGGTAGATATCGATACAACGTGCAATCCTCCTTCACCAACACACTGTGCTGATCACCAATCCAAATGCACGCTTACCAGAAACAAGTATGTAAAAGCTCACAACGTATACCACTTAACCTGCCGGATAGATCATAGATCCGCCACCAAATATAACTGGAGCTTCTCCCGGAAGACTTTCAAGTGCGCAGACAACTCATGAAATATAAGTAAAAAAACTTCCCATAGCGTAAAACTGGCAAACAACTTTGTTTTTAAAAAAGCACAAATACTCACAAACAGAAGTAAAAAAACAGCATATCTGCCAGCCGGCAAGCGAGCGCCTGTTCGCTCAGAAATCACGTGACTGCGTCAGCACGTCTAAGCCACCCGACGCACATTTCGTCATAGGTGACGTCGTCTGGGGTGTGGGCGACGCGCTGACGCGTCACGTTTAAATACATAACAAAAAAGAGCCAAGCCTCGTTTTGAGCTGAGGGGAGCAAACCGGAAATGGACATAAAAACATGGCGGCCACGTCTAATCATGGACGCCATGTTGATACAGGGCAAAACTAATGGCAAGTTTCAAAATAAAGCCAAGCCTTGTTTTTGAGCTGAGGGGAACAAACCAGAAATGGACATCGAAACCTGGCGGCCATGTCTTATCACGCACGCCATGTTGATACAGGGCAAAAATAATAGCAGGTTTCATTTAATGGAAAGCAATGACAATATTAAGAACCTACCAAAATCATTCAACATGGCGAATGATGAGAAGAATTTATTTTTTTATTTTGACACAGGAAACCCTTATATCAAAGGGAACCTTAAAATGACACAAAAGGGAAGGAGGGTGGAATGAGAAAAGGGATCAGAGTGAATTTTGATGGTCTATAATTAGACCATACCATAAACAAATAAATGTGTCATCCTAAAGACGCTAATAATGGTGCACTCCATTGGAATACACCAAAAATAGTTTAACATAACATAAATAATAATGGAAATAAAAATAAAAATAAAAACTGAAATTAAAAAATGTAAACAAAAATAAAAATAAAATTAAAATAAAAATAAAAAATAAAAATAAAATTAAAAATAGAAATAAAAATAAGAATAAAAATAAAAATAATAATAAAGATAATTTAAAAAATAAATATAAAAAATAAAAATGAAAAATAAATGAAATTAAAATTAAAATTTAATTGGAAGTAAAACAAAGAAAAAATAGAGGAGAAATAAAAAATAAATAATAAATAATAAAAAATAAAATAAAAAATAAAATAGAAAAAATTGAAAAAATGGGGAAGGGGAGGGAGGGGTTACCCAACCAGCTCACAATGAGTTCACAATAATAAATTATATGTATCGGACATATAATTCTAACATTCCAACTAATACATCTCTATTGGATAATAAAATCTTGGACATCCAGTAACAATTTGTTGGAACCTCGAGAACATTTTAGGAGTTATCAATGAATGCATTAACATCCACATCTATATTAAGCCTGAAAGGGGCATAACACTTTAAACGATAAATCCAAGACATTTCCAATCTTGATATGCCCCTAACAAGGGAACCACCCCTCCAAGGTAAGCTAAATTTGTGTATACCCAAAAAGATTGTCTTGGCAGGGTTTTTATTATGATGTTCTAGATAGTGTCTTGATACAGAGTGTTTGTTTTTGGAAAACCGCTAATGATATTAGTGATATGTTCATTTAACCGAACGTAAAGGGGTTGCTTAGTCCTCCCAACATATTGAAGCCCACAAGGGCATTGGAGTAAATAAATGACCCCTTCAGTTGTGCATATGATAAAAGGTTTGATGGTGTATACACGCAATGTACTAGATGAAATAAAGGTGTGAGTACGTCTTTGTGAACATCCACTCAGAGAACAGACTCGACATCTCCGACATTGATAGTAACCCGTCAAGTTTTCAAAGAAGCCTTTTTTTGAAATGGGGGGATTTAGCACATTAGGTGCCAAGACTGTATTTAGCACTGGGTCGTTACTCAAAATATGCCAGTGCTTATTGATCAATTTCTTGATGCCATAATGTTGTACTGCATATGTGGTTATAAAAGGAACAGATCCAATATGATCCTCTGGGGTGGTTTTAACTTTATCCTTCAATAAATCTCTTCTATCAGTGGCTTTAGCCATTTCAAGAGCAGATTCAAGCAAGTGTTCCTCATAGCCCTTATCTAAAAAACTTTTAGAGAGAACTTCTGCCTGTGTTATAAAGCTATCTGATTCAGTGCAATTTCTTTTGATCATCAGATACCGGCTTTTTGGTATTGACCTAAGCCAGGCCCGATGGTGGCAGTTGTCAGTTGGAATATATGAATTCCTATCCGTACATTTGAAAAAAGTGGAGGTAACAAAACGATTGCCGGATTCTAAAAAGTTAATACTCGTTTGGCTGGCATCAAAACTCAAATTGAGCTTGAGGCAGGCGTCCACACTGTCGGACATCTCTTCACTTCCAACGCCTTGATGCCCTTTGCTCAACTAAGCTCCAAATTCGGGCTATCTTCAAAAACTTTTTACATATACCTCAGGATCAGATCACTACTTGCTAAGATTAAATGGTCCACCCGAGATACTATTCTGTTACCGATCATACAACATTTCCGGTTAAGGAAACCCTCTTCCAAAGGCATTTCATACTTATATGGTCTACTTTCCCAGGATGCAGAAAAGCACATACGTACTCTGTCAGAAAAATGGAACCTATACGTCCCACATGCCCTGCCACTATCGCAATGGCAAGCAGCACTATCGCTGCCATCAAAATTTTCCCATTGCACCACGCACTGGGAATCCGGTCAAAAACTTTTTTACCGATGGTACTATACACCCAGTAGACTTGCCAAAATTTACCCTACCTTGTCTAATCTCTGCTGGAGAAATTGCGGCCTTCCAGGATCTTTCATTCATATCTGGTGGGAATGCCCCATGCTTAAAGTCTTTTGGAATCAAATAACCGATCTGCTCAAAGTAAGCTTCCCCTCACATACCAATCTATCTGCGGTGGATCTCCTCATGGGCCTGATGATTCCTACGTGGCCCAAAAAATCCCAAACAGTGGCCACCCACATTCTCATCGCGGCAAGACTAGCATTAGCTAGAAACTGGAAAAAGACTCACCCCCCTTCTGTCCAAGACGTTATTACCATACTCAATGATAACTTCAAGATGGAATATAGCTTTGCCAAAGCTCATCTCCAAACAAGCAAATTCTTCCGGAATTGGAATCCGTGGATTAAGGACTCCAGATGTGTGCGGTCGGTCAGTTCCCCCAATCCAGCGACGTCCACATCCTCCTGTGTCACACCGTGACTTTTCACGTCCTGTCCCCTCCATTTGATACTTATCTTTCTCATACCGAAGAACCGGAGTATAAATGCAAAACAGCAACAACGTAAAATGACTATGATAATAGGTGTTCAAGAATATTGGTTTTACTGCGGTGACTGCTTACTTTACCCTTCCCTCCTTTTTTTTTTTTTTTTTTTGTGTGCTCACCCCTACTTTTGCAATTCGTTATACTTACTATAGCTCAGGACCGGGCAGCGCTGTCACTCTCCCCAGGACACAGTTAGTTCCCAGAAGGGGTGTTCAGGGGTGACTGATGGTGCTCTCATCCTCTCAGGATTTGTTCTTAACTATTAACATGTACATCTATGTTTTCAATATGCTTGCTTTTGTTAGACTAAGCTTCCCAACTGGAAGCAACGACTACATATATACGAAAATGTAAGTTCTATATTGCTGTTATCTTTTGTGCAAAATTTAATAAAAAATAAGATTTAAAAAAAAAAAAAAAAAAAAACTCAAATTGATCCCTTTCTGATTTGAGTTTAAGAATTCCATAAAGCTATACAAATCTCCACGGTCCCCATGCCACAGGAGGAGGATGTCGTCAATGTACCGGACCCACAGCTTCAGCTGGGATCTATGGCTAACATAGATGACACCCTCCTCCCATAGAGCCATACAAATATTTGCTAAACTGGGGGCATATTTAGCCCCCATAGCTACACCCCTATCCTGACGGAAAAACTTCTGGTCAAACCAGAAGTAATTATGTGTAGCTGCGAATCTTAGAAGCTCCATAATGAACACAATTTGTTCGTCAACGAGACCAGAATCCCGCCTCAAATAAAATTCTACTGCCAAAAAACCCAACTCGTGAGGGATTATGGAATATAGTGATGCCACGTCAGCCGTCACCAACCACATGTTATCAGTTGAGATGTACTTGGATAAAAGATTGATGACCTGACGTGAATCCTTAAAATACAAAGGCATCCTTGAAACCAATGGTTGCAAAAAGAGTCGATATACTTGCCCACCCGGGACGTGAGGGAATCAATCCCACTAACTATAGGACGTCCCGGTGGGGCAAGTAAGATGTTTGTGAATTTTCGGCAAATAATAAATAAATAGGTGTATGGGGTGCTTTAGGAACAAGATAAGATTTTTCTTTTTTGTCAAGAATACCCTGTTCAAACCCTCTTTTGACGATATCCTGCAATTCGCCAAGATAAAGAGGCTTGGGGTCGCGTTTGAGCAAGGAATAAGTATCTTGATCACCCAAAATGCGATACATTTCAGCCATATAATCAGTTCTATTAAGAACAACAATCCCACCTCCCCTGTCAGCGGGTCTGATGACAAGATCTTTATTATTACATAAAGAATCAAGACCCGCAATGAGCTCAGGTTGTGGTGTAACTCTCTTTACAGGCATCAACTCAAGGTCTCTGAGAATGACATCTCTAAAGACACGAATGGACGGGGCTATTGCTCCCGGAGGATTGAATAATGAAGCATTAGAAAGCCTAGAATGTTGGTAGTCCGTAGGCCTCGATACTCTATCCTTGATGGGATTAAAAAGTATATATCTCTTGATGTTTGATTTCTGAATGTATTTGTGTACATCCATGTACGTTTGAACTTATTGAGTCTACGGGGGGGTGCGAACTTCAATCCCTTATCCAACACAGTTTTTTCAGATTGAGTTAGAACAACTGTGCTGAGATTAAAGATACCAGTTTCTATTGTGGCTTTTTTCGCTTTTGTTCATACCCTTCTCCCTCCTCTAGTTCCTCTTTTCTGTCTATAGTTCTTTTGGTTCCCTGGCTGGGTCTGTGAAAACCCCACTGATTAGGTTCACGGCACAAAGGCCCAGAGCCAGCATAGTCAAGCCCTGTGTTATTAGAGCCCTGAATACTACCGGAGGAACCGTTTTTTGTCACAATAGGTTGACTGGAACAAGTAGATTCCCTATCCTCACAAGGGCCATTAAGATCCCTCAAGGGATAGAAACTGTTCTGTGGGTTACTTCCAAAATCAAACTCATTCCTACTGCCAAAGTTAGCACTAGAAGGGGGTCCAAAGTTAGTGGGGCCACCTGAACAATTAGAATTAAATAAACCATTAGATTGTGTGAGGCCTGAAAATTGAGGAGGTGGGATGTTCTGATATCCCTCATTGATGTAAGGCCCTTGTCCTGATGGTGGAAAAAAATACCCCTGATGGTGGGGAAAAGGAGGGGGATTACCCCGCCGTCGTGCATAACTTTACATTTATCAACATTAAACCTCATCTGCCACATATTCGCCCAATTAGACAGTGTATTGAGGTCGGCTTGTAAATTGGAGACATCCTGTAAGGACGTTATTCCACTGCATAGCTTGGTGTCATCTGCAAAGACAGAAATGTTACCTTTGATCCCAGACCCAATATCATTTATAAAGATGTTAAAAAGTAAGGGTCCCAGCACTGAACCTTGGGGTACACCACTGATAACCTCAGACCATTCAGAGTAAGTATCATTAATCACTACTCTCTGAATTCTGTCCTTTAGCCAATTTTCTATCCATTTACAAACTGATATTTCCAAACCTGTAGACTTTACCTTACACATGAGCCGTGTGTGGGGAACTGTATCAAGCGCTTTTGAAAAATCCAAGTATACCATGTCCACCGCCACCCCTCTGTCCAAGGTTTTACTTACCTCTTCATAAAAAGAAATCAGATTTGTCTGACAACTTCTGTCTTTCAAGAATCCATGCTGTCTGTTGCTTAAAGTGTTTTTTTTTCAGCAAGAACTCGCCTATGTGGTCTTTTATTAAACGCTCCAGTATCTTCCCAGCTATAGAAGTTAAGCTAACAGGTCTATAGTTACTTGGTAAAGACTTTGATCCCTTCATCATACAACATCATAATAAAAACCCTGCCAAGACAATCTTTTTGGGTATAGACAAATTTAGCTTACCTTGGAGGGGTGTTTCCCTTGTTAGGTGCATATCAAGATTGGAAATGTCTTGGATTTATCATTTAAAGTGTTATGCCCCTTTTGGGCTTAATATAGATGTGGATGTTAATGCATTCATTGATAACTCCTAAAATGTTCTTAAGGTTGCAACAAATTGTTACTGGATGTCCGAGATTTTATTATCCAATAGAGATGTATTAATTGGAATATTAGAATTATATGTCCGATAAATATGATTTATTATTGTGAACTCGTTGAGAGCTGGTCGGGTAACCCCTCCCTCCCCTTCCCCATTTTTTCAATTTTTTCAATTTTATTTTTTATTTTATTTTTTATTATTTATTTTTTATTTCTCCTCTATTATTTCTTTGTTTTATTTCCAATTTTAATTTTAATTTAATTTATTTTTCATTTTTATTTTTTTATTTATCTTTATTATTATTTTTGTTTTTATTCGTATTCTTATTTATATTTTTAATTTTAATTTTATATTTATTTTTATTTTTGTTTACATTTTTTAATTTCATTTTTTATTTTTATATTTATTTCCATTATTATTTATTTAATGTTATAACAAATTTTTCAAAAACTATTTTTGGTGTATTCCAATTTAGTGCACCATTATTAGCGTCTTTAGGATGACACATTTATTTGTTTATGGTATGGTCTAATTATAGACTGTCGAAATTCACTCTGATCCCTTTTCTCATTCCACCCTCTTTCCCTTTTGTGTCATTTTAAGGTTCCCTTTGATATAAGGGTTTCCTGTGTCAAAATAAAAGAAAAAAAATTCTTCTCATCATTCGCCATGTTGAATGATTTTGGTAGGTTCTTAATATTGTCATGGCTTTCCATTAAATTAAACCTGCTATTATTTTTTCCCATGTCCACTTCCAGTTTGCTCCCCTCAGCTCAAAACGAGGCTTGGCTCTTTTTTGTTATGTATTTAAATGTGACGCGTCAGCGCGTCGTCCACACCCCAGACAATGTCACCTATGATGAAATGTGCATCGGGTGGCATGGACGTGCTGACACAGCCACGTGATTTCTGAGCGAACGGGCGCTCGCTTGCCGGCCGGCAGATATGCTGTTTTTTTACTTCTGTTTGCGAGTATTTGTGCTTTTTTAAAAACAAAGTTGTTTGCCAGTTTTACGCTATGAGAAGTTTTTTTACTTATATTTCATGAGTTGTCTGCGCACTTGAAAGTCTTCCGGGAGAAGCTCCAGTTATATTTGGTGGCGAATCTGTGATCCACCCGGCAGGTTAAGTGACATACGTTGTGAGCTTTTACATGCTTGTTTCTGGTAAGCGTGCATTTGGATTGATGATCAGCACAGTGTGTTGGTGAAGGAGGATTGCACGTTGTATCGATATCTACCTAAGGAGTCACTCTTCCCATTCAACATATCTTCGAGTGGACTATTGCACTTTTGGCTTTGGCTTTTAGTGTTTCCTTTACTGTGTTTTATCACTGTCATAATTTAATATCATTTATTTAATCACTTTCATATTTTAGTATTATTTATTAATTTGATTTATATGTGTTCACTTATTATTTAAATATTCATTAATTTAGCATCATCTGTCTAATCACTGTCATATTTTAGTTTATTCGATTAATATATATTCATTTATTATTTTAATATTCATTATTATTTTTTGTTTAATTCGTTTTTATTGAAAGAAAGGGAAAATAACATGCATTGCATAGTATGCAGGTATTAGAACATACTTATAACAGAATAACAAGTATCAAAACATACAAAGTTAGAACATGTAGATGTCCTAGCATGTCTTAGGCACATCAGTGATCAGGCAGGTAGCTCCAAGACCATTAATTTGTTTCTGGGTGGCAACCTGGTTTGTCGAGGAGCTCCCTGGAGCGAGATAATAGGTAATAGGAGGGAAATGTGCTTACCGCAGCTAAAATAGGGGGAGAAGGGAAGAGAAAAAAAGGAGGGGGAAAAGAAGACGGAGAAGGTAAAGAGAGAGGAGGTAGAGGGGAGAGAAAGGAAAGAAGAGAAAGTGAGTCTAGAAGAGAGCCACCAGTACAAATTCACATTGTTACAATACAGAGCACTTGAGTATATTATACCATCGGATATTGGAAGTCAGGGTCATCATCATACATACTTCCCGAGGCTATGGGCCAATGCCTTTCTAGAGCCAATCATTCCATAATTTCCAATGTTGTTCAAATGTACGAACATGTCCTTGTCTACACGCCAGTATACGCTCAAATGCGTAGTTATATCGTACCATATTAACCACCTCAAGGGCACTAGGAGCCTGATTTGTTTTCCACTTTCTAGTGATAAGTAACTTGGCTGCTAGGAAGATATGGGTTACTATTTTACGACAGTCGGGTGGGAATTGTTCTATACCTATATTAAGAATGGCTAGGGCAGCTGTAGGGGGGGGTGAGAATACAAGTTATCTCTGAGATGACACGAAAACAACTTGTTCCAAAAGCTCGTCAGGTGTTTGCAGGTCCAGAAGTTGTGCATGATCTGTCCCACTCCCCCACATTCCCTTCAACATAGTGGGGACTGCGACGGGAGAAACTTGGACAATCTATAAGGGGTAAGATACCACCGCAAAGTAATTTTATGGGATAACTCCCAGTGGTTAGCACATTTTGAGGCCTGGTAAACCGATTTAGAGGCTGCAACCCATTGGGCTCTGGTAAACGAGGACCCCAACTCCGACTCCCATTTTAAGTGTGGAGTGGCTTTCTGGAAAACAAGTTTGTTCTGTAAAAAATTGTAAAACAGAGAGGCTCCCTTTGCTTTGGGATGTTCTATACTTGTGAAGTATTGCCAACCAGGGGCATATACTGGCAGTTTTGTCGAGTCCAAAGAAGAGATACAATGTAGGATGCGGATGTATTTGTAATGATCCGAGTTGGGTATGCCAAATTCCGTTTGGAGTGATTGGAATGTTTTAGGGGAGTGGTTTAGGAGTAGTTGATCCAGAGTTAGAATACCCTGATCCCTCCATGTTCGAAGAGACATGTTGGGGATCAGTAATTCTAAAACCTCTATCGGGGTTGAGACAAGGTGTTGTTGTGTCGGAGGTGGGCTAGTTGCTATACAGCTTTTCCAGGCTTCCAGAGAGGCCTGGATAGAGAGGAGCGGTTTAGTGATCAGGCCGGGTTTCAATGAGTCGGCTATCAGTAGGTTTACCAGGGCCGAGGTGGAAGTAGCTGCTAGTTCAATATTGGTCCATCTATTGGATACCTCTGATCGGAACCAGCTTCTAATTTGGGCCAGCTGTGTGGCTGTCCAGTAGTCTCTTAGGTCAGCCATACCCATACCACCAGCAAATTTGTGTTTTAGCAGCTGGGCATGGGAACTTCTAGGTTTCATGCCCTTCCATATCTGAGCCCTCATCAACCTGTTGAGCGCCACGAAATGGGAACGTTTGGGGAGAATAGGCAATGTTCTGAACAAGTATAGAATCTGTGGAAGTGTAAACATTTTAAAAGCCGCAAGGCATCCAAGAAAGTTCATATCTGGTGGAACTTTGGATTTCTCTGGAAAGTTTTTTAATCAGGGAGGAATAGTTAATGTCAGCTAATTGATTAACATCAGCAGACAGTTGGATCCCTAAGTAAGGGATCTCTCCAGCACTCCATGTGTAGGCAAAGGAGTTCTGTAGGCTTTTACATAAATCAGGTTCAACACCTATATTAAGGATAAGAGATTTGTTACAATTAACTTTATAGTAAGAGATTCTACTGAAGGTGTTAAGAAGTTGGTGTGTTGCGGCTAGGGGCGTTTTAGGTTCTGTCAGAAAGATGATAATGTCATCCGCGAACAAGTTGATGACATGGGAGTTGGTGTCCAGGTTGAAGCCTGTAATCTCGGGCGTAGATCTTATTGCCTGTGCCAAGGGCTCTATCAATAGATTAAAGATACTCGGGGGCAACGGGCAGCCCTGGCGGGTTCCATTTGTAATCGGGAAGGGGGGGGACAACGTGTTGGATGTATAGACCCGTGCTGAGGGAGCGGAGTATAGTGGCAGTATGGTTGTCAAGATAGAACCCTTAAAACCAAACTTTTCTAGCGTAGCTCTCATATATCCCCAGTGGATACGGTTGAATGCCTTCTCCGCATCCAAAGAGAGGAGCAGAGAAGGCACCCGACCGGACCCAGCATATTGCATCAGATTAATGACCCGTCTGGTTGCATCAGAGGCTTGGCGCCATTTCATAAAACCCGTCTGATCAGGGTCAATAAGGGTGGGCAATATAGACGACAACCTATGAGCGATGATTTTTGCATATAACTTGACATCAGTATTGAGCAAGGATATAGGCCTGTAGTTAGCTGGACAGGCTGGGTCCTTACCAGATTTAGGAATGGTTACAACATGAGCCTGTAGCATTTCCGTTCGGAAGGAGGCCGAGGCTGCAGCCGCCACGAACACCGGAGAGAGATTCACACTAAGTGTCTCATGAAACTGCTTGTAGTAATCATTCGATAGACCATCAGGTCCTGGGGATTTCCCAGAGGGTAGGGATTTAATCGCTTTGCAAATTTCTGAGGGGGAGATTGAGGCGTTCAGATCCAGTAATTGGTCTTCAGTTAGTTCAGGGAGCTGAAGAGAGGACAGAAAAGACAGTATCTCATCTGGCCGTGGCTGCACAGTCTCAGGGTCATCTTTTAAGTTATATAGCTTGCTATAATAAGCCGCAAAGGCATTGGCAATGCCCTTCGGGTCTAACGTTTTGGCATTTGAGCGGGGGTCTATTAGGTATTCTATTTTGGAATATAATTTCTTGGCTTTCAATCTACGAGCTAGGAATTTACCTGCTTTGTTGCCCGAGGAATAACTGGTTAGTTTAAGGGCTTTAACATGTTTATCATGCTGTTCTAAGAGCATTGTTCTCAGTGTCGTATGGAGTTTAGATAATTTTGTAGCAAGGGGTGCAGAGGGATTAGATTTGTTGTTGGCCTCAGTCGTGCGAATCTCTTCCAGTACCTCGTCAAGCTGCCGAAGCCTCTGCTTCTTCATACGTGAACACATTTGAATAAAAATACCCCTGATAAAGGCCTTATGGGCACACCACAGCACAAAAGGGTTGGATACAGAAGGTGAGTTCAACTTGAAATATTCCTGAAGGTGTTTCTTAATGGTCGCCACTTGTTGTGGGGAGCTAAAAACTTGAGTTAACTCTCCAGAGGTATGCAGGGCTAGGCGTGTGCTCCTCCAGAATAGATACAGAGACAGGTGCGTGGTCCGACCACGTAATGTTGTGGATGCTGGAGGAGGACACCGCCTGTAATAAAACCCTATCCACCAGGATCATATCTATCCGTGAGTATGAGTTGTGGCGCGCCGAGTGAAAGGTAAAGTCCCTTTCTTCTGCATGTTGACAGCGCCACACATCATACACATCCTCTGAATGAAAAAGGGGTTGGAGTGCTTTAACTGAGCGCGGACGTTTCCCTGTAGCATCTATATTTGGGTCGGCTGTCAGGTTAAAGTCTCCACATACAATCAATGCCCCCCTCTTACAACCAGAGATTGGCGAGAACAATTTTCTGGCAAACCTATATTGTCGTTCATTAGGCGCATAAGCATTGACAAGTGTAAAAAGTCTTCCGTTGATATCACAAATGAGAATCAGAAATCTACCATCTGGATCTTGAATAATATCATGTAATTTAAAGGCCACCGAGTTCTTAATGGCTATAAGGACTCCCTTCCGCTTGCAGGAGGCCGAAGCCGTGAAGACATGGGGGAATTGCTTGTGGGTAAACGTTGGGGGGGGGCTGAGGCTTGGAAATGAGTTTCCTGTATGCATATCAAATCACTCCCCAACTTAAGGGCCTCTTTCCAAAGGGAGGCACATTTTGCTGGGTGGTTGAGTCCACGTACATTAAAAGATGTTATAGTGATAGGCATGAGAGGGCATAGAGTACCTTATTAGTTGTTGCGATCCATCCTTGAGGATATGCAGATCGGAGACCTTTGAAACTTGTAGATGCCTTGAGCGTCGGTGTGCCGGCCATGACCATAGGGCTGTGTGAGGCGACAGGTGGTAGGAGGCTGTACATCCGGCTCAGGAAGCTAAAGAAGGAAAGAAAATAAAGGAAAAAAAAGAGACACAAAAAGAAAACCAAGTCTAAGTCTTGTGGTAAAAAGGAGAGAGCGACCTCAAAAGGGGTCTGATTGCAGGTATACTGCACAAGTTCCATGATGGAGGAGGGGATTCACGTGGAAAAGCTCCAGTAGGCCAGGGAAGGTTGCAGAGGAAGTAGATCAAGTAAGTGGGCCAGAGGCGGCGAGGTCCCGATGGATTTGATGTTTCCTCTTATGGGAGACTACTTCCCAATCTTCTTGGGACCGTGGTGCGGAGAGTTGCTGTCGGGGAGTCGGTAGCTGTGCAGGGAGGATATCCCATTTACAGAGGAGAGCCAGTCCCTCTTCTAGATTATTGACCACTGACACAGTCTTGTCTCTGGAGATAACCAGACGAGTAGGGTAACCCCAACGATACAAAATGTCATGGTTCCGCAAGGCTTTAGTGATCGTCAGGAGTGACTTCCTCTTCTGTAACGTGTATTGGGATAAGTCAGCAAACAGTTGGGAGGTTTGAGAAGCGTTCAGGCAGTTGTTCTTTTTTACGGAAGCATGCCGCAAGCTGCTCTTTGATGTGAAAGAAGTGGACTCTCATTATCACGTCCCGGGGTACATCATCATGAATGAAAGAGGGCTTAGGCAGTCTATGTATCCTGTCAATGATTACTTCTGTGTCAGGTACATTAGGGATAGCTGTGCGAATCAGGTCACAAGCGTATTGATTTAGTTGGCTCACTGAAATGGATTCAGGGACACCTCTGATCTTAAGGTTATTGCACCTAGCGCGGTCCTCAAGGTCTGCGATTTTAGCTGTGAGCGATTCTATTTGGTCTTCTCGGTCATTATGAGCGTCAATAAGCATGTTGTGTGAAGAAGCAAATTCGCCCATTTTGCATTCTATATGCTCCACTCTGTTGCCTAGATCAGTCACATCGGCTTGAACTTTGGCCATACATTGGAAGATGTCGGTACTAAGAGAGGCTCGCAGCGGTTAACATGTCCTTAAGCACAGTTTCCGAGACAGGCTGGTCTGAGGCAGGGAACGTATGAAAGGAGTCATGCGGGTCCGTGAGAACTAGAGCAGGGCTTCGGTTAGGGCCTACCTCTGCCAGTGTAGAGTCATCCGACAATCTGGGCTTACTCTTAACTGGGCTCTGGGAGATTGGAGTTGCCGGACCCGGAGAACCTTGCCTCGGGCTAGGCGATTTCCCTGTGGATCCGGAGCTAGGATGCGCCGGGGACGACGTGCTGGAGCCTCCCGGGGAAGATCCGCCGGCGCCATCTTGGCCGCATGTGTGGCGGCGAGGAGGGAAGAAATGGGGAAGTTTCCCCGCACTGACCGTGTCTCGCCTCTTTCTTCCCATCCCGGGGTGCTCTCCGCAGTTGTCGGGTGGAGTGCAAGGCTTCAGGTCTCCGATTCGCCGCCTCTGTCGTCGCTAATCCCCGGCTGTGTAGCGGAGCTGTAGGGTCAGGCTGCCATTCAGCCGCGCGGTAGCCAACGCCCCCCCAATATTCATTATTTTGATTCATATTCACTTATTATTCAGATATTTATGAATTTTGATTATCTTATTTTTACTTTTACTCACTATTTAAATATTTATTAATTTGTATATTATTCAGATATTTTTTTCACCTTTATCACCTCCATAATTTTTACAAGAGTATTTATGAGTTGGGCATGATATTTATTAATTTATTCAATTAGTATTTATTTATTTATTCATGTACATCATTTTTTCTTTGTTGAGGAATTATATGGTATAGTATTCATCCTTATGGTGATGTTCTGTACGTTGCAGTAACATTTAATACAGTTGGGTGGGAGTAGTTAGATAGCGCAGCTACACCTTTTTGCGTATTGACATTTTTTGATGTGTATCACATCTTAGTAACTGCAGCTCTTGAGATTTAGGGTATTTTGTTTTGTTTTTTAGTTTTAAAGTGCAGTATTTTCCTATTTTTTGTTAGAGAAAATGTAAATTGCATGAGAAAACGTAAATCGCATGAGAAACCATAACCTGTATAGGAAAACATAAACTGTATGAGAAAATCTTATTTGCATGAGAAAATGTAAGTTGCATGAGAAAACGATGGGCTACATAACAGATGAGGAGACTTGCCATGAAAACAAGCTAAATTAAAAACAAAACCTCAATTTGTAGAAAACCCATAGACGTGATGGGTAACCAGCAGTGGAAATACGTAGTCGGCCCTAATGCGTGAGAAAAGTGTCAAACCTGGTCTAAAACCTGAAAATACATACCTGAACTGCCAGAGAACCACCAAACAGAATCCCGAGAAACCCTGCTGCAATGTAGAAAATCACCACTACAGAAGGAAACAATACACACAACAACTGCTCAGCAACAATCTGAAGCGACAGAAATAAATAAATAAATAAATAAATAAAAATAAAACCACCCCAAAACTGGCATAAGAAAAACAAATACCTACCTGAAATGGACAGGAAAAAGAAAACCGCAAAGAATGCAATCTCGTGCCTTCTGTAGATATGTAAAACAAACCAACTAAAGAAAAAGAAACAAACATACAAATTACTACGAAAAAAAAAAAAAAAAACAGGAACTTTTTTTTTCTTCCCCTTTAGAAATACTTGACGCAATATGCCCAAGACATGCTAGAGAATTGCGGCTGGTGAGGATGGTACGTGACCATGAATACCAGGAGACCTCCCCTCCTGCACAGATGAGGGGTGCCACGGAGCTGAGCCCAGGGAGGGGGTCCCCGCTGTGCCGCCCCTTAAGCCACCAGAGCCCCCCTTCAGCCTGCTCCTGAGCCATCCGTAAGGGTCATGTTACCCTGACAGGACCAATATCCCCACATGACCCCTCAACACACACAGTCCCCCCCCCCCATGCGAATACTGAATATGCAATACTGAAGCCTGAGCTGCCCTGCTGCTGACATCCCTGCCGACATCCCAGCGCACCAATCAGCCTGGAAAAAGAACTGGCCTACTAAGTGACAAAATAGGTAAGCCATGACTCCCCTTACCTGCGCCCCTGATGTGCCAGACTCTCCAGACAAACGCTGCCGGAAGCCAAGAAAGTGGAGAAGCGAGGCACCACACGACCTCCTTGATGAACCGAAACCCGGAAGTGACTTCAGAGTCGCCCGGGTATGACATTCCAAATACGAGAGCCTACGACCACAAGGGAAGGAAGCAGAGAGGGACAGGCTTTATGTGGCCTGACTCTGCCTACAAAAACAGGCTGACCTGCGCTTAGCCTTAAACTTGTACTCTGAGTCAACCTGTGGATAGAATAGGAAAGAAGCCTTACACTTGTGTTTAATCACATGCACTGATAAGTTCATTGTGTTTAATATTCACTCTAGTAAACTTTCTGAGTGGTTCAGTGACATTGTATGAATTTCTCATTGATAACATCCCATTACAGAATGTGTCAGAGGTAAGAGAGGATCTGCAGAGTTGGGGTAGCCAGTGGGGTATAGAGTCAATCAGCTGCCCTCACGGGGGTACCGCTGCATAACATACAAAGTGGTTGGAGGGAAGCTTCAGAATCGCATAGATGTTTTTATTACAAAGTATGTGAGCAGACTGCCGTTCCTCTTTAATTACTGTGCCACAACTGAGAGTTTTAGGCCTCCTTCACATGGCCGTTTACTTACAGCCAGCAGATTCCAGCAGAAAGAATCAGGCTTAAACTAACAGGCTTACAGTGGCTGCTGCTGTTCTCTGTTGCTGCTGTAACTACACACAGAGCAGTTACCTGTGGTTATGCATTGAGTATCTGTCCCTAACCGCAGCTAGCCGATCTGTTTGCAGTTACACACAAACAGCGGTGGCCAGGCCAGGACTGGGACAAAGAATAGGCCCGGGCATTTTAGACTGAGCAGCCCTTTTTTCCAGGAACCAGGGGACGTTTGACGGGTATTCATGGGGGCGGTTGGTGATGAGATATTCAGAGTCGTTCCTCCGCACTGTAATGTAAATGGGCAATGTAATATAAAGGGGACGGCACAGTAAACTTGAAACGCTGTAAACAGTGCAGTCTCCTTTATATCACAGTGCCCCTTTACATTACAGTTCTCCTAGCAATTTACAGCCCTCCATCACAGTGCCCCTACAAATCACAGCCTCCCATCACAGTGTCCCTAGCGATCACAGCCCCCCATCACAGTGTCCCTAGCAGTCACCCCTCCTTTTCCACTAATCACAGTGCCCCTTTTTACTCTCTGCCTCCCCTGCACAGTCCTACCTTCAGCAGGGTAGAGGCGGGATTTAGCCCATGTGTCCTCTCTCTCTTTGAATCCCATTTACAAAGAGAGGGTGATCTACTCACATACTTAAGAGAGGGGGTGATATACGGCCATGCCTATGTCTCCTCTCCCAGCTTTCCCGCCCCGCTGACGATGTAATCTCATCACCGGGGCAGGAGGAGCTGCAGATCTGGATCACATCAACAAGCAGGTGATTACCCGCTTGTTAATATGAAAAGACTCCTGCTCTCTGTGCAGATCTCCAGCTCATACCACCCCCTGCTCTGCTGATAGAATAACATTGTTGGCAGGGTGGGAGAGGAGACACAGGCATGGCCGAATAGCACCCCCCTCTCTCAAGCACTCTGTATATCAGATCTATGCGAGTAGATCACTCTCTTTGTATATGCCCATCAGTGCAGCCTCATCAGTGCCCATCAGTGCAGCCAAATCAGTGCCCATCAGCATATCAGTGGTGCCTTGTCAGTGCCGCCTCATTAGTGCCCATCAGCACAGTTTATCAGTGGTCATCAGTGCCACCTCATCAGTGGCCATCAGTGCAGCCTGTTAGTAACCATCCATGTAGCCTATTAGTGTCCATCAATGTAGCACATCAGTGCTGCCTTATCAGTGCAGCCCCATCAGTGCAGCTTATCAGTGCCGCCTCATCAGTGGCCATCAGTTCAGCCTATTAGTTCTCATCAGTTCAGTGCTGCCTCATCCGTGGCCATCAGTGCTGCCTTATCAGTGCTGCCTCATCAGTGCCCATTAGTTCTGCCTTATCAGTGCAGCTTCATCAGTGCCCATCAGCGCAGCTTATCAGTGGCCATAAATGCCGCCTCATCAGCGCCCATCAGTGCAGCCTATTAGTGCCCATCAGTGCAGCATATCAGTGCCCATCAGTGCAGCATAGTGAAAACACAAGTCCAAATATCTTACAAGACAGGGGTAATCTTACTAATCCAGTGACATATTGTGAGAGCCCTGGAATTTCCCACAGTGGGAACGCGCCGTCCCTCTGCCCGGAGGTTCTCGGCTGTTGATCGGATAGATTGGTAGCCGCGCAGCCATTGGCTCCTGCTGCTGTCAATCAAATCCAATGATGCTGGAGCCAGGGGGTGGGCCAAGTCATACATTCGGCATCTATGGGCTACGGGAGCTCGCCCGCAAAGTAACTCCCGGAAGAGTTCTTCTTCTAGGGGGTTATCTGATGCAGGAAGGAGTCGCGAGAGCTGCTGGGGGACCCCAGAAGATGGTGTTCAGAACCACTCTGTGCAAAACAAACTTCACAGTGGAGGTAAGTATGACATGTTTGTCATGTAAAAAAAATCTAAGATTTACAATCACTGTAAGGATGTTTAAAGAAATGTAATTAATAATATATATTAAAATGATGCAAGCCTGCCGATCGCCATACCTGGGGGCTTCCCTCCTCTCTTCTCCGCGCTATTGACACAGAGCCCAAGAGGGAGTTACATATCTTAACTTCCTCCAAAAGATGCGGCGGAGGAGGATAGGTGGAGCATTAGGCTGCTAAGACCTGCAGTGCCACACTCCCTGTATTTACGGCCTCCAGTTGTATTAACTTCAGCTTCTGGCTTGTCCAAGCGTCCTCGCCAGGCGGTATTATCATACTGGCAGGCAGCAGTTTGGCCACTTTATGGGGGCACCAGTCCTATTTGCCTCCTCGACCTAGTCCACCCTATAAGACTGGCATTACACTAAAAGTGTAGCACAAAACGGCGGGGACTTTTTTGCCACCCCACTGCAAAATGCCACCCTAGGCTTGGCTCATGGGCTTTGGCCTTGTTCTGTTTCTTTCTCTCTGTCCTCTTTTTCTTCTATTCCTCTATCTCCTACTCTTTTTATCTCTCTCATTCTTTCGCTTTCCTTCCCTCTCTCTCCTTTTTTCCTCTCTCTCCTTCCCTTTCTCTGCTTCTATTTCTCTCCTTCTCTCTCGCCTTCTATTCCTCTCTCTTTCTCTGTCTCTCTCTCTCTCCTTTTACTTCTCCATGGGCATAGCTTAAGGGGTTGCAGGGGTCACAATCACAACCCCATCCCTAGCTCCAGGGGGCCCCTGCAGCCTCCCTGTCATATTATCATATCCTCCACAAAATCCAGCTCCGATCTGCCCTAGGGCCCCACAGCCAAGAGAAGCACAGAATGAGGACTGAAGGGACTAGGGAGTGCTGGACATGACAGGGTGACTGAGGGATAGAGAGGGTTAATAAGGTAGAATGTGGAGCAGAGCGAGAAATGGTTATGAGAAAGAATTGGTAGGAGGAAGGAGAGGAGCCAGATAAAAGGAGGGGAGGAGCAGAAGATAGTCATTTGGAGTTTGGGAGGTGGCAGTTTTTTCACTGCTCCTCTGCAATGGCCGAATTAGACAACCTATTTGTGCAGCTGCGGCGGACGGCAGAGGTGCGGGGCACAGAATGGCTGCAGGAGCGTGTGGGGGAGCTCGTGGAGGAGTCAGCTGCTGGCGGGCATCCAGGTGAGGCACCACAGCGCGCGCGAAGGTCTCGGCCTCCGACGCGTTTTTCGCCCCGGGCCTGCACCTCGGCCACCTCCTCTGCTCAGGAGCCCTGGGGAAGACCGATCGGTTCACCCAGAGAAGAGGATTTCACACAGCACACCGGATACCGGGCGCTTGACACGCCGCCAAGCGGCATGGGGGGGCAGGGCCTCGGACAGTCATGGCGCCCGCTCCACGCCGGGCCTACAACACGCGTGATTGCGGATACCGTGGTGAGGACCGACGTGGTCAGGATTGCGGATCCTGCGTGGTGTGAAGTGTACGTCTGCTTCGAGGACCCGCTGGGGGCGCACTTGATGCAGGAGGTGCGCGACAAGATTGGCAAGAGTGAGTTTGTGGAGATCTTCTCGTTGCTTCCCCTTGAGAAATTTTATTTGGATAGGGTGAAGCCTGACAGTTCCAAGAAGGACGACGAGGAGAAGCGCAGGTATCGGCTGATTCCGCGCACTTTCTCCAATTGGCTGCAGGCGTTTGCTATCCTGGCTAGTGTGATAGGGGAGAAGAACCCTGAGCATTGCTCGGCATTGTTCTGCTATATGGATGCCATAGGTGAAGCTTATCGGGTTTATGGGGGGGTGGCCTGGCTGCATTACGACGAGCAGTTCAGGCAGCGGAAGGCGGTGAGGTCGGAATTGCGCTGGGACCACAAGGATATCAGCCTCTGGATGAGGCTTATGTCTGCGGCTCGGACTCCACCTCCGTTTCTTCAGGGGGGGGCGGGAGTGCGCCGTCCTCAGGGCTGCCGGACGGAAAAAAGTGGGGAGTGTGCTGGCACTTCAATGAGGGGGCTTGTAAATTCGGGTGAGTGTGCAGGTTTAAGCATGAATGTTTAGGGTGTGGAGGTGCCCACATGCTGGCCCGGTGCTTTAAGAGGGGAAAGCGCACCAGCGATGTTGCTCACAAAAGGGACGACGCTGGTGAACCTGGAAAGGATGCTTCCTTTAATAAGTAAGTATCCGGATAGTGGGGCAGCGCGGGTGTTGGCCTCGGGTTTTCGAGACGGTTTCAGCATTCCTTGTTCATTGGCGGAGGTCCCGCCGGTGGCACGGAACTTGCGATTGGCTCTGCAACACCCAGGGGTGGTGGATGACAAATTGGGCAAGGAGGTAGCGTTGGGACGTATGGGGGGCCTTTTGAGGCCAAGCCTTGTGGTGATTTGGTGGTGTCCCCACTGGGGATGGTCCCTAAGAAGGAGCCGGGCAAGTTTTTCCTGATCCATCACTTGTCCTTTCCGAAACGAGGTCGGTTAACGATTTCATCAACCCGGGTGCCTGTACGGTAGGAAGAAGGGGAGGAGCCAGATAAAAGAAGGGGAGGAGCGGGAGGAGCAAAAGATAGTCATTTGGAGTTTGGGAGGTGACAAAGGAGGCAGTTTTTCCCAACCTCCCTCCCTAATTTTGGGTGTTTTGTTTGGTGTTGGTGTTTTTGTTGCTGTTTTTTTCTTCTTTTGCAGGTATCGTTTTTAGATCGTCACGACAGCGGAAGGATTCCGGAGAGTAGGGGTGGTGTTTCTGGTGGTTTCTGACGGTAGACGTTTACTCAGAAGGGATCTGAGGGTGTGGGGGGCTCATCGAAAGATCGGCCCCTCTGGGTATTCCGGAATGTTGGATGGAATACGGTTATGTTCACTGACGGAAGTTGTCTCCGACCGGTCACAGGTGGAGGCCTTGGAAAAAGTTAGACATGTGTACCGCAGTGATTTGGTGTTGGTATAAGTGTGGGTCACCGTCAGAGATCACCAGACTGGGCATGTTATGTTGTTGATGTTACGAGTTATTTATAGATATTTATTATATATATATGTTTATTGGAGTGAGTTTTTATTTGTGTTAATAAAGGCTGTTGTGGCCAGTTTACTCCAATTAAAAGGTGTGGTCTCATTTCTAAGGGGGCAAGGTATTTGGTGAGAGGTACAAAGGGGGGAGAACATTCAGGCTACACTGGTCATGGTCCAGTACTGGGCTTCTACTTTGCCTTCCACAGTCCACACCCTTTGTTCCCATTGGCTGGGGATAAACTGTGAGCCATTTCCTGAATGCAGAGGAGCATGAGGTCAGAACAGCCCAGGAAGGGGAAGTGTTTGTGCTGTGTGCTGGCAACATGGAATGGTAACCGAGCTCAGCAAGGCAAGAGGAGGAGGAGGAGAGTGCCGTCCTCCTCTTGGGACCAATGTCACTGGTGAGGTATGACACTGTTCAGTGTCTCCTAGTCACCAGCTGGGATTCTCTGTGCCCCCCCCCCACCCCACCCGGGGATGTTGGCTTACCTCACTTCCCTGACGACTGGGGAACAGACACACACCAGGTAACCTTCCCCCAACACCTGCCTACAAAGAAAGAGAAACTTTCAGAAATTGATAAAACAAATCCCTTAACACCTCCTCAGGGGGCCCCTGAAGGGCTGCAGGTCTTAAGATTTTGTGTCACATGTGTCTATATTAGCCCCTTTTTCTTGGGAGTTTATGTCCCAATCATGTGCTTTTATAAATATAGTTATATAATTTTCCCTTTCTTTTGTATGCTAGGTCTTCATAGGCCCTCTGTAAATACACCAGTTGCGGCTACTGGGTGCCGGGTACACCAGGATCCTTGGCTTCCTTACAGCCTCTTGAGGTTGCTTGGGTAGGTATGGGAACCTTTTTATGGGAACCTTTTTATGGGGGGCTTGTCCATTTTGGGTAACTTTAGGCTGTCTTCATGCTTCCAGCACTCCTATTGAAATATGTTCAGTCAATAGTTTTTTTCATCATGATTAATATACATTTATGGTAATTTTCTAAAAACGTACAACTGTTTTGTACTTTATGTTTTTTGTAGAGTCAACACATTTGTACATGACCAGTGTAGTTCAGAGGTACCCAACCTGATTCTTACTGCTATACCCCTTCTACTCCAACATCCCCATTTCTTACCCTTTTAAAATGATGAGACCACACATTAATTTTGGAGTATAAATGGCCATATCAGCCTATTTATTATTCAAATCATATAAATAACTCCAATATCAATATATATACCAAAATATCACCTCCGTAACAACTTGTTTAACTCCAGTCTGTTGGTCTTTGACAGCACCCCCGAACTCCAACACATATTCCACCAATACACTGTGGGAACTTATTCCACACGATAGGCCTCCAGCGGATAATCAGGTCGGAGACAACCCCCTTCCCGCAGTGCAACCATTAGCCCTTGTACACACGGCCGAAGATTCCGACGGAATTGGCCGATTGGACCGTATTGTCGGATAATCCGACTGTGTGTGGTCTCCATCGAACTGTTTCCGTCAGAATATCCGACGGACCAAGTTTTCCAACTTGTCTATAAAATTTTCTGACAACATGCTCCGATCGGACATACTCCGATCATGTGTAGCCTACTCCGATGGACAAAGTGCCACGCATGCGCAGATCAAATTCCTAGGCCAAAGCTATTGGCTACTAGCCTGAACGTAGTTCCGTCGTAACAAAATAACATCATCACGTTATGTACAATCGGATTTTCTGACAACTTTGTCCGACCGTGTGTATGCAACAGTTTCGGACAAAATCCGTCTGACAAAATCCAACGGATTTGGTTGTCAGAATGTCCGATCGTGTGTACAAGGGCTTACAGTATTCCAGCTAACCTTTCACTGAAATACACCGGAGGGACACATACTACCGATGAGCCGCCCACCCCTGTGCATCACATATGTTTACTGCCACTGTCAAAGACCAACAAAACACCGCCAATCCACAGCTGCCATGACGACCATCTGCCATGCTCCTGAAAGAAAGAAAACACATAAACCAACAAACACAGACAACATATAGGGAGGGCGGGTGGGAAAAACTGCCTTCTCCTTTCTTTCTCCACAACTTTCTGTTCCCCAGCCCAGTCCCACCTCCTCCTTATATATTACCACTCCCCCTTGGACTTTACTCACTGTCCCCTCCCCTCTTATCTCTTCATATTAACCCATGCATTGTCTCCCCTAAACACACTGTCATGCCCGGCCCTGCACTACTTTTTCTTTCCTGTCTTTTCCGTTCCGGCCCTCACTTGACCAGTGTAGTTCAGAGGTACCCAACCTGCCTCTTACTACTATACCACTTGTACTCCAACATCCCCATTTCTTACCCTTCTAAAATGATGAGACCACACCTTAATTTTGGAGTACAAATGGCCATAGCAGCCTATTTATTATTCACACCATATAAATAACTCCACTATCAAATATATACCAAAAAATCACCTCTGTAACAACTTGTTTAATTCCACAAATACACTGTGGGACCTTTTTCCACACAATAGGCCTCCAGCGGATAATCAGCTTGGAGACAACCCCCTTCCAGCAGTGCAACCATTACAGTATTCCAGCTAACCTTTCCCTGGAATACACCGGAGGGGCTCATACTACCTTTACATCACATATGTTTACTGCCACCGTCAAAGACCAACAAAACACCGCCATAGCCCTCAAGGATGACACCTTACCCTTCAGGGCTCCCCCACACCCCCAGGACCCGCTGGGTCCCATCTTGCAGCTCCAGCACCCAGAAAACAATCCCCACTACCTAGAGGTATATTCTAACACCCTCAATTACAGGCCCACATTAGTTTCCACCTCTACTTGCCTGATCACCATGTCCCTCATTCTGAGCTACAACCTCCCCACCACCTGAGTGTTAGACAACAGTACGAAGTAATAAAATATCTGACTTAATGTCCGAGATCAGCTCCCTGATCATTTGAACCCAAAAGCATTACCCCTTGCATGCATAACCCAAAGGATCGGTGGCCTATCCTGCCGCACCCAACGTTCCACTTCCAATATCACCTTGCTCCACCTCCAACCCCATACCCCTAGCCAGTGAACACATGCCTCCCTCCTCTAGCTACCCAACTGTCTGCCAACCGATCTCGCATCTGTTCTCCTGGCCCCCCAACAAACATACAGATAACAAATAAAATCCAGACAAGGCGTATAAGTCCTCCATCTGGACGAAAAAAAACGCCAAACACAGGCAGCACCAATTTTAAAGTAAACCAATGTACCCAACACCACAAAAAACACAGCTAGTATGTACAGCCTACCCCCCCTCTTTTTTTTATTTTTATTTTTTTATTATTCATTCCACCACCACATAAAGGCATATGTAAGTGTGTAATCTCTTTGCTTCCCACCTACCATTCCTCCTTATCGCCGCATCATCCAACCCATATCTGGCAGCTTCTACTGCCGCCCTGATGCAGAAGGAGTGTGAAGCGTATTCTTCACCATCCAACTTTGCTGTCAGAAACCATGAAACAGACTGAGACAGAAGTACAATCAAATCACACTTATTTATTAATAAAAATAAAAACAAAACTTACTTTGCTTCTGTCCATGGGAAAAGCCTGGGGCAGCATTTCAAAGTATATCTCAACCTGATTGAGAAACCCTCTGCATTGAACTGGATCGCCCCCAAATCGATGGGGAAGCGGAGCAGAACCAGACATACATCTTATAGAGGTAATACTCAAGGCGGGTGCCTGCACAGAGACTGGCGCAGCAGCAGGGACGGCGCAGCAGCAGTTGTATCGGAGCAGCCACCGTGGGGGATTCCAGGTGAGCCATGATATTCAGTTTGTAACGCCAAGGCAAACTGATCCATGCGGTGATCTTGCTCATCCAATCTGGAAAAAATATTACCAACAAGTGGATTGACTGTATCTTCTGAATTCATGGCCTTCGCGTACTGTCAGAAACCATGAAACAGACTGAGACAGAAGTACAATCAAATCACACTTGTTTATTAATAAAAATAAAAAGGTAAATAGAAGAAAGCATAGTCAAGCATAGCCAGAGTCCTGTAGCCAGATCGGGTAGGTCAGACGAGCATCAGCGGGAACAGCTGGTAACTGTGAAAAGAGAAGAGAGTTGGCAATTAGCCGACAGCTGAGCGGCCAGCCCAGAGGAGGAAGGGCTAAGCCAGCCCTGACACTTGCGTCCCAGCGGCATTTTCAGAACGCCCACCCGAACTGGAACCTCGACCAATACTTTCCAACTTTGTGCCACATGAACTGCCCCCATGCCATCTGTTCCAAACCCTAGAATCTCCTTTACCGTTTTGTCCTTTTTTTTTTTTTTTTATTACCCTGAAGCCTGATAACAAACATCAGCACCTCCACCCCTCTGATCATTTTTTTTTTTAATTGTCCAACTCAAACTCCTTTTTTCAATCCACCCTGCACAGCAGTTAAAAAAAAGCCCAAAACCCACCAGTTCCTGCTCAATGGCAGATACCGGCCCCCGTTTACCAAGTTCCTGGAACCACAGTACCACCAACAACCTTACCCCCCACATAGCCATGTTTGACCTCAGACTCCTGCACCAAATAACCCACACTTCTTTTCATACCTTCACGTAAGCCGCCCATGTGGTGACTCCAATGCCATCTCCCATATCCAGCCCGACTAGGCAACTCCTCCCCTGCTGTGGCCGGCTAACTCTCTGAACCTGTCCCACTGAAAATAGATGCAAGGAGTAAGCCCCCCATGTTTCCGATGCCTGCAAGATGAATAGCGTATAGAAAATGTTCAACTGCACCTAACGCAACACAAAATGTCGTAGCCGCCATATGACCAGTTGTGACAACGCAGACATGTGTTTGACCACGTAAACCACACCCACATAATCACAATTCAACTCCTTTCTCCCCACACAGTGATGCAGGCAGAGGAGGTAATAGTCCTGCAATTCACGGGCGGGGAAAGAGGTGTCATAACAGCCCGTGGCCCCGCCCACCGAACTGGGTCATCGGCGTGGAGTCCGCCCAGTCCCTGCTCAGGCAGACAGTTGGCTATTCTTTGCTGGGGGACTGGATTGTTCCCCCAGAGGGCTCCTCGTCTGGCGCCTGGTGCATGGACCCGGATGAGGGCCCTGGTAAAAACAGAGTGCCAGAGGCTGCAACCTCTGCATGCACAGCAACCCTCATCTCCCAGCCTCAATCCGCTCACCTGGTAATTCATAAAGACTGCAACCTGTCTGTGCATCCACCCCAGTCCCCTGTTCACCACTGCTGCCTGCAAACTCATCCGAGTGACATCTCAGCCATGTTGGAGGAGCAGAGGCAGAAAAACTGCCTCCTCCTTTCTTTCTCCACAACTTTCTGTTCCCCAGCCCAGTCCCACCTCCTCCTTATATATTACCACTCCCCCTTGGACTTTACTCACTGACCCATCCCCTCTTATCTCTTCATATTAACAGATGCATGGTCTCCCCTAAACACACTGTCATGCCCGGCCCTGCACTACTTTTTCTTTTCTATCTTTTCTGTTCCGGGCCTCACTGGCTTTCAAATATCATCTCTCCTGAGGAAGCCAATGTATTGGCCAAACATGTAGGGAATGTCGCCTGTCAGTAGTGATTGGCCCCATAACATCACTGGCCAGTACTGTATGTGTATTATGTTATAATTGACAACATACCTCTTTGTATTTATGTATCATTTTGTTGTATAATACTTTTGTATCAATAAAATTATTCTATTTTTTATTATCTATCAGTATAAATTATATATATCTTGGGCACCGTTATAATTCCTGTTCTCTATCCCTTTCCAATTTTTCAAACAATAATTGGGATGAGCAGCAGCCCTGGTGTTGGCTACAGAGACACTAAGGGTGGGTTTCTTCTCCCCTTTTCTTTTAAGGCTAGAGTAGAAGCTATTAGGAAACAGCTCCTCTATTTACTGGAAGATCACGATTTCCACTCATTTTTTTTTTCCCTTCCTTGCTCTTTATATATTTTTGGAGTCTTCGTTTCCTTCTACGCCTTTTTGTTTACGATATATGGGCTACACTATTGCCTCACCTTTGTAGAGACGCCTTTTCGCTCTCTCTGGTTATCAATAGAGAATAAAGGCATAAGCTCCTGATGAAGCGTTATAGTGTATGCGTGACATGTAGAGCATCTGTGAGCTGATTCGCCCTTGATACACTGTCTGTATAAACTGTATTTTTTGTATTGAGTTTCCTTTTTATTAGTGTCCCTATGGTGGATGCATATGGGAATATATGTAAAATGTGGTGTATGTACAACATAATAGACAGCGAAGCATTCATGCTCTGAGGCATTAAACATTTGTTTGTTTTTAGAAATAAAATTGTCTAAAATTACCTTCTTCTGTTATATCTATATTTATGCCTAAAAAGTCCATCAACTTTCATCGGATGTTGTATTTTCTAGTAAATCTAAATATCGGGATGTGGCATGTGTTTTATGCAATGTATCCCCAGGACCACCCTGTGGTAGATACATACTAAATCTAATAATAATTGGGATGAGGTGTCATACACATTGAGGACTTCACAGCCATACTCCATTTTTTGTGTCACATGGCTTTGCCCACCCAAATCTAAGTTGCTCCCCCCCCAAAGCTCCCTGACCATCCCCTCCACCCTGCATGTTATGAGCTCCTTTCCCATTACAGCACTCTATACTGTTCCTCCTCCACAAGGCTGAAATAACATTCTTTACAATACAGCCAGTTATTATTATACAGGATTTATATAGCACCAACAGTTTGCGCAGCACTTTACAACATGAGGACAGACAGCTTGCCCACAAGCTTCGAGCTACGCCTCTGTATTTCACTCCTTCCTTCTCTCTCTCTCTCCTTCCCCTTCGCTCTCTTATTCTATCTCTCCTTCTGTCTGGGATCTCTGTTTCTCACTATAGTAGATCTATCTATCTCTCTCCTTCTAGTTCTCTGATCTCAATTTCTCTCTGTACAGTAGACCTATCCCTTTCTCTATAGTAGATCTCTCTTTCTCTCTGTATTAGATCTCCCCAGTTAGTAAATATCTCTCTGTATATAGACTCTGTGTATAGTAGATCACTCTTTTTCTGAATATGGAATATCTTTCTGTATAGTAGATCTTTCTCCGTATAGCAGGTCTCTCAGTATATGAGATATCTCTGTGCAGTAGATCTCTCTTTCTATTCCCCCAATAGCTATCAGCACTTTCCCTGCTCTCTCGCTCTTATAGTATCTCCCCGTTTCTCTCTATATACAATATCTCCATCTCTCTTTAGGCCCCCTTGGGCTCTCTGTACCTAAAAGCAGTTCTGGCCCCCACTAGGCATGTGTAGTCGCTCTGCTGCCAATGAGAAGAATATCCCCATGATGTGGAGCTATTCTCAATCTCCTTACTGGGACACTACATTTTTGCACAGGAGGGCAGATTGGGGACGGTTTGCCCTCTGGCAGAAAGCATGGGAAATGGGTCTAATAAACCTATGCTGTCACTTTAAAGAAAACCTTTCACCTGCACTAAAGTTAAAAAGAGGAGTTTCCCCTAAAAAAAAAGTCAGCAGCTACAAATACTGCAGCTGCTGACTTTTAATAATCGACATTTACTTGTTCCAGGGTCCAGCGATGCAGGGAAACAAAGCCCTGCCTGTCCCCCCTCCTCTTGGTGACGCCGGCATTGCAACTGTGGGCACAGTGTGAAGCCACAGCTGGGCACCCACTGCGCATGCGCGAGCGGTGCCGCTTGCCGTGATTGGCCACGCAGTCATCTGGGACCTATCACGTGTCCCAGATGACTGACAGGAGGGAGGGGGCGGATCTGAGCCCTTCCTGCGCCGAGGAGAAGTGGTGTCAGGAGCCCAAGCACTGAAGGAGGCAGAATATGAAGGCCCCCTAGCAACAGGCATTTAGAGGTGAGTTAATTATTTTTTTCCAAATTTTTTTTTTTCTTTTAGGAATTTTAAGCATTTTTTTTTTTTTTTGCTGTGTGCCACTTAAAGTGGTGTTGCCACCAAAAAATAAAAAGTTGTTTAAAATTCTTTAAACAAATGAAAAAAAAAAATTATTGCAAAAAAAAGCCCCTCCTTACAACTGGTGTCCCCAGCATAGCCCCTCCTTACATCAGGTGTTCACAGCGGAGCCCCTCCTTACATCAGGTGTCCCCAGTGAGCCTCTCCTTACATCTAGTGTCCCCGGCGGAGCCCCTCATTACATCTGGTGTCCCCACCAGAGCCCCTCCTTACATCTGGTGTCCCCGGCGGAGCCCCTCCTTACATCTAGTGTCCCCGGCGGAGCCCCTCCTTACATCAGGTGTCCCCAGCAGAGCCCCTCCTTACATCAGGTGTCCCCAGCAGAGCCCCTCCATACATCGGGTGTCCCCAGAAGAGCCTCTCCTTACATCCGGTGTGCCTGCCATTACCGTACATTATTAGTAACAGGCTGGGGTAATCAAGATAGAGGCCGAGTGGCTACAATAGAAATTGAGCTGCAGCGCCGGGCACCCCAGCCCCTTTCCACAACAGATAACAAACAGACCGGCAGCTGGGCGGGGGTGGGCGGTGCCGCAACTCAATTTCTATTGTCAGCCATCCGGCAGGCTCCGCCTCTTGTTCTTGGTCTTGGTAAAATGGTGGTCATGGTCTCCGCCAGCCGTGGACCTCTAGCAGAGGCGACGGGGAGCCTCATAAAATTGGGTAAAAAATTATTTCCTGGGACACTTCCCGAGAAAAGCTAAAATCTGGAAAAAGGTCCAAATCCCGGGAATGTCCCAGGAAATTCGGGACAGTTGGTAAGTGTGAAAAAACAAAATAGATACTAATAGTCTGCAGGAGATCTGCAAAAAAATGAAATAGATGCTAATAGTCTGCAGGAGATCTGCAAAAAAATGAAATAGATGCTAATAGTCTGCAGGAGATCTTATTAAAACAAATGGTAATCTGCAAAAAAAGAAAACATGAAATAGATAGTATCTATATTCTATTCTGTTCTATTGTTCTGGGACAGTCATATGGACGGTGGGGTGGAAGGGAGTCCGCCCCTCGTTTGCTAAAGACGTCAAGGAACTCATGATACGGGACTGGCACCGATTGACATAAGTGAATGCCCCCTAGCAACAGGCATTTAGAGGTGAGTTAATTATTTTTTTCCAAATTTTTTTCCTCTGCTAGAGGTCCACGGCTGGCGGAGACTATTCTCTATTTCTATTCTAATCTTTTCTATTCAAATTCGAATTCATCCTATACGAAATTCGAATGTCGGAAAGAAATATATATATATTATAAAACCACCATCTTCCGAAATTTGAATTTAGTATATAATGATTTTGATTTTAATAGAAAAGATTTTAATAGAATATAAAAGAATAGACTAGAAAAACAATAGAACAGAACAGAATAAAATATAATATATTCTATTCTGTTCTGTTCTATCATTTTTCTAGTCTATTTTCTATTTTATTATAATCTTTTCTATCCAAATTTAAAATTAATTAATAAAAAATGTTGAATTCATACTATTCGAAATTCAAATTTATTCTATTTGAAATTTGAATTTCAGAAGATGGTTGTATATTCTTTCTATTTTATTCTATTAAATTATATTTTTTTCTAATCTTTTCTATTTGAATTACACATTTTGGAAGATGGTTAGTTACTTATATACATCTGTCACATCAACTTCTCATACTTGCAGTGTACCAGTGCAAAAAAACACACACATCTTATTTCATTTATATTACTTTTCTGCAGAAGCGAATGACATTTTGCGATCCGACTTTGGGGCCACGTATCTCAGGGCCACTTATAGCTAGCAACCCCAAATATGTTGTAGTGCTAGTTCTACTGTGTTTGCATACCAAATTTGGGGTTCCTAGCTATAAGTGTTCCCAAGATACATGGCCCCGAAGTTGGGTCGCAAAATTTAATTTTTCGAATTTGATTCGAATTTCGTTTGAATTCGTTAACATTGCAATTCGGTCATTTGGATGCATCCGAATGTCCGAATAATGAAAATTCGTCTGAATTTAGATTCGTAATGAAACGAAATGCACATGTCTAGTGTCTGCCAGCCCTGTATCCTTGCCAGTCAACACCACCCACATTGCTCTCCCTGTCTCATTCTAGCTCCAGGAAAAGACAGTCTCCATCAGTGCCATTATTGACTCTGGAGCTTGCAGTTGTTTTGTTGATGCCACCTTGGCCAGTCTACACACCATACTCCTTCGGAGAAAGCTGACGGCTCTCGCATTAAATAAGGTCAGGTAACCCAGGAGACTCTGCCCTTGCTTGCCATCTCCCCTTCTCAGCACAAGGAACTTATAACTCTTGATGTAATCTCATCTGCCCTGTTTCCCGTGATCCTGGGCATACCTTGGCTTCAGGCCCATAACCCCACTATCAACTGGTCCACTGGGGAAGTGAAGTTTCAGTCCCCCTATTATCTGGAACATTGTTGTATGAGACACCTGTCCGGCTCACTGCACTTCTTTGCCTGGACTCTGATCAGGACTTATGTCAATCGGTGCCAGTCCCGTATCATGAGTTCCTTGACGTCTTTAGCAAACGAGGGGCGGACTCCCTTCCACCCCACCGTCCATATGACTGTCCCATAGAACTCCTTTAGGGGGCTGAGATCCCATTTGGACACATTTTTCCCTTATCAGAAAAAGAGCAGGAGGCCCTGAAAACCTACATCATGGAGAATTTGGAGAAGGGGTTCATCCGCCATTCTACCTCTCCTGCAGGCGCTGGAATATTCTTTGTCAGGCCCTGTGTGGACTACCGTGAACTAAACAAAATTACGGTCAAAAACCGTTACCCTCTGCCCCTGATACAGGAGCTCTTTCAGAAGTTGAGATCGGCCACAATTTTTACCAAATTGGACTTAAGAGGGGCCTACAACTTGGTCCGCATACGGGCCGGAGATGAATGGAAGACAGCGTTCCAAACCCATTTTGGGCACTATGAGTACCTAGTCATGCCCTTCTGTCTCTGTAATGCCCCTGCCACCTTTCAGCATCTCATAAATGATGTGTTTAGAGACTTTCTGGACATCTTTGTCATCAAGATATTTTGATCTTCTCCAGATCCCTTGAGCAACACTGAGGGCATGTGGGCAGAGTCCTGCTTTGTCTCCACCAGCACGGATTGTATGCCAAGGCAGAGAAATGTCAATTTGAACAGCAAAACATCCAATTTCTTGGTCTCAAGATCTCCCCAGCAGGCATCAGAATGTCCTCACTTAGCTCCTACTCCCCCCACCCTGTCCTCACTTAGCTCCTACTCCCCCCACCCTGTCCTCACTTACCCTGCTCCCTCCCCATCCTGTCCTCACCCCCCTACTCCCCCCACCCTGTCCTCACTTACCTCCTACTCCCCCCACCCTGCCCTCACTTACCTCCTACTCCCCCCACCCTGCCCTCACTTACCCTCCTACCTCCCCATCCTGTCCTTACCCCCCCTACTCCCCCCACCCTGTCCTCACTTACCTCCTATTCCCTCCACCCTGTCCTCACTTACCTCCTACTCCCCCCATCCTCAGGGCCAGATTAAGAACATCATGGGCCTGGTGCTGAGGATTTTGTTGGGGCTTTTTATAAACAATAAATAAATAAAAATGCTAACTATTTTTTGTTATAACAAATTAAATTAAAGAAAGAGGGAGGATGAGAGAGAGAAAGTGGATGAAAGAGGTGTGAGGGGTAAGGGAGGGAGGATGAGAGAGAAAGGGGGGGATGAGAGAGAGAGGATGGACATGAGCATGTGTGGGAATGTCATGAACGCAGCATGGCCAAGGCAAGTGACCGAAGGCACAGAACCCAGAAGGAAGACCGGGTGAAGATGGAAGTGCCCGGGTCCCGCTGGATTGATCACAGCACAGCACTGGAGGGCTCAGTCTGACAATTTAAGTGTACCCTAATGTGCTGATATGCTGTACATACTTGTACATTATGGCATAACCTACCCCAGGGCCTCTAAAAAGTAGTAATGTTAGAAAAGTTTACTACCGCTTTAATATCACAGGAGCCTCTCATGGGGCCCCCTACTGACCCTGTGGCCCTTGGGCAGTGCCTAAGTGCATAGTTGTTAACATTTCAAAAATATGTTCAGGGACGTTTTTTTTTTACAAGTGCTATATTTAGAGTAGCTGACATCCCCTATGTTCCTCTATACATCACAATAGTAATTACAAAATGAAATAAGTACTAATAATGGGGCAGAACAAATATGAGGACTGTGAGATTTCCTTTAGTTGAACTGACAAAAGTGCCCATTCTAGAGCTGGTAACATTGAGGATATTCAGTATAATTTTAAAGAACAGTTTTTTGTGGGTAAGAGGCATAGGGGATGAGTATGGATGGTATAAAAGTGGGAAGTATGTGCAGGTGAGGGAGAGGAATGTGGAGGGTCTAACAGTGGGCACTGTGTACAGGAGAGGAGTGTGGAGGGTATGGCAGAAGGCACTATGTACAGGAGAGGAGTGTGAAGGGTATGACAGTGGGCAGTATGCACAGCAGATGAGTGTAGAGGGTGTGACATTGGGCACTATGTATAAGAGAAGAGTGTGGATGGTATGACAGTGAGCAATATGTACAGGAGTGTGGAGGGTATGACAGTGGGCACTATGTACAGGAGAGAAGTGTGGAGAGTAGAACATTAAGCAGTAATTTCAGGAGAGGAGTGTGGAGGCAGGGTATGACGGTGGGCACTATGTATAGGAGAGGAGTATGTACAGGAGAGGAGTGTGGAGGGTATGACAGTGGGCACTATGTATAGGAGAGAAGTGTCGGAGGTATGATAGTGGGCACTATGTATAGGAGAGGAGTGTGGAGGGTATGACAGTCAGTAGTATGTACAGGAGAGGAGTGTGGAGGGTATGACCGAAGTCGATCTGTTTTTTTTTGGGGGATTTTTTTTTTATTACATTTTTTTGGGCAAATGGGCCTATCTTGAGAAAGGGGCCTGGAGCTGCAGCACCAATAGCCCCTATGTTAATCCGGCCCTGCCCACCCTGTCCTCACTTACCTCCTACTCCCCCCACCCTGTCCTCACTTACCTCCTACTCCCCCCATCCTATCCTCACCCCCCTACTTCCCCCACCCTTCCCTCACCACCCACCCAGCCCTCACTTACCTCCTACTCCCCCCCATCCTATCCTCCCCCCTACTCCCCCCACCCTGCCCTCACTTACACCCTACTCCCTCCCCCCACCCTGCCCTTACCCCAGCCTCACCCAGCTCCCCTGCACCCCCTCACCTCCCAAACCACCCCTTTACCTACTCTTCCTAGGCTATAGGTATCGGTGAGTACTTAAAACAAAGTATCGGTACTCGTTCTCAGTGTTTAAAAATGGTAACGGTACATCCCTAGTATAAACCATTTATTTACTTGACAGTGCCTCATCTTTTATACATTATACAAAAAATGGGGATTCCATTGCATTTATGTGCACTATAATTAATTTTTCAAAGTTACTGACAATTTAGGTTTGCTAAACTGTAGCAGGAACATCATGCACCTTAAAACATTGCAACTACAATAACTTTATTCTACAGGTCCCAAGCTTTCAGAAAATGTATAATGTGCTTGAGTTTTTAAAAACACATTGGGATTTTACTGTATAATGTGTGCAAAAAAAAAAAAAAGACATTGGGTTAGCCAGGCTATACTTGATGTTAAATGGGTAACAACCTAGTGTACTTTCAGTACCGTATATTCTGTCAAAGCATGACAGAGAGTTCTCAACTCACCATGTAGAAAAGCAAAGTGCAGACTGTACCAGCTGCAGAAGACCTTGGGACACAGTCCTGTTTTCTGCCCAAGGGCTATAAAGCAAAGAATCCAACTCTTCATGTTCATCTGTTATCAACCTAAGGCCAACAAGAAAGGTGCAAGAATTTGCAAAATGTAATCATTCATTTTGAGGGCAAAACATCCTCATACATATTATATACATTTAAAGAGTGAAAAAAAAAAACTATAACAGCTTTGGGTGAGATTTGCTACTTTTCCCCCAAGTTTTTATGTTGTTAAACTAAGTTTTCATTTTTTTACACTGTTCCCAAAAATTTATGTTTTCGCATATAAACATATATGTCTTTTGATTCAGAGAATATTATGGGTTCTCTAAACATAATGTACAGCAGAACTTGTTTACTTTCTCTGTCAAATTAAACTCCCTATGATCTAAATATGGCAACTTGGCAAGCAAGGCTGAGCTGAGGTTCATCATTGTTTTTTAGCAAAGCAGTCAAGAATATGCTAGAAAATATGAAAAATAGTCAAGAGTACACAAAGGAAGTTCAAAAGCCAGTAGTCAATAGCCTCCGTCTCAAACTTGTTTCAGAGCATGTATCGTTTTTGCTCCATCGGAATAGCATACAGACGAGTGGTTTCCAGGTGGGTCGGAATTGGTTCCATAGAAATAGTTAAAACATTTCTACATCCGTCATAATTTTCGAAAAAATAAGTCCGGTGAAGCATACACACAATTGGAATATACAATGAAATGCTACCGTCTGAATTTTTCTGTCGGACATTCCGCTTGTGTGTACAGTGGTAGCAATTCTGCCCTCAAGTTCTAGGGTCTGTACCCTGGTAAGGACACTGCTTGGATATCCTCTGTAATCTGTACTCTGGTTTCCTCCCACACTCCAAAGACATTAGCCTTTCCTTGAGAGTGACAAATGTTTTCTCTTGGGCTGGTTGCCAGTTATAGGCCAATAGAGGATGAGTCTTTTTCCTTAAATGTGTTGGGTTGCAACACAGCAGTTAAGAGAATGAGATGCAAAGAATATTATTGCGCTAACCTGTGTAAAAAAGTGAAAAAAAAATGCTACACACGAATGTGACAAAATTCATATAAAAAAGAAAAACTATAATGTATCGCTAATATTAAACTATAAAATATTACGATGAAAAATAAATGGTGAAGTGACTAGCACAAAACAAAAACAACTATAAAGTCCAAAGAATTAAATGAATCAGTCCACAGAATCCATAAATAAATCTCAGATGCAATGGTTCATACGATGCATAGGCAAAAGCATAATCCAAAGGGCATCTAAGGCAGAAACATCAAATGAAATGTGAAAAAGGTGGGTACTCTTACCAGAGCCACAGGACCTGTGTGTGAGCAACACCAGGTCAAACAAGCATAAACTAATATATCCTCGACTCCACAGGAACCGTACAACAGGTGACAGATGGTCCTTCAGCCATTGGAGGCGCTGTAGATCTTTTAATCAGTGGAAAAGCTGTCAACACCATCTCAAGGGCTCCAAACTCCCTTCCAAAGGTTCCAATGATGGAAAGATAGTCTCCGACCGGTGATTCAACAATGGAGAAAAAGCTCATGGAGAAAGTCATATGTAAAACAAAAAAGAACAACGACTTCCCATAGTGTAGATCAAAAAAAAATGTTGTTTATTGGCATAAAACCAGCATGCAAAATTAAAAAAGGATTAAAAAAGTGATCACATGAATAAAAGCAATACAGGGAACATAGAAACCACGCCCAAGAGAATGAGATGGAAGTCTGAGCAATGATGCGAATGAATCACTAGTAATAGCCTATTAACAGCTAGAAGAAGTGCAATTCAGTTGCAGTATTGGGCCTCATGCACACTGGGTATTTGCTTTTCACCTCTAAAAAAGTGTCTATAAGGCCCCTTTCACACTGGGGCGGTTTTCAGGCGCTAAAAATAGCGGCAGTGTAGCACATGAAAAAACGGCCCCTTTCACACTGGAGTGGTGCGCTAGCAGGACGGTGAAAGAAGTCCTGCTAGCCGCATCTTTGGAGCGGTGAAAGGAGCGGTGTATTCACCGCTCCTACCCATTGAAATCAATGGGACAGCGCGGCTATACCACCGGCAAAGTGCCGCTGCAGCGGCGATTTGCGGGTGGTTTTAACCCTTTTTCGGCCGCTAGCAGGGGTTAAAACCACCCCGCTAGCGGCTGTAGACCGCCGCTAAAACGACAGTAAAGTGCCGCTAAAAATAGCGTCGCATTACCGCCAATGCCCGCACCGCCCCAGTGTGAAAGGGGCCTAATTGTGTAACTGTGAATTGCACACATGTTTAGGTGCTCTTAGGCACGTCATGTGTTTGGGTGTCAATGTATTCCATTAGCCAGATTTTCAATTTATTTTACAAATCTAGCGTTTAGATGCATATATATGCTTTTATTTGGCACAAAACTCCTTTCATGAATGTGCTGGTGATGTTTTTTTCAGTCTGTAAACACTCCACTTCTAATACACCTGTGTGTAGGACACAAAGGCTAACAAAGAAGTGCTTTTACAGGCTGAAACCCCCACCCCCCACCAAACACCTGTAAACACTGCATTTTGTAAGCCACGTCTTAGCAGCATCAAGAGGATACCCCCAAACTTCAACTATGTGCCCCAGGTAGGGGATTCATGTTTGAATTAAATTAGACATTTATTAGGCTTAAAGTCTAACTAAAGGCAAAACGTTTTTTTTTTTTTTGGACAGGCTGGAGAGGGATTAGAGCCCTGTCAGTTTTTATTACAGTCTGTGCCCCCGTTAGGAAGATTCACCCTCTCTATTTGTCCTGTTAACCATTATCATTGAATGTAAAAGTAAACAGAAAACAACATTTTGGATTGCTCCCAGAAAAGTAATAGATGGGAAATCTTCCAATGGGGACACTAGTTCTGGTGAGTTTGGGGTCCCCAAGAAATTCCTTTAATTTGCAGAGATTTTTTCTCACTTCCTGTTTGGCTATGGGACAGGAAGTGAAGGGAAATCTCCGCAATGGGACAGAGATGGGGAAGAAAAATTCGGACAGGGGTTGTAACCCTCCCTTGCTCTATCCAAAATAAAAAAAACTGTTTTGCCCATAGTTTTACTTTAAGTATGAGCCCAAACTGGGTCAGTCAGGTAAAAACCTGATCTAAGTTATGTAGGTGCACTACAAAGGTCTTGGAAAATATGGCAATATCGTTCAAATATATCAGAATCTAAGTTCAGGTCTGTTTGGGTACAACATCGCACGACCGTGCAATTGTCAGTTAAAGTGACGCAGTGCCAAATTGCAAAAAAGTGTTCTGGTCAGGAAGGGGGTAAATTCTTCTGGGGGTGAAGTGGTTAATGCATGCTCATTAATATGCGGTTTGCCTCTGCTTACCCGACTTGAATTACAAACTCCTCACCTTCATAGGTGAGGTGTTTTTATAGTTTTCGAGTAGATAGTTGGGTATGATGAAAACATTTATGGAGATTTCAGTTTGATGCATTTACGTTAATCTGAGTTCCATTTAATAAATCTGTAGCCAAACACAGCTGCTCACCTACTCAAAAAGCAGGCTCTGCTTCCTAAAACCTTTTCAGCTTCTGCCTCATCTTCTTGCTGTATCACCAGTCAGATTTAAAGTAGTTGTAAAACTTGCATTTTTTAACTGCATTAAGGTAAAAAAATACCTCAATGGCAGTAATGCCCCTTCACCCCCCCCCCCCCAATACTTACCTGAGTCCCCACCTGTCCCACCTCTGTGTTTGTTTGTAGCGGCCCTCTCTTCTCTCCCCATTCTCACAGGCTTTGCTGAGGAAGGTGGAACCATTGGCTCCTGCTGCTGTCAATCAAATCCTGTAAACGCAGAGTGGGGTATCACTTTAAATATGCAGATCAGGTTTGAATGTTATAAGTGGCCACAAGGAAACTCTTTTGCCCTGTACACACTATAGGATTTTCCGAAAACAAAACCCTGGATTTTTTCCAAAGGATGTTGGCTCAAACTTGTTTTGCATACACACGGTCACACAAATGTTGTCGGAAATTCCAAGCGTCAAGAACACGGTGATGTATATCATGTATGACGAGCCAAGAAAAATTAAGTTCAATAGCCAGTGCGGCTCTTCTGCTTGATTCCAAGCATGCGTGGACTTTTGTGAGTCGGACTTATATACACATGCTTGTCATTTCTGACAACAACTTCTGAAAATTTGAGAACCTGCTCTAGGGTTGCCACCTTTTCTTCAAGCCAAACCCGAACATTTTCACAGCGCATGGCAATTTTTTTGTAGTACATGCTATAGGATTGTAAAATACCTTGGGTTACCCAAAAAGAGTAGTAATGAAGTGTGCTACAGTGAACAGTTGCTATAGCCAAATTGCATTAAAAGTGGGGGGACTGGTGCTAGCTGCACGATTGGATATTTATAACACTCAAGAGGTAACAGCTTCGGCAGATGGGATCCTGTGTGATCCGGGGTTTTTAGTTATGGAACCTATTTCGCCGCCGCCAGCATGTCTGAGGAACTGACCGGTGCATTACCCCATTGTGCATTGTGCTAGATGTAATACTTTACCGCATTAATGAGACTTTTGTTTGTATTGTACTGAAAACCTTTAATAAAAATATTGAAACATAAAAAGTGGGGGGACTTAAAGGGCACGATTAAATAAAACAAAAGCATTTAGTGTACCCATAAAATATGATTCGATTCATAAAAGAAATGTCAGTGAAAATAGCCTACCTTAAAAGTGGACACTGTCAGCCAGTAGAGCAGTGGACGGTGTCAGTAGGGCAGTGGACAGTGTCAATAGAGCAGTAAATGGTGTCAGTAGGGCAGTGGACAGTGTCAGTAGGGCAGTGGACAGTGTCAGTAGAGCAGTAAATGGTGTCAGTAGGGCAGTGGACAGTGTCAGTAGGGCAGTAAATGGTGTCAGTAGAGCAGTGGACAGTGTCAGTAGAACAGTAAATGGTGTCAGTGGAGCAGTAAATGGTATCAGTAGGGCAGTGGACAGTGTCAGTAGAGCAGTGGACATTGTCAGTAGAGCAGAGGACGGTGTCAGTAGGGCAGTAAATGGTGTCAGTAGGGCAGTGGACAGTGTCAGTAGAGCAGTGGACAGTGTCAGTAGGGCAGTAAATGGTGTCAGTAGGGCAGTAAATGGTGTCAGTAGGGCAGTGTCAGTAGAGCAGTAAATGGTGTCAGTAGGGCAGTGGACAGTGTCAGTAGGGCAGGCAGTAGACAGTGTCAGTAGGGCAGGCAGTAGACAGTGTCAGTAGGGCAGGCAGTAGACAGTGTCAGTAGGGCAGGCAGTAGACAGTGTCAGTAGAGCAGTAAATGGTGTCAGTAGGGCAGAAAAAGGTGTCAGTAGACCAGAGGACGGTGTCAGTAGAGCAGTAAATGGTGTCAGTAGAGCAGCGGACAGTGTCAGTAGAGCAGCGGACAGTGTCAGTAGAGCAGCGGACAGTGTCAGTAGAGCAGCGGACAGTGTCAGTAGCGCAGGCAGTAGACAGTGTCAGTAGGGCAGTAAATGGTGTCAGTAGAGCAGTGGACGGTGTCAGTAGAGCAGTAAATGGTGTCAGTAGAGCAGTGGACGGTGTCAATAGAGCAGTAAATGGTGTCAGTAGAGCAGTGGACAATGTCAGTAGGGCAGTGGACAGTGTCACTAGGGCAGTGGACAGTATCAGTAGGGCAGGCAGTAGACAATGTCAGTAAGGCAGTAAATGGTGTCAGTAGAGCAGTGGACGGTGTCAGTAGGGCAGTAAATGGTGTCAGTAGAGCAGTGGACAATGTCAGTAGGGCAGTGGACAGTGTCACTAGGGCAGTGGACAGTATCAGTAGGGCAGGCAGTAGACAATGTCAGTAAGGCAGTAAATGGTGTCAGTAGAGCAGTGGACGGTGTCAGTAGGGCAGTAAATGGTGTCAGTAGAGCAGTGGACGGTGTCAGTAGAGCAGTGGAGCAGTAAATGGTGTCAGTAGAGCAGAGTACGGTGTCAGTAGAGCAGTGGACGGTGTCAGTGGAGCAGTAAATGGTGTCAGTAGAGCAGAGTACGGTGTCAGTAGAGCAGTGGACGGTGTCAGTAGAGCAGTAAACGGTGTCCCTAGGGCAGTAAATGGTGTCAGTAGACCAGAGGACGGTGTCAGTAGAGCAGTAAATGGTGTCAGTAGAGCAGTGGACGGCGTCAGTAGAGCAGTGGAGCAGTAAATGGTGTCTGGTGGAGGGGAGGAGAGGTGAGAGTACTTTGAAAACCTAACAATGAAAAAACTTACCTTACAAGCTTGGCTGAAGTCCCAGCGCGATCTCTGCACACATTCCAGAGCAGCAGGGAATGGGGAGGCTCCGCCCACCTCCTTGTCCCTTCTGCAGCCAGCCAGGGGATTGGAGGAGAGCATCATGGAGGCTCCGCCTCTGTGTCCCGACTCTCGTCCTGTACTCAGAGTCTCAGACAGCTAAACAGGAGCAGAAATTAATAAGCGCTACGCCGCTGCGGACCCCGAAATTGAGGATACACAGCCGCGCAGGAAGGGAGCCACTGACGGGTCTGAAATGAATAATGTGCCCGGATCTCAGGTGGTCAGAGACCCAGGCACATGTTTCAAAACACACGGTCGGACTTTCACACGGCATACACACGGTCGGACTTTCCGACAACAAGCTCACATCCAACATTTGTTGGCGGAAAATCCTATCGTGTGTACAGAGCATTAGTATTGTCACAATGACACAAAAAGCCTTTTGCATGTAAGAGACAGTAAGCAGCATGCAGTAAATGTGTTTGAGAATACCTCTTGCATACATACAATACATTTAGTTGTTTTTGTGGCCCAGGGTCAAGTAAAAGCTATATACTTGTCAGGTATAATTTAAAATGTTTAAACATTTAGCAAACACATTTAATTAGTACAGGAAATACCTGTATAGAGTGGATTGGTCCCATAGCTAGAATAACTTGATTTTCTTTACTGAATACATTTACATAATGGTTGGAAAAACTGCCTGAAGTCTTCTAGCATACTGAGATTTATGTAAGTGATTTTCATGTCAGGCTTTTTGAAATATTGTTTAAAAAAAAAAAAGAATGGCGCCAGGCAGGTTAAGACCAACCGAGTGCTCAAAATACTCAGCTCAGATACTACACATACAAGGATTAAAAATAAATAATAATAAACCTCAAGAATACATACACTGTATAAGCGGGGGTCAGCAACCTGTAGATCATGATCCACCAGTAGCAGTAGGTTGCTGCCAGGAGACTGGTAGATCTCGGTCTGTGTTTGCTGCCCTTCCATTCCAAAGCATTAAACAAAGTGCAATGCAGAGGGACTACTTGTAAAGTTGGAGCTGTATAAGGGAGCAAGAGCCTCATAAGCCAATGCCTCCTCTGTAGTGCTGGCTCCTGTCCCTTGTGGAGTGATACCAACTGCACGCCATCTCTTATCGTGGCTAGCGGTCTTCTGAGTGGTGCCAGCAGCAGAAAAGAAAAGATCTTCAGGTCAGTGTGAAGCAATACACCATGTGTAATAGTAATGTGCTGTGGTTTACCCACACTGCGGGTGCAGTACAGTGTACCGCCGCTGCTGAATGCAACTAAGGGCTCATTTAAGTGCTGCTCCTCTGAAAAGCGATCTGAGTGTGTTTTGATAGGTGATGAGGGGGCAATATGTTCTCTTCTCACCATCTAATTTATGATTGCTGTGCAATGCATGCGTTTGTGAGACGGTAGTATTGCAAATAGAGGTTTAAAACAATTGTGAGGAGGCGATGATGTGACCAGGGATCTTTTGACTTCTCGCGTGTTGTTCAGGTAGCTCTCCATGTCTTTAACCACTTGCCGACCGCCGCACGCCGATGTACGTCGGCAGAATGGCACGGGCAGGCATAAGCACGTACATGTACGTGATTTGCCTCCCGCGGGTCGGGGGCCCGATCGGGCCCCCGCCCGGTGCCTGCGGCGGTCGGTTTTCGTTCGGGAGCGATCCCGGACGAGGGGACGGCCATTCATTCATGGCCACCCCCTCGCGATCGCTCCCGACGAATGGAAATCCCCGGTGACATCACTTCCTCTCCTGTAATGTAAACACAGGAGAGGAAGTGATGTATTCTCTCCTCCGTGTCGGTATTTTTCGTTCCGACACGGAGGAGAGCGGATCAGTGAGTTGCACCAACACATCCCACACACAGTAGAACATGCCAGGCACACTCACACCCCCCCTTTACCCCCCGATCACCCCCCCAATTACCCCTGCCCCCCAGTCACAGTGACACCAATGTCATTTTTTTTTTTTTTTTTTTTTTTTTTGCATTGGTGTCATTTGTGACTGTAATAACTGTTAGGGCAGTTAGGGTTAGCCCCCTTTAGTTCTAATGTACCCCCCTAACCCCCCCAATAAAGGTTTAACCCCGTGATCACCCCCCGTCGCCAGTGTCACTAAGGCTGGGTTCACATTGCAGCGGTTTATGAGAACGAATGTGATTCGCACCGCACTGCAGTGCAAATCACATCCGATCTCTGTGCGATTCGAGTTAAGCCATTCGCCGCACCCGCCGCACCCGCCACACCCGCCGCACCCGCCGCAAATTCGCACGGGACCCTTTTTTTGGCCCGCAGCAGAATCGGATCGCATGGGTGTTCACACCATGCGATCCGAGTTTGCAGATCGCACTGCGATATGCGAACTGATCTGGGGGTGTCAGTAACATTTCACTGACACTCCCAGCAGTTCGCATAGGGCAGTGTGAACTGCCGCCGGGAGGCATGCGATGCGGGAACCCGCCGCGGATTCGCGGCGTTTCCGCATCGCTCCAGTGTGAACCCAGCCTAATAAGCGATCATTTTTCTGATCGCCGTATTAGTGTCACAGGTGACGCTAGTTAGGCAGGTAGGTATTTAGGTTCGCCGCAGCTTTTTATAGCGCTAGGGACCCCCATATACTACCGCATAAAGCCCCCTGATTGCCCCCTAGTTAACCCTTTCACCAGTGATCACCATATAACTGTTACAGGTGACGCTGGTTGGTTAGTTATTTTTTTATAGTTTCAGGGCACCCGCCATTTATTACCTAATAAAGGTTTAACCCCCTGATCACCCGGCAGGTGTCATTTGTGACTAATAACTGTTAGGGCAGTTAGGGTTAGCCCCCTTTAGTTCTAAGGTACCCCCCTAACCCCCCCAATAAAGGTTTAACCCCGTGATCACCCCCCGTCGCCAGTGTCACTAAGGCTGGGTTCACATTGCAGCGGTTTATGAGAACGGATGTGATTCGCACCGCACTGCAGTGCAAATCACATCCGATCTCTGTGCGATTCGAGTTCAGCTATACAGATAGTATGGCTGAATTCGTGTCGCACCCGCCGCACCCGCCGCAAACTCGCACGGGACCCTTTTTTTGGTCCGCAGCAGAATCGGATCGCATGGGTGTTCACACCATGCGATCCAAGTTTGCAGATCGCACTGCGATATGCGAACTGATCTGGGGGTGTCATTAACATTTCACTGACACTCCCAGCAGTTCGCATAGGGCAGTGTGAACTGCCGCCGGGAGGCATGCGATGCGGGAACCCGCCGCGCATTCGTGGCGTTCCCGCATCGCTCCAGTGTGAACCCAGCCTAATAAGCGATCGTTTTTCTGATCGCTGTATTAGTGTCACAGGTGACGCTAGTTAGGCAGGTAGGTATTTAGGTTCGCCGCAGCTTTTTATAGCGCCAGGGACCCCCATATACTACCGCATAAAGCCCCCTGATTGCCCCCTAGTTAACCCTTTCACCAGTGATCACCATATAACTGTTACAGGTGACGCTGGTTGGTTAGTTATTTTTTTATAGTTTCAGGGCACCCGCCATTTATTACCTAGTCTCACTAGTGTACCCCTAAATTTAGGGGTGTCTACTTTCTAAAATGGGGTCATTTGGGGGGGGGGTTTGTGCCATCTTGGCATTTTATGGCCTTCAAAACTGTAACGCCCTTAGAAAGCCTGAAGGCGGTGCTTGGTTTTTGGGGCCCCGTACGCGGCTAGGCTCCCAAAAAGTCCCACATATGTGGTATCCCCGTACTCAGGAGAAGCAGCAGAATTTATTTTGGGGTGTCATTTCACATATGCCCATGGCATGCGTGAGCAATATATCATTTAGTGACAACTTTGTGAAAAAAAATAAAAGTTTGTAATTTTCCCGCAACTTGTGGCAAAATATAAAATATTCCATGGACTCAACATGCCTCTCAGCAAATAGCTTGGGGTGTCTACTTTCTAAAATGGGGTCATTTGTGGGGGTTTTGTGCCATCTTGGCATTTTATGGCCTTCAAAACTGTAATAGGTAGTGAGAAGTGAACTCAAAAAATTACGCCCTTAGAAAGCCTGAAGGCGGTGCTTGGTTTTCGGGGCCCCGTACGCGGCTAGGCTCCCAAAAAGTCCCACATATGTGGTATCCCCGTACTCAGGAGAAGCAGCAGAATTTATTTTGGGGTGTCATTTCACATATGCCCATGGCATGCATGAGCAATATATCATTTAGTGACAACTTTGTGAAAAAAAAAAAAAAAAAAAAAAAGTTTGTAATTTTCCCGCAACTTGTGGCAAAATATAAAATATTCCATGGACTCAACATGCCTCTCAGCAAATAGCTTGGGGTGTCTACTTTCTAAAATGGGGTCATTTGTGGGGGTTTTGTGCCATCTTGGCATTTTATGGCCTTCAAAACTGTAATAGGTAGTGAGGCGTGAAATCAAAAATTTACGCCCTTAGAAAGCCTGAAGGCGGTGCTTGGTTTTCGGGGCCCTGTACGCGGCTAGGCTCCCAAAAAGTCCCACATATGTGGTATCCCCGTACTCAGGAGAAGCAGCAGAATTTATTTTGGGGTGTCATTTCACATACGCCCATAGCATGTGTGAGCAATATATCATTTAGTGACAACTTTGTGTAAAAAAAAAAAAAAAATTTTTTTTTTGTCATTATTCAATCGCTTGAGGCAAAAAAATAAAATATTCAATGGGCTCAACATGCCTCTTATCAATTTCCTTAGGGGGTCTACTTTCCAAAATGGGGTCATTTGGGGGGGTTTTGTACTGCCCTGTCATTTTAGCACCTCAAGAAATGAGATAGGCAGTCGTAAACTAAAAGCTGCGTAAATTCCAGAAAACGTACCTTAGTTTGTAGATGTGACAACTTTTGCGCAAACCAATAAATATACAATTATTGACTTTTTTTTTACCAAAGACATGTGGCTGAATACATTTTGGCCTAAATGTATGACTAAAATTGAGTTTATTGGATTTTTCTAATAACAAAAAGTAGAAAATATCATTTTTTTTCAAAATTTGCGGTCTTTTTACGTTTATATCGCAAAAAATAAAAATCGCAGAGGCAATCAAATACCATCAAAAGAAAGCTCTATTTGTGGGAAGAAAAGGACGCAAATTTTGTTTGGGTACAACATTGCATGACCGCGCAATTACCAGTTAAAGCAGCGCAGTGCCAAAGTGTAAAAAGACCTCTGGTCATTTACCAGCAAAATGGTCCGGTCTGAAAGTGGTTAAGGTTGCCTACCTTTGCGTGTATAGTCTATAAAAACTCATGAAAGTCCCAAAAGACAATTAAAGTGATCTAAAAATCTAGTTACACCAGTGGCTACCCCACAATGAGACTGAAATGATCTCTGTAGAAACTAAGATAAGACCTCATGCACACAGGGCATTTTTACAGCCGCTTAGGAGCGTCGGGTGTTTTTTTTTTTGCAGCTTAGAAATACCTCTCCATGTTATTCTATATCCTCCTGAACACACAGGTGTTTAGGAGCTTTAAGTGGCATAGGCATTTTTAAGCTACAAAAAACCCTGGGCCAGCGTGTTCTGAGGACCAGTGTTATAGCTGTAAAAGCGCCAGATGCGCCTAAAATCAGATTAGTCACGTCAAGCGTTTTTAATCTGTAAATATGTGATTGGTCACTGTAATGTGGGGAAAACCAGGAAATTCCTGTCTGTTCATAAAAGTCAGCCATGTGGTTGTGTGAGGAGAGGAAGAGGTCAGGGAAGATAGCTGCTGAAGTCTCACAAGTGTTGAGATGCTAGTATTTTTTCTAAATTTAAGTTTGTCTGAAACTGCAGTTTGGTTCAGACTAATTATGTTAAGGTTCTGGCTTCTGTACCAGTTTGGCTGGTTTGTGTTAATTTCCACATGACCATGGGTGTCACTGTCACCACCGGTAAGTGTTGGAAATACAACAAGCCAAATTTATTGGGTACCCCTTTTACTCAGAAACAGCCTGGTGGGAGTGGTCTACCCGCTGTGCATTCTGGGAAAAGGGTACTTAACCACTTTCAGACCGGACCATTTTGCTGGTCAATGACCAGAGGTCTTTTTACAATTTGGCACTGCGCTGCTTTAACTGGTAATTGCGCGGTCATGCAATGTTGTACCCAAACAAAATTTGCGTCCTTTTTTTCCCACAAATAGAGCTTTCTTTTAAAGGTATTTGACTGACTCTGCAATTTTTATTTTTTGCGATATAAACGTAAAAAGACCGCAAATTTTGAAAAAAAATGATATTTTCTACTTTTTGTTATTAGAAAAATCCAATAAACTCAATTTTAGTCATACATTTAGGCCAAAATGTATTCAGCCACATGTCTTTGGTAAAAAAAAGTCAATAACTGTATATTTATTGGTTTGCGCAAAAGTTGTCACATCTACAAACTAAGGTACGTTTTCTGGAATTTACGCAGCTTTTAGTTTATGACTGCCTATCTCATTTCTTGAGGTGCTAAAATGGAGGGGCAGTACAAAACCCCCCCAAATGACCCCATTTTGGAAAGTAGACACCCTAAGGAAATTGATAAGAGGCATGTTGAGCCCATTGAATATTTTATTTTTTTGCCTCAAGCGATTAAATAATGACAACATTTTTTTTTTTTTTTTTTTTTTTTTTTTACACAAAGTTGTCACTAAATGATATATTGCTCACACATGCCATGGTTATATGTGGAATTGTACCCCAAAATACATTCTGCTGCTTCTCCTGAGTACGGAGATACCACATGTGTGGGACTTTTTGGAAGCCTAGCCGCGTATGGGGCCCCGAAAACCAAGCACCGCCATCAGGATTTCTAAGGACATACATTTGTAATTTCACTCCTCACTACCTATCACAGTTTTGAAGGCCATAAAATGCCAAGATGGCACAAAACACCCACAAATGACCCCATTTTAGAAAGTAGACACCCCAAGCTATTTGCTGAGAGGCATGTTGAGTCCATGGAATATTTTATATTTTGCCACAAGTTGCGGGAATATTACAAACTTTTTTTTTTTTTCACAAAGTTGTCACTAAATGATATATTGCTCACACATGCCATGGGCATATGTGAAATGACACCCCAAAATAAAATCTGCTGCTTCTCCTGAGTACGGGGATACCACATGTGTGGGACTTTTTGGGAGCCTAGCCGCGTACGGGGCCCCGAAAACCAAGCACCGCCTTCAGGATTTCTAAGGGTGTAAATTTTTGATTTCACTCCTCACTACCTATCGCAGTTTTGAAGGCCATAAAATGCCAAGATGGCACAAACCCCCCCCCAAATGACCCCATTTTGGAAAGTAGACACCCCAAGCTATTTACTGAGAGGCATGTTGAGTCCATGGAATATTTTATATTTTGCCACAAGTTGCGGGAAAATTACAAACTTTTATTTTATTTTTTATTTTTTTTCACAAAGTTGTCACTAAATGATATATTGCTCACACATGCCATGGGCATATGTGAAATGACACCCCAAAATAAAATCTACTGCTTCTCCTGAGTACGGGGATACCACATGTGTGGGATTTTTTGGGAGCCTAGCCGCGTACGGGGCCCCGAAATCCAAGCACTGCCTTCAGGATTTCTAAGGGTGTAAATTTTTGATTTCACTCCTCACTACCTATCGCAGTTTTGAAGGCCATAAAATGCCAAGATGGCACAAACCCCCCCCCCAAATGACCCCATTTTGGAAAGTAGACACCCCTAAATTTAGGGGTACACTAGTGAGACTCACAGGTAAAAAAGCACCTAGGCTGTCAGCGACTGTATCAAAACGCTACAAAAAAAAACTGTTAGCGATCGCAGGGATCAGGCCTGACTCTGCGAACGCTGCAGTTATGTGTGTTGTGTTTTGTAAGTGACAGTGATCGATCGATCGATACTGCACTTGGGTGGGCTGGGCTGGGCTTGACAGAGGGGCTAAACGCAGGTGCTAGCAGGTATCTGGGCTGATCCCTCTAACAATGCGTTTTGGGAAACCTAAACTGCTGGCGACGCTAATATAGATCTGATCAGATACTATATTACTAAGGGAGGTGTATGCTTTGCGCGTGGGTGTTAGCGGTACTGGCACTAACCTGACGCTGCCTGGGGCGACGCAGACCCTATCTGACCCTCAAACTTATATCACCCGCCGGGTGATCAGGGGGTTTAACCTTTATTAGGTAATAAATGACGGGTGCCCTGAAACTATAAAAAAATAACTAACCAACCAGCATCACCTGTAACAGTTATATGGTGATCACTGGTGAAAGGGTTAACTAGGGGGAAATCAGGGGGCTTTATGCGGTAGTATATGGGGGTCCCTGGTGCTATAAAAAGCTGCGGCGAACCTAAATTACCTACCTGCCTAACTAGCATCACCTGTGACACTAATACAGCGATCAGAAAAACGATCGCTTATTAGGCTGGGTTCACACTGGAGCGATGCGGGAACGCCACGAATCCGCTGCGGGTTCCCGCATCACACTGCCCTATGCGAACTGCTGGGAGTGTCAGTGAAATGTTAATGACACCCCCAGATCAGTTCGCATATCGCAGTGCGATCTGCAAACTCGGACAGGAATCGGATCGCATGGTATGAACACCCATGCGATCCGATTCTGCTGCGGACCAAAAAAAGGGTCCCGTGCGAGTTTGCGGCGGGTGCGATGCGAATTCAGCCATACTATCTGTATGGCTGAACTCGCATCACACAGAGATCGGATGTGATTTGCACTGCAGTGCGGTGCGAATCACATCCGTTCTCATAAACCGCTGCAATGTGAACCCAGCCTTAGTGACACTGGCGACGGGGGGTGATCACGGGGTTAAACCTTTATTGGGGGGGTTATGGGGGTACCCTAGAACTAAAGGGGACTAACCCTAACTGCCCTAACAGTTATTACAGTCACAAATGACACCAATGCAATAAAAAAAAAAAAATGCAATTGGTGTCACTGTGACTGGGGGTGCAGGGGTGATTGGGGGGGTGATCGGGGGGTGAAGGGGGGGTGAGAGTGTGCCTGGCATGTTCTACTGTGTAGTGTAGTGTTGGTGCAACTCACCGATCCTCTCTCCTCGGTGCCGGAACGAAAAATACCGACACGGAGGAGAGATTACATCACTTCCTCTGCCTGTGTTTACAATACAGGAGAGTAAGTGATGTCATGCTGCACTTCCATTCGTCAGGAGCGATCGCGAGGGGGCGGCCATGAATGAATGGCCGCCCCCTCATCCTGAACGGATTCCGACCGCCGCTGGCACCGGGGGGGGGCCCGATCGGGCCCCCCACCCGCGGGAAGGCAGGGACGTACATGTACGCCCATATGCCTGCCCGTGCCATTCTGTCGACGTACATCGTCATGCGGCGGTCGGCAACTGGTTAAGGTACTGACAGCATTTTCTGGAGTCTTTTTGTGGTTCGTTTTCCCCGACCTCATGGCCCTCCTGGCCTGAGATATGTGCTGCCTTAATCAATGTCTCAGGGCCGGCTGGCCTGAGGTTCCGCAGCTGAAGGGTAGGCCCAGAGGCTCTGGGGCCTACTGATCCATAGATGATCCTGTGCTGTCTTGCCTGCAGGGAGAAGCCAAGTAGTGATGGACGAACGTTTCGCCCGGCGGTCGTTTCGCGGCGAATTTCCGACATTCGCGGTCCGCACGTTCGAACGCCTTTTTCCGTCGTTCGCCGCGGCGGACTTACGTGTTTAATGTATACAAGAACTTTAACCTTTGGTGACACGTTTATCATGTGATACAGGACAGCCAATTGAGACATGACAGCACATGGACACTTGTACATTCCCCCTAACCTATAAATACACCCGATCCGGTGGCCATTTTACATTCTTTCTTCTGTTACGATAGGGACAGGTTCCTGTGTGGAGTAGGGAGAGATAAACCACTAGCTATTTGGTACACAAAAGTTCTTTTCAGGACTGGTATAGGTGTTAGGTGTTGATAGGTTTGCTGTGCTGCTGATTCTTGCAGCAGCCTGAGTGTCTTTTGTTAGTTTAGAGAAAGGGAAAGGACGGTGTATGCTACAGGGACAGCCAGATTAGTCTTTCATCATCATCATCATCATCATCATCATTAGCTGTTACTATCAAGGTCCACAAAAGAGCTGTTCCAGTAACCACTAATCGTTCTCTTTTTTTGCCAATTTGTATAGGGACAGGAAGGAAGCAGTGTTGTCAGGCAGTGAGGGTAATTTTAAAGACTTGCTGTTATTATTAGTTCCACAAAGGTTCTTTTCAGGACTGGTATCAGTGGTACAGTAATAGGCTTGTACATGTATAATATTCTTTCTTCCAAATATAGAAAGGATATTATACTTGACTGCTGCCCTTCTGCTGCAGTCTGCTAAACATTCACAACTCACTTGTTCCACAAAAGTTCTTATAAGGACTGGTAACTTGGTATAGGGTGCTACGGTACATAGGCTTGAGTGCGGTACAGTCTGCTGTTCTGTAAGGACCGCTATCGGTCCACAATAGATAGGGTTGACGTGCACCACTGCTGACCGCTGCCCTATACTGCAGCAGTCCTTCAGCGGTATAGGGACTGACGTACAGTCTGCTAATCACTAACACACAACCTGCTTGTTCCACAAAAGTTCTTATAAGGACTGGTAACTTGGTATAGGGTGCTACGGTACATAGGCTTGAGTGCGGTACAGTCTGCTGTTCTGTAAGGACCGCTATCGGTCCACAATAGATAGGGTTGACGTGCACCACTGCTGACCGCTGCCCTATACTGCAGCAGTCCTTCAGCGGTATAGGGACTGACGTACAGTCTGCTAAACACTAATACACAACCTGCTTGGTCCACAAAAGTTCTTATAAGGACTGGTAACTTGGTATAGGGTGCTACGGTACATAGGCTTGAGTGCGGTACAGTCTGCTGTTCTGTAAGGACCGCTATCGGTCCACAATAGATAGGGTTGACGTGCACCACTGCTGACCGCTCACCTATACTGCAGCAGTCCTTCAGCGGTATAGGGACTGACGTACAGTCTGCTAATCACTAACACACAACCTGCTTGTTCCACAAAAGTTCTTATAAGGACTGGTAACTTGGTATAGGGTGCTACGGTACATAGGCTTGAGTGCGGTACAGTCTGCTGTTCTGTAAGGACCGCTATCGGTCCACAATAGATAGGGTTGACGTGCACCACTGCTGACCGCTGCCCTATACTGCAGCAGTCCTTCAGCGGTATAGGGACTGACGTACAGTCTGCTAAACACTAATACACAACCTGCTTGGTCCACAAAAGTTCTTATAAGGACTGGTAACTTGGTATAGGGTGCTACGGTACATAGGCTTGAGTGCGGTACAGTCTGCTGTTCTGTAAGGACCGCTATAGGTCCACAATAGATAGGGTTGACGTGCACCACTGCTGACCGCTCACCTATACTGCAGCAGTCCTTCAGCGGTATAGGGACTGACGTACAGTCTGCTAATCACTAACACACAACCTGCTTGTTCCACAAAAGTTCTTATAAGGACTGGTAACTTGGTATAGGGTGCTACGGTACATAGGCTTGAGTGCGGTACAGTCTGCTGTTCTGTAAGGACCGCTATCGGTCCACAATAGATAGGGTTGACGTGCACCACTGCTGACCGCTGCCCTATACTGCAGCAGTCCTTCAGCGGTATAGGGACTGACGTACAGTCTGCTAAACACTAATACACAACCTGCTTGGTCCACAAAAGTTCTTATAAGGACTGGTAACTTGGTATAGGGTGCTACGGTACATAGGCTTGAGTGCGGTACAGTCTGCTGTTCTGTAAGGACCGCTATCGGTCCACAATAGATAGGGTTGACGTGCACCACTGCTGACCGCTCACCTATACTGCAGCAGTCCTTCAGCGGTATAGGGACTGACGTACAGTCTGCTAATCACTAACACACAACCTGCTTGTTCCACAAAAGTTCTTATAAGGACTGGTAACTTGGTATAGGGTGCTACGGTACATAGGCTTGAGTGCGGTACAGTCTGCTGTTCTGTAAGGACCGCTATCGGTCCACAATAGATAGGGTTGACGTGCACCACTGCTGACCGCTGCCCTATACTGCAGCAGTCCTTCAGCGGTATAGGGACTGACGTACAGTCTGCTAAACACTAATACACAACCTGCTTGGTCCACAAAAGTTCTTATAAGGACTGGTAACTTGGTATAGGGTGCTACGGTACATAGGCTTGAGTGCGGTACAGTCTGCTGTTCTGTAAGGACCGCTATCGGTCCACAATAGATAGGGTTGACGTGCACCACTGCTGACCGCTCACCTATACTGCAGCAGTCCTTCAGCGGTATAGGGACTGACGTACAGTCTGCTAATCACTAACACACAACCTGCTTGTTCCACAAAAGTTCTTATAAGGACTGGTAACTTGGTATAGGGTGCTACGGTACATAGGCTTGAGTGCGGTACAGTCTGCTGTTCTGTAAGGACCGCTATCGGTCCACAATAGATAGGGTTGACGTGCACCACTGCTGACCGCTGCCCTATACTGCAGCAGTCCTTCAGCGGTATAGGGACTGACGTACAGTCTGCTAAACACTAATACACAACCTGCTTGGTCCACAAAAGTTCTTATAAGGACTGGTAACTTGGTATAGGGTGCTACGGTACATAGGCTTGAGTGCGGTACAGTCTGCTGTTCTGTAAGGACCGCTATCGGTCCACAATAGATAGGGTTGACGTGCACCACTGCTGACCGCTGCCCTATACTGCAGCAGTCCTTCAGCGGTATAGGGACTGACGTACAGTCTGCTAAACACTAATACACAACCTGCTTGGTCCACAAAAGTTCTTATAAGGACTGGTAACTTGGTATAGGGTGCTACGGTACATAGGCTTGAGTGCGGTACAGTCTGCTGTTCTGTAAGGACCGCTATCGGTCCACAATAGATAGGGTTGACGTGCACCACTGCTGACCGCTCACCTATACTGCAGCAGTCCTTCAGCGGTATAGGGACTGACGTACAGTCTGCTAATCACTAACACACAACCTGCTTGTTCCACAAAAGTTCTTATAAGGACTGGTAACTTGGTATAGGGTGCTACGGTACATAGGCTTGAGTGCGGTACAGTCTGCTGTTCTGTAAGGACCGCTATCGGTCCACAATAGATAGGGTTGACGTGCACCACTGCTGACCGCTGCCCTATACTGCAGCAGTCCTTCAGCGGTATAGGGACTGACGTACAGTCTGCTAAACACTAATACACAACCTGCTTGGTCCACAAAAGTTCTTATAAGGACTGGTAACTTGGTATAGGGTGCTACGGTACATAGGCTTGAGTGCGGTACAGTCTGCTGTTCTGTAAGGACCGCTATCGGTCCACAATAGATAGGGTTGACGTGCACCACTGCTGACCGCTGCCCTATACTGCAGCAGTCCTTCAGCGGTATAGGGACTGACGTACAGTCTGCTAAACACTAATACACAACCTGCTTGGTCCACAAAAGTTCTTATAAGGACTGGTAACTTGGTATAGGGTGCTACGGTACATAGGCTTGAGTGCGGTACAGTCTGCTGTTCTGTAAGGACCGCTATCGGTCCACAATAGATAGGGTTGACGTGCACCACTGCTGACCGCTCACCTATACTGCAGCAGTCCTTCAGCGGTATAGGGACTGACGTACAGTCTGCTAATCACTAACACACAACCTGCTTGTTCCACAAAAGTTCTTATAAGGACTGGTAACTTGGTATAGGGTGCTACGGTACATAGGCTTGAGTGCGGTACAGTCTGCTGTTCTGTAAGGACCGCTATCGGTCCACAATAGATAGGGTTGACGTGCACCACTGCTGACCGCTGCCCTATACTGCAGCAGTCCTTCAGCGGTATAGGGACTGACGTACAGTCTGCTAAACACTAATACACAACCTGCTTGGTCCACAAAAGTTCTTATAAGGACTGGTAACTTGGTATAGGGTGCTACGGTACATAGGCTTGAGTGCGGTACAGTCTGCTGTTCTGTAAGGACCGCTATCGGTCCACAATAGATAGGGTTGACGTGCACCACTGCTGACCGCTGCCCTATACTGCAGCAGTCCTTCAGCGGTATAGGGACTGACGTACAGTCTGCTAAACACTAATACACAACCTGCTTGGTCCACAAAAGTTCTTATAAGGACTGGTAACTTGGTATAGGGTGCTACGGTACATAGGCTTGAGTGCGGTACAGTCTGCTGTTCTGTAAGGACCGCTATCGGTCCACAATAGATAGGGTTGACGTGCACCACTGCTGACCGCTCACCTATACTGCAGCAGTCCTTCAGCGGTATAGGGACTGACGTACAGTCTGCTAATCACTAACACACAACCTGCTTGTTCCACAAAAGTTCTTATAAGGACTGGTAACTTGGTATAGGGTGCTACGGTACATAGGCTTGAGTGCGGTACAGTCTGCTGTTCTGTAAGGACCGCTATCGGTCCACAATAGATAGGGTTGACGTGCACCACTGCTGACCGCTGCCCTATACTGCAGCAGTCCTTCAGCGGTATAGGGACTGACGTACAGTCTGCTAAACACTAATACACAACCTGCTTGGTCCACAAAAGTTCTTATAAGGACTGGTAACTTGGTATAGGGTGCTACGGTACATAGGCTTGAGTGCGGTACAGTCTGCTGTTCTGTAAGGACCGCTATCGGTCCACAATAGATAGGGTTGACGTGCACCACTGCTGACCGCTGCCCTATACTGCAGCAGTCCTTCATCGGTATAGGGACTAAGAGTTTTGTCACAGGGTCATTTAAAAAATGACAGGCAGAGGAAGAGGCAGGCCCTTCCGCAGGGGTGGTAGGGGTAGGGCAGGAGCAACAGGCTTGAGCCAAAGTGGGAAGTTGCAGAAGGTGCGTTCAATTACTTTAAAGGATGCACCAGACTTGGTTGAGTGGCTCGCTCAGCCTTACTCTTCTGCACCCTCCTCATCCTCTCGATCTGCACCCTCTTCTTCACTCTCTGCTATGTGCACCCCCAAAGACACTACCACCAACAACACGACCACCACCACCACCACCACATACCTTCCGCTTGAGTCACTGGAATTATTTTCCGATCCATATCAAGAGGACATTTCTGATGCGCAGCCACTCTTGGTATTGGATCAGGAAGAGGAGGTAGCAACAAGCGCTACTCAGCAGTCTGACGCCAGTACCCAGATCAGCCCAAGGAGGAGGTTGGTCCCCGGTGTTGCTGCCTACTCCGAGATCTCTACTTATAGCGGTGGGGAAGGTGACGTTGATGATGACGTGTCTAGTGATGTCACGTGGGTGCCCACAAGAGAGGAAGAGGAGGGGAGTTCAGAGGGAGATATGGACCAGCAGATAGGGAGGAGAAGCAGCAATGACTTACATTGCACAGCAGGGACAAAGCAGACTGCAAATGTATCAGGAGCGAGTCATCGACCATGTACGGTCACATCTGGCGCTCCCAGGACACCGGCACATGGCTCCGCAGTGTGGGCTTTTTTTAACGTGTCCGCTGCTGACAATAGCGTTGCCATCTGCAATCTTTGCAGTCAACGCGTTAGTCGCGGTAAGCCCAATACTCACCTAGGGACGACCGCCTTAAGAAGGCACATGAGCAGCCATCACCGAGCCCAGTGGGAGCAACGGAACACACAAAGCCACACTGCAGGCTCTCACCGTCCAGCCTCGTCTTCTACTTCTCCTTCTCCTCTCTCCTCACAATTGTCCTCCACTCCACCTTCCATCACGCCAAGCTCACATTTTTCTGCAAAAAGGCAGGCTTCCGTGGGCCTAATGTTTGAGCGTAAAAAAATGATGACGCCGGATAACCCTCTTGCCCAACGGTTGGCGGCTGGCTTGTCAGAACTCATAGCCCGCCAACTACTGCCATATAAACTGGTGGACTCGGAGGCCTTTCGCAAATTTGTGGCCATTGGAACACCACAATGGAAGGTCCCAGGAAGGAAGTATTTCTCAGAGAAGGGCATCCCAGAGCTATATGGCCATGTTCAGCGGCAAGTGAATGTATCTCTGGCACACAGTGTCGGTGCCAAGATACATCTGACCACAGACACGTGGTCTAGCAAACACGGGCAGGGAAGGTATATCAGTTTTACTGCCCACTGGGTGAACCTTCTGACGGCCGTCAAGCATGTAACCCGTGGCACCCGTGTAGATTTGGTTTTACCGCCACGGATTGCATGCAGGCCTGACTCTTCTTCTCCTCCTCCTACTCCATCCTCCTCCCTCTCCTCCTCAGCTGCCTCCTCCTTTTCCGCTGCTAGCGTCTCTTCCACTGCACCGCCCAAGCTCCCCAGAACCTATTCCACATGCCAGGTGAGACGTTGCCATGCCGTGCTGCGTCTGTTGTGCCTGGAAGCAAAGAGCCACACTGGCCCGGCACTCCTTTCAGCTTTGCGTTCACAGGCAGATGAGTGGCTAACACCGCTCAATTTGACAGTTGGTAAAGTGGTGTGTGACAACGGTGCCAATCTGCTTAGCGCATTGAAACAGGGCAAAATCACGCACGTGCCGTGCATGGCACACGTCTTAAACTTGGTCGTGCAGCGATTCCTTGTCAAATACCCTGGGGTCCAGGACATCTTGCGGCAGGCAAGGAAAATCTCGGCCCATTTCAGAAGATCTTACACGGCCATGGCTCGCCTTGCTGACATTCAGCGGCGACACCATCTGCCGGTCAGACGTCTTATTTGCGATTGCCCGACGCGATGGAACTCAACCTTCTATATGCTTGATAGGCTGCTCCAGCAGAAACGTGCAGTTAACGTCTACCTGTATGAACTCTGCGAAAGAAACGGTTCTGGGGAGCTGGGTTTTTTTTCACCGCGCCAGTGGCTGCTCATGCGCGACACATGCAGACTTCTGCGGCCATTTGAGGAGATCACCAAACTGGTCAGTCGCAGCCATGGCGCCATCAGTGACATGGTACCTTATGCCTTCTTTCTGGAGCGTGCATTGCGTCGTGTCATTGATCAGGCTGTGGAGGAGCAGGAGCGGGAAGATGAGGAAGTCGCAATGCTGGATGAATTCCCAGGGGGGGCTACTCTATCTGAGACAAGTCAACAACAGGAGTCTGATGAGGAGTCAGAGGAGGATGGTGCCGGGGCGGATGAGCAGGAGCAAGAAGAGCATGCTTTAAACCTTTCTGGGATCCCTGTTGTGCGAGGATGGGGAGAGGAGAATGAAGAGGACGACATTATCCTGGATGATGAGCAGGAGCCAGGCCACCACACCGCTTCCACTTTAGTGCAAATGGGGGCCTTCATGCTCCAGTGTTTTAATAGGGACCCCCGTATAAAAAGCATGAGGGTCAAGGACCAGTACTGGGTGGCAACGTACTTAGACCCCCGGTACAAACACAAAATGGCGGAAATGTTACCGCCGTCGCAGAGGGCTGTCAGAATGCAGCACTTCCAGGCCTTGCTTCGAGAAATGCTGCATTCTGCTTTTGCGTGCGCTGGCAGAGGAGCAATTCCCACTCCCAGAGAAGGATTTGCGGGTACCAATCCAACAGCGCCTGCAAGAAGAGGCCGGTTTGAAGATGTGTTGGTGACTTCGGATATGAGGTCATTCTTTCAGCCGACCCATCGACAGGTGTCATCCGGATCCAGCATCAGGGAACGCCTAGACCGTCAGGTGTCCGACTACATTGGGTTAACGGCCGATGTGGACGCTCTGAGGAGTGATGAACCCCTAGACTACTGGGTGGGCAGGCTTGACCTCTGGCCAGAGCTTGCCCAATTTGCAATCGAACTGTTGGCTTGCCCCTCATCCAGTGTCCTGTCCGAAAGGACGTTCAGCGCAGCAGGGGGGATTGTGACCGATAAGCGTACTCGCCTAGCTCACCACAGTGTTAACTACCTCACATTTCTAAAAATGAATGAGGCATGGATCTCGGAGGAATTCAACACATGTGACCAGTAGACCATGTATATGTCTATAAACTATTTTTTTAATCAAGCACACAGACCTTCTTAATTCATTTGGCTCACTTCCTTGACCCAAAAAAGCACACCGTACTATATGCCCCTACCCTCCTCTTTGAAGAGGTTGAGCGGTGTCATATTTCTACTGGGGCTGCTTATGATATCCCTGTGCTGTGCTGACTTCCTCCTGGGGGTTCTTATTATGAAGGGATCACACTATCCCTGTGCTGTGCTGACTTCCTCCTGGGGGTTCTTATTATGAGGGGATCACACCATCCCTGTGCTGTGCTGACTTCCTCCTGGGGCTGCTTACGGTGCTGCTGTCAGTGCTGTATGTCACGGTGCTGCTGTCAGCGCTGTATGTCACGGTGCTGCTGTCAGCGCTGTATGTCACGGTGCTGCTGTCAGCGCTGTATGTCACGGTGCTGCTGTCAGCGCTGTATGTCACGGTGCTGCTGTCAGCGCTGTATGTCACGGTGCTGCTGTCAGAGCTGTATGTCACGGTGCTGCTGTCAGCGCTGTATGTCACGGTGCTGCTGTCAGCGCTGTATGTCACGGTGCTGCTGTCAGCGCTGTATGTCACGGTGCTGCTGTCAGCGCTGTATGTCACGGTGCTGCTGTCAGCGCTGTATGTCACGGTGCTGCTGTCAGCGCTGTATGTCACGGTGCTGCTGTCAGCGCTGTATGTCACGGTGCTGCTGTCAGCGCTGTATGTCACGGTGCTGCTGTCAGCGCTGTATGTCACGGTGCTGCTGTCAGTGCTCTGTATTACGGTGCTGCTGTCAGATGCCTCTATCACGGTGCATGTGTCATTCCGGTATGTCACGCTGCTGGTGATCATCTCCTGCACCCTCTTCTTTGCCTACCCTGGTCCCTGACCTTCCCTCTCCTCCATTGCCTTCATTAGCTCCATAGTCCTGAATTGTTAGAACAATTTCCCAAATAAAATAAAAATGCTTGTAGTTATCGATCCCAAATTCACCTCATACATGTATTATGTCATTGTCCAGATGGTGGGACTACGTTTTACCCCCTAATAATTACCACGTGGCCGCAAATTCGACATGAAGGTTTGCAAAGTTCGCCTCCCATTGAAGTCAATGGGGCCCGCGGCGAACGTTCGGTTTCGCGAACGTTTGGGTCCGTTCGCATTTCGCGTTCGCGAAACGTCCCGTCGGAAGTTCGTCCATCACTAAAGCCAAGCAACTGGAGGATCCAGGGGAGGACTTTTCTGAGGAGGACCGAGCAATAAGGCTGGTGCCTCATGGAGAAGCCTGGAGACTCAGTTGGAGGATGCATCCTGAGTTGCGTACCATACAGTATCGTCGGGTCGGCTGAAAGAATCAGGTACTGTGTCGGAGCCATACTCTTTAATCCATTCTACAACCGGACCACTAAGACGGACACAGTGAACAGGTGAGGTAACGGTAAGCCCAATAAAAACCATCAGCTCCTTCGGGGGTAAGTGCTACACAAGCATAACTCATATCTGCAGTGGTGGCTCATCCAGAGCTGTGGGATTTGTGATATCCCTTTTACAGCGACCGGATAAGGAAGGCCAAAACATGGATGGATATCAGTTCTGCGCTGCAGCGAGCTGGAATCGTATGAGCAATGCAGCAAAAACAGAGAGAAGTACGTTTATTTTTATTGAATGCATGATATGTTTGTTGTGTAATGTTGGAATACATTTTAACTCTTTTTCAATTTTCTTTAGGCAAAATTTTTCAGCAACACTGGAAGTCACTCCGTGCCGTCCTGAAGAGGGATTTGTCAGAGGAGAATGAGGCTCAGAGATGTGGAGCACAAGCTCCTCAAAAAAGAGCTACGTTTGTATGATAACCATTTGGCTTTCCACCGCCAAGCAATGGTCAACAGCAATAGAGAGTACGTTTTTTTCTTTCTCATGTATTTCCCTTTGTGCATTGCTCTAATGCTCCCGGTTGGGTGTCAGCGCTGAACTAATGTTCATATGTTTTGCGGAACTTTTTATTATACAGGCCATGGTAACATCCAATAGTTCTGCTTGGGCCTCCACCACTGATGTTAGTTCTGTCATAAAGACCTTGACAGCCATAGTTTTTCTGCAAAAAATCTGAACATTTTACCTATTCTGCAGGTATTTTTAAGTTTTTAGGCATGGATATTGCTTAAAGGGTTTGTAAACCCCATTTGTTTTTTCACCTTAATGCATCCTATGCATTAAGGTGAAAAAAACACCTGGCAGTCACCGACCCCCAGCCCCCCCGTTTTACTTACCTGAGCCCCAAATTTCGGGGATGCACTGTCCCTCTCTCCACGGGGCACCGGCTCTTGATCGGGTAGACTGGGCGCTATATAAATCCTGTATATTAATAATAATAATAATAATTAATAGCCATTAGCTCCCGCTGCTATCTATCAAATCCAATGACGCCGGTGCCGAGGGGTGGGACCGAGTCATACATTCAGCGGCTATGGACGCCGAATGATGGACTCGGGAGCGCGCCCGCAAAGTAACCCCCCAGGAGAGTGCTTCTCCTAGGGGGTTTCCTGATGCGGGGAGGAGCCGCAAGAGCCGCAGAGGGACCCCAGAAGATGGTATTTGGGGCCACTCTGTGCAAAATGAACTGCACAGTGGAGGTAAGTATAACATGTTTGTTTTTGTTTTTTTTAATAATCGCAGCTTTACAATTACTTTAACTATTTTTTTTATAGCTTAATCTTATATTTTATTCTCTTCAGGACAACATCCAACACCGTGGATGAAAGGGTGCATTTGGAGGAGGCAGTGGAATAGCCGTTGGAAGATTTACCCACCAGTGCCATGGACACCACTGGCCTCACAATCCCCTATTTGGCAAGTGTGGCGGATGATATGTCAGGTAACTGTCAGTCTGTTATGTCTGTCTATCTGTCTGTCTGTCTGTCTGTCTATCTCTTTGTTTGTCTGTCTATGTGTTAATCTGAACATTTTCATTTTTTTTACATTTTTTTGGCAGGAATCCAGGGACCTGGATGAGGCTTCAAGCAGCCAAGAATGTGGCGAAGTGCCTGGCCATGGTGGTGTGTTTGGCAGTGGCTGCAATCAGCATAAAAGGTGGGGTGGTTTCAGTATTAAAACCGAGGACAGTAGGGCACATGCACGGGAGTTCCAAGATGGATGCTTGAACTCCGCGCCACCCCGGACCAGCAAGCCCCACAGTAGCAGACCCCGCCACACCCAGACACCGGGGAAACGGGAGTCCCCCTCCCACAACACCGGAGCACAAATCTGCATGCACCGTTCAGGTGCCAGGTGCAGTTTGGAGCCAGAATTCTCCATCTCCACCAGAATTCTCCATCTCCACCCCGTCCGGGTGTACCAAGATAGCCGCGACGGCGGTATCGATGTCTCAGCCTCAGACCTGTGTCTGAAGGAATGGCGGAAAACAGGTGAGTCTTGGCCCCTGCTCACTTGACCTTCACCCCGGGGATACAGGGTCTTGGACAGCACACTTATTCTCCCTCTACAGCATCCACAGAGTCCCTCCTGAGTCACTCCTTCAGGGATCAGGCTGGGCCAGCAGACTCTCCCCACACAGGGTTTCCCCCTCATGGCGCAAAAGGCACAGATCATTCCTTCAATGCAGCAGATCTATATCTAAAGCTGTCTACCCTCCTGGAGAATGGGCTAGCCTCCACAGCTGCCAAAAAAACAGGGGAAATTAAAGCAGACTTTCAGACTATAGGATCCAGAATGGATGCCATTGAAGGGAAGCTGGATCAAACTGCTGGCGTCACACATCAGAACTCTGATCTCATTCAAACCCTCCATGATCAACTGGATACGGCCCTTACCTGCATAGATGACCTGGAGAACAGATCCAGGAGATACAATTTCAGGATTAGAGGTCTGCCTGAATCAATTTTGGATGTGGAGACAGCTACACAAGACCTTATGAAGTCCCTGATTCCCAAAATTTCCACGCCTTGCCTGGAGCTGGACCGGGCTCATAGAGCGCTGGGACCCCCTCGTAAAGACGGATCTCTCAGGGACATCATTGCAAAGCCCCACTTCTATGCGGTCAAGGAGGCCGTAATGAAACAAGCCCGCACAATGCCACAAGTGATTTGCCAGGGATACCCGGTGCAAACTTTCACAGATCTCTCCCCCTCCACCATATAGCACAGACGGACCTTGAAACCTCTGCTGAGAGCGCTGTCTCAGAAGGAGGTTAAAGAGGGATTCCACCTAAAAAAAAATATTAAAAGCCAGCAGCTATGAATACTACAGCTGCTGACTTTTAATAAATGGACACTCACCTGTCCCAGGGTCCAGTGATGTCGGCAGCCGAGGCCGATCAATCGATCGGCTCTTGGCTGCTGAGAAAACACAACAACAGTTGACTACTGGTCTAGTAAAGGCTTAAGCCGGCCGGAGTGCATTTGGCAATTAATTTGCCACTGCAATGCCACTCACCTCACTTGCAGTTCCGCTCGGGCTGAAGAACGGAGCCGCCGACGTCACTTCCGGCTTTCGGCTGCTTCACGAAACCCAGAAGTGACCTGTCTGTCTTTGAACGACAAGGCTCCCGCCCGTAGAATCACAGTGATTTTACAGGTGGAAGCTAGTAGGCGTTCTACATTGCGCCGCAAGGCGGGTTAAAAACCCGCAAATGAATCGCCATGGATGCAATCTTGTGATTGCATCGACGTGTCGCTTCTCATAGTGCACTGCAACCAGCGCCAAAGTCATGTTAAATGGCTTTTTTTTAAACGTCTTAAAAGGGCTCTTTTTTTTTTTTACTTTTTTTTCTAAATTTTTTTACACACTACAGGAGGGGGGCGCCCCCTATGGACGGGCCGCCACTGCTTACTATACTCCCAAAAAAGTCAAGCATCATTTTTCAAACATCTATTTGAAATACTTGCCCCTTTGCTGGAGGGCACGATCATCTTTGGGGGAAGACTCTAACCTGCCATTTGACCAGGGTCTTGACAAAACTAAACCCCCCTGAGCCCAACTGACACGGCCAACTAAGGAAAGCTTGAAAATAGCGAAACTCATACGTGCCCAAGGTCTGTCTGATGTTTGGAGAGATCTAAATCCCGCTAAGCGTGACTACACTCATTTCTCGCATCCTCACAACTCTTATGCCCGCATAGATCATTTACTAGTCTCACATTGTTCGATCCCTCTAGTTGTAAAATTCCCCATCAAGGACACGATCTTGTCAGATCACTCTTTGGTGATGTCTTTGGTGATGTCTACACAGACTAAGGGTGCGAGGCCGGTTCAGAGACACTGGAGGCTGAATCAATCTATTCTCTCTGATCCCGTCCGTGTAACCATGTTGGACAAGGCCCTGAAGGAATATTTCCTATTCAATAATGTAGGTGGAATAGCAGCAGAAACTTTGTGGGCAGCTCACAAGACCTTTATCAAAGGGGAAATCATTAGGATGCCGGCCTAGATCAAGAAAGGGCGATGGATATAGAGAAGCTGGAAGAGGTATATGTACAGCTTAAAGCCCAACACAAATTGAACCCATCCTCCAATAGGATGACACAACTCAACTTAGCTCTTACAGCCAAAGCAGAAAAACAAATCAGATGGAGCTGGAATAAATTTTACACCCATGGAGACAAGATGGGCTCCATGTTGGCAAATAAGCTATCTCCCCGATTTAGATCATACACCATGCCCAAGATCAGGAAGAACCCATCCTCCAATACGATGACACAACTGGATAAAGTTAGGCTGGAGCTCAACTTAGCTCTTACAGCCAAAGCAGAAAAACAAATCATATGGAGCAGGAATACATTTTACACAAATGGAGACAAGATGGGCTCCATGTTGGCAAATAAGCTATCTCCCCGATTTAGATCATACACCATGCCCAAGATTAGGATCCCAGGGCACGGTCTTACCTCCAACCCTTCCAAGATATTGTGCGCTTTCCAATCGTTCTATGCAAACCTATACAATCCTCATAAGACCAGTAAGGACGACCTCCTGCAAAAGTTATTGGATGACCTTCCCATTCCTTTACTCTCTCCAGAGCATAAAGGAGAACTTGAAGCCCCCTTTACTGAGGAAGAGGTACGGGTAGTCATTAAAGACCTAAAAATATGATCGGCCCCAGGGCCAGATGGGCTCTCAAACCCATATTATAGAACGTTTGCCGAAACCCTCGTGCCTCATCTAACATAATTTCTGAACACGAAAACACAGGGAAACCCTCTGGATCCATCTGGATCCTCAGCTTTACACGGCATATATTGCGGTGATCCCTAAGCCAGACAAGAATCCAGAAGAGATTGGCAATTATAGACCCATCCCTCTTATTAATAGTGATTTGAAAATCTTAACTAAAGTACTAGCGAATCACCTGGCGGCGTTCATCAGCATTTATATACATAAGTAGCGATGGACGAACTTCCGACGGGACGTTTCGCGAACACGAACCGTGAACGAGGCCAACAGTTTGCGAACCACAAGGATCGCGACGGACCCCATTGACTTTAATGACAGGCGAACCTTAAAAACCTCCAGGTCATATTTTTAGCCACAAAGTACTTACTAGCTGTGCACACATAGTCCCACAAAATGGACACTGACATAACAAAAGTATTAAGTGAATCTGGGATTGATAACGACAAGCATTCTTTTTATATCTGTGAAATTTTGACAATTCAGGAGCGCATGAAGGCCATGGAGGAGAAGTAAGGTCAGGGCAGGCTATGAAAGGGTGGAGGAGATGATTAGTGCCACAGTCAGGGCAGTGCAGTCCTGTGCCAGTGTCCCAGTGTGCCAACCTGTGCTTGAGCCCCTCCCTCTGCCCGGCCCTTACCCCCACCTATGCAGGGCTCCACTGCGGTGGTCTGGAGGTTTCAGTCCAGTGCTGATCCTCAGCCATGGTATTGGCACTGCCTGCTGTTTGGCTTCTCTGCTGCTATCTCCCTCACTGTCTGAAACCAGCACCGCGATAGAGAGCACTGACACCAGCACCGAGATAGAGAGCACTGACACCAGCACCAAGATAGAGAGCACTGACACCAGCATCATGATAGAGAGCACTGACACCAGCACCATGATAGAGAGCACTGAAACCACACACCAGCACCGAGATAGAGAGCACTGACACCAGCACCGAGATAGAGAGCGCTGACACCAGCACCGTGATAGAGAGCACTGACACCAGCAAAGTGAGAGCACTGACACCAGCATCATGATAGAGAGCACTGACACCAGCACCGAGATAGAGAGCACTGACACCAGCACTGATACCAGCAACTTGCTGCGGGACCCAAAAATATGACACCACTCAACCTCTTCAAACAGGGGGGTACGGGCATATAGTACGGTGTGCTTTTTTTGTACAAGGAAGTGAGCTAAAGGTAGAAAAAAGGTCCGTGTGCTAGATTAAATAAATCGTTTATAGAGTTATGCATATACATGGTCTACTGGTCAATTGTGTTGAATTCCCCGAGATCCATGCCTCATTCATTTTTATAAATGTGAGGTAGTCAACACTGTCGTGAGTTGGCGAGTGCGCTTATCGGTCATGATCCCCCCTGCTGTGCCGAACGTCCTTTCGGACAGGACATTGGACGAGGGGCAAGCCAACAGTTCCATTGCAAATTGGACAAGCTCTGGCCAGAGGTCAAGCCTGCCCACACAGTAGTTCAGGGGTTCATCACTTCTCAGAGCGTCCACATCGGCCATTAACCAAATGTAGTCGGACACCTGTCGGTCTAGGCGTTCCCTGATGCTGGATCCGGATGACACCCGTCGATGGGTCGGCTGAAAGAATTACCTTATATCAGAAGTCACCAACACATCTTCAAACCGGCCTCTTCTTGCAGACACTGTTGGATTGGTACCCGCAACTCTTTCTCTGGGAGTGGGATATCCTCCTTTCCCAGCGCATGCAAAAGCAGAATGCAGCATTTCTCGAAGCAAGGCCTGGAAGTGCTCCATTCTGACAGCCCTCTATGCTGGTGGTAACATTTCTGCCATTTTGTGTTTGTACTGGGGGTCTAAGTAAATTGCCACCCAGTACTGGTCCTTGACCCTTTTGCTTTTTATACGGGGGTCCCTGTTAAAACACTGGAGCATGAAGGCAACCCATTTGCACTAAACTGGAAGCGGTGGGGTGGCCTGGCTCCTGCTCATCATCCAGGATAATGTCGTCGTCCTCCTCGTTCTCCTTTCCCCATCCACGCACAACAACAGGGATCCCAGAAAGGTTTAAGGCATGCTCTTCTTGCTCCTCCTCATCTGCCCCAGCACCATCCTCCTCTGACTCCTCTTCAGACTCCTGTTGTTGACTTGTCTCAGATAGAGTAGCCCCCCCTGGCAATTCATCCAGCATTGCGACTTCCTCATCTTCCTGCTCCTCCACGGCTTGATCAATGCACGCTTCATAAAGAAGGCATAAGGTACAATGTCACTGATGGCGCCATGGCTGCGACTGACCAGTTTGGTGATCTCATCAAATGGCCGCAGAAGTCTGCATGCATCACACATGAGCAGCCACTGGCGCGGTGAAAAAAAAACAAGCTCCCCAGAACCTGTTCTGCTGCAGAGTTCGTACAGGTAGTCGTTAACTGCGCGTTTCTGCTGGAGCAGCCTATCAAGCATATAGAAGGTTGAGTTCCATCGCAATTGCAAATAAGACAACTGGCAGATTGTGTCGCCGCTGAATGTCAGCAAGGCAAGCCATGGCCGTGTAAGATCTTCTGAAATGGGCCGAGAGTTTCCTTGCCTGGCGCAAGATGTCCTGGACCCCAGGGTATTTGACAACGAATCGCTGCACGACCAAGTTTAAGACGTGTGCCATGCATGGCACGTGTGTAATTTTGCCCTGTTTCAATGTGCTAAGCCGATTGGCACCGTTGTCACACACCACTTTACCAACTGTCAAATTGAGCGGTGTTAGCTACTGATCTGCCTGTGAACGCAAAGCTAAAAGGAGTGCAGGGCCAGTGTGGCTTTTGGCTTCCAGGCACAACAGATGCAGCACAGCATGGCAACGTCTCACCTGGCATGTCGAATAGGTTCTGAGGATCTTGGGCAGTGCAGCGGAAGAGACACTAGCAGCGGAAAAGGAGGAGTCAGCCGAGGAGGAGAGGGAGGAGGATGGATTAGGAGGAGGAGAAGAAGAGCCAGGCCTGTATGCAATCCATGGCGGTAAAACCAAATCTACATGGGTGCCACGGATTACATGCTTGATGGCCGTCAGAAGGTTCACCCAGTGGGCAGTAAAAGTTATATACCTTCCCTGCCCATGTTTGCTAGACCACGTGTCTGTGGTCAGATGTATCTTGGCACTGACACTGTGTGCCAGAGATACATTCACTTACCGCTGAACATGGCCATATAGCTCTGGGATGCCCTTCTGTGAGAAATACTTCCTTCCTGGGACCTTCCATTGTGGTGTTCCAATGGCCACAAATTTTCGAAAGGCCTCCGAGTACACCAGTTTATATGGCAGTAGTTGGCGGGCTATCAGTTCTGACAAGCCAGCCGTTGGGCAAGAGGGTTGTCCGCCGTCATCATTTTTTTACGCTTGAACATTTGGCCCACGGAAGCCTGCCTTTTTCCAGAAAAACATGAGGACGGCATGATGGAAGGTGGAGTGGAGGACAATTGTGAGGAGAGAGGAGAAGTAGAACACGAGGCTGGATGGTGAGAGCCTGGAGTGTGGCTTTGTGGGTTTCGTTGCTCCCACTGGGCTCGGTGATGGCAGCTCATGTGCCTTCTTAAGGCGGTCATCCCTAGGTGAGTGTTGGGCTTACTGCGACTTATGCGTTGACTGCAAAGATTGCAGATGGCAACACTATCGTCAGCAGTGGACACGTTAAACAAAGCAGAGCCATGTGCCGGCGTAATGGGAGCGCCAGATGTGACCGTACATGGTTGATGCCTCGCTCCTGATACATTAGCAGTCTGGTTTGTCCCTCCTGTGCAATGTAAGTTCCGCCTGCTTCTCCTCCCTATCTGCTGGTCCATATCTTCCTCTGAACTCCCCTCCTCTTCCTCTCTTGTGGGCACCCACGTGACATCACTAGACATGTCATCATCGAGGTCACCTTCCCCACCGCTATACTTAGAAATCTCGGAGTAGGCAGCAACACCGGGACCAACCTCCTCCTTGGGCTGATCTGGGTACTGTCGTCAGGCTGCTAAGTGGTGGTTGTTGCTACCTCCTCTTCCTGATCCAATGCCAAGAGCGGCTGCACATCGGCAATGTCTTGTGATGGATCGGAAAATAATTCCTGTGACTCAAGCGGAGGGTATATGTTGGTGGTGGTGGTGTTGGTAGTAGTGTCTTTGGGGGTGCACACAGCAGAGCGTTAAGAAGAGGGTGCAGATCGAGAGGATGAGGAGGGTGCAGAAGAGTGATGCCGCGTACACACGGTCAGAGAATCTGTCGGAATGAGTCTTATCGGACCGTGTCATCAGATAACCCGACTGTGTGGTATGCATCGGACTGATTCCGTCCGAATCTCCGTCCGACCCAATTTTCCAACATGTTGGAAAGATTTCCCGACCAACTGGGCCGGACGGACCTAATCCGATCATGTGTAGAGCATTTTCATCAGACCAAGTGCCACACATGCTCACATTCAAATTCCGACACGGAAGCGCTCGTTCAGGTAAAACTACTGCTCGTAAGCGATATAGCACATTCGTCACGCTGCAATGTTAAAAAATCAGTCATCAAGCGCATTCTCTTGTTCTTTACAATGCTGCAAGAACCAACTTCTTTTGATGCTCATAGTCACACACACTTCTCCCGAACGGATTTCATTACTCTTTTTTAACCATTTCAGCAATACAATTTTAGTTTAAGTCACATCTACACAATGTTTTTTTTTTGTTTTTGTTTTTTAAATGTTTTTTTTTGGGGGGGGGAATTCCCTAAAAATCTCCTTTAATGACACTGGTCATTTATCCTTTTTTTTACTTTTTATTTTTGGGTGTAAACTTACAACAACAACATTATTGTATTTTTTAGATTTTCTTTTTCTTTTTTAATCTACAGGAGGTTGTTTAGTGTTGGTACCCCTTGTTCTTTAGTTCACTTTGTATTTTGGAAATGTACCTGCCTGCTCACAAATAAACTCTACTTTTTGAAGGAAAACACATTACACAAGTATTTCATCAAACAAAAATAAAATTTATTTTCTTTGCTCCAAAATAAAACTAGGAACGCAGCACTGGAGAAACTTCTTAACTTTGGTGCAGCCTTTGGCCCCCAGGGCAGACATGACTAAATGAGATATAAAAAAATTGGTGGCCTGAGGAGTGGATATCTCAGGATGCCTTGGAGGAAGCATGGAGAGTGGTGGCCTGAGTGGTGGCCTGGGTACCCCTCGGTCTACCAGAAAATGCAGCCTGTCAAAGTGCACCATCCTGGGGTAATAAACAGCATCTGGATCTCCTGCTCTCAAGGACTCCAGGTGCTTCTTTCTCTCCCTGAAATATGTAAGCTTCATGGTCACAATTTTGCGATTAAGATATGTCATGTCTGCCGTGGGGACCCTGATCTGCACCAAAGCAAGCAGTTTCTCCAGTGCTGCGTTCCTCTTTGATCTGTCATTATAAAATTTGTTGTGGAACTGCCACAGGCAGGGCATCTCCATGTAGAGCTCGAGGAATAGCCCCATAAAGTTGGCATTGTTGAATGGGTCCATTTTTTCTGCAAGACACAACACAAGACAAACCCTCAAATACTAATAATGCAATTAAAATCCCTCCTAATCTTGTCCCAACAGCGGCCTATATACAAGAAGTCTAGTCTAGTGAAGCACAAAGTTAAAAATGTTACCTTCGTTTCCACGTTCGCCGTGTCCGTGACTCACACTCTCCTCCAAGATCATACGGACGATACACATGTGTGGCGTTTTATATACAGTGCGCATGCGTGAAACTCCGCCCGCCCCTGACGTTCTTTCCAGACTATTCCCCACCCCTTCGCTTCCCGCGCAGTGGGGAGAGCACATGGCAGAGAGAACGCAGGTGCGCAATAATAGTTCCACTAACGAGGAGGAGGGTGAGGAAAGCCCGGAGCCTGGAACGTCCCGATCCAGGAAGACAAGATTTAAGGCCTCAAATATGTCTTTTGGAGAGATGTTGGAGATGGTGGACATATTGAACAGGACCGACTATGATGGGAAATATGGACCTTACCCAAACCCAAATATCAGAAAGGCCAAGATCATGAATAAAGTTGTGAAGAGTCTTCTGAAGAATTTTGGGGTACACCGATCCAAGGATCAACTGAGAAAACGCTGGTCAGACCTGAAACTGAGGGAGCACGAGCAGTACCTAAGGATCAAGCGTGTTCTTAAAAAAAGTAAGTAGTTGTCGTGTGTTCATATGATTATTCTTGCTTGCATACATGCTCCATGTGCTTTGATTTCATGTTGTGCATTTTAAAATGGCCACTTTCAAGGTCATGGTTTCGTTCGTTCGTAGGAAACATCGTTCTGCAGGGAAGTATTCCAGCTTAACAAAGTGGCCCCAATAATGTTCTCACCTTGTAACTCGGCCCAAAAACACAATTGTACAACACTTCCAAGCAATGTTTCATATTCCTATTTCTGCCCTCTGTGTGCGAATTAATCTTTGTTTACATTCTCATAGGGGAGAAAAGACTCGGCAAGTATGAGGACACCAGGGACCACACCCCTCCCAAAGAAGGGCAACTTCCAAAAGAAGAAACAGAGGAGCAGGAGCAGGAGCAGGAGGAGGAGGAAGAAGGAGAGATCGTGGAGGTTGGCCAAATTGTCACCACAACAGGTGAGTGTCGGAGAACACAGCTTCCGGTAAGCTCATCAATGTATATCACCATATTTGGATTACATGGTGTGTTTGTTTTTGTTTTTTCTAGGTGATGTGGAGGAAGATTCCCATTTTACCAGTGAAAGTGCCCAGATCTTGATCGGGGAGATAATGGGGTGCAATAGGGATTTGGAAATTGTACAACAAAACATCAATGATGTTAAAAATAAAATGAAGAACATCATTGATGTTTTGGGGAGAGTGTGAAAAAGAAAAAAACTAGATAGGGTTTTATTTTTGCTTTTTATCCAAAAAATGTTGTATTTTGCATAATTCCAAATTTGGAAGATTCACAGAGTGTGTAAACATGCGCTATCTCCCATCATGGGGGATCAATGTACATATTTTGTGTAAAGTGTCTGAGATGAAGGGGTTGCAGCCCCAAAGCATGGACATTGATCCCCCATGATGGGAGTTAGCACATGTTGGCACACTGTGTGCATCTTCCAAATTTGTATTTTTCAGGGGTCACACCCCATGTGATGAAGGCAATATCAGCCCAGTTTGTACATACTCATGTCTGATATTGTCTTCACTTTTCCAAGTTGAACTTTGTAAGTTCCTGTGTTCTGTATTTTACACTTTGATACATGCCTGTTTACACAAAAAAACAACTAAAAAATAAATATTATTAAACTCGGTTTTGGATCCCCAAAATATCTTGGTTTGTTGTAAAAACCTTTACTAAACGCACATATGAATGTGCTTGTATTAAAAAGTTGAATTCTCAACAATGTGTGGCTTCCTTTTTCATTGGGCTTAAAATGTATTTGTAGTGAAATTTGAGTTTGTGCTGAGAAGGAGTGCAATTTACTAAAGGCAACTCCACTTTGCACTCCAAGTGCAGTTTCAGGTGTACATTTGCAGTGCACTTGTAGTGCATAGTGGATGTGCCTTTAGTAAAAAACACCCTCAGTGATGTGTAAATTTGGACAATCATGCCATTTTCCTGCCATGGTGCTGAAAATGAGCATGATTTAGATCAGTAATGCACTACACATTAGTTAACAAAAAGAAGGTGTGTGTGTAGCAGACGCACAACATAATAAGATTATCTGAAGAAGAGACTGTCCCCTCATCTCACTCTGAACTTGGGTTTGCACTGTTGGTGAAAAAGGCACAACTTGACGAAAAATGGCAAAGTGGGAGGCCACAGTCTGCCATTCCTGTGGCGTTGAAGGACACTGTGTAGTGACACAAGAAAAAAAAACTATTAATTTGACAAATCAACATTGCATGCAGATTAGACACCCACATTTTTGGATAAAATTAGTATAACATTTTTTTAAATGAGTATTTAAAGCCTAAAGTATAGGGTCCCCTTATAAGAGTCCTAACCCCCCCATCCCCCCATCTGATGGGCCCTTGATAAAAAATGAGGGGGGGTGTTTAGGACAGGTAACCCTCTCCACTTGATTGAGAGCTGAATGCCTAAATAATGTGTGATACTTTGTGAAGCCCCTCCTTAGTTACACTATTGGCAGCCCACCGGACAGGTAAGAAGTGTCATAATAACAAAATGGAAGCACATGTTGACATTCTGCTATTACAAAGCAAGAAAATTAATGTGTTAAAAAAATCAAAATAGCATTTGAAAGTATTGAGGCAGGCCCTTACACTACATGCTTTGGTGAATTGTTCCATAAATGTTATCATGAAAAAGGTATTTAGAGAGTGTATTGGGTTGGGTCAAGTCATCAGATAGCAATCTTCTATCAGCTGAGGTAACAGTTGGGGAGAGGGGGGTTACTAATGAGTTTGGCACAACTCCAAAAAAACAATAAAAAGGTCACTTTGCATGAACTGAAGCACACACATCACATTCGTAGAGATTTTAGGGGGTGTTTAGGGGAAAGCAATACTATGGAGCTGACAAAAGACATTGTCAAGTGACTAGACTATAGTTTTCTGTTTCAATATGTTTATTGTGAATTTTGAATAAACAGTAATAAACAAGAGATTACAATCAACTCCTTGTGTGCCCTCGCAGTGGCCACTAATCATGAATATAAATCCAAAGGGCTAACCATCACAATATATTTCTAATAAACTCAGGATAAGGAAGGGAGATGAGCAAGAGATGGAATCTAGACTGGTTCAGTGTCAAACAATTCATTCCTTAATCATGTTCTGCGAGTAAGCCCTGTTCCTACTACCCCCGTCCATGGGAGGTAGCAGTTTTTATTAGCAATGGGAGAGATTACTAAGGAGAGAGAAGAGAGACAGAGGACAGAAGAAAGAAGGGTAAGGAGAAAAAAAAAAGGGGGAGGAAAGGAAGGGGGGAAAGCTCGGGCTCGGACGCCCCGCCAGGGGAATTTAGACCAAGCCCAGGCATGCCACTTAGAGCGTGGGGAACTCATAAGAGATCCACGGCTCCCAGATCTTTAGAAATTTAGCATGAGAATCATGGACAATACTGGACATACGTTCCTGAAGTAACATAGCGGTCATGCGTGTCTTAACCCCTTGAAAATCTACCCGTTGTGACTTCCAGGCTTGGGCAATTGTCCGCTTGGCCGCTATAAACAGATAGGTAGCCAGCTTCTGTTGAGGGCCACGCAGGCCAGGAACCGGGCAATGTAGGAGAGCTAGCCTAGCGTCCCTTCGAATCGTTAGATGAAAGAGTGTCTGCAGTAAACCAAAGATCCTAGACCAGAACCCCACCAACCTTGGGCAAGCCCACCATGTGTGCATGACATCGCCTCGCTGTCCACAGTTGCGGAAGCATCTGTCAGTACTCCCAGGGAATGCCCGAGCCGTGCGGGCAGGTACCCAATACCATCGGAACATTACTTTATATGCGGCCTCTAAGGTATTTGTGTTGAACGAGCATTTGGCGACCGTGTGCCAGGCTCTGTTCCAATCCTCTGGGTCTACTGGGGCCTGAAGGTCCTTTTCCCATTGAGTCATATAAGAGAGGGGTGCCGATGGCGGGCGACCATTCAGGGAGGCATAAATGGCCGAGATGAGGCCCGGGGACCCTGGGAAGTGATGGCATGTATGTTCAAAAAAAGTTTTTTGGAAGGGATAGGTGGACGTGCGGCGCAATGCTACAATCCAGTGCTTCAATTGGATAAAGTGATAATGCTCCGTGACCGGCGCCCCCTGCACTTCCCTAATACTCTCCCAGGAGGGGAATGAGCGTGAAGATAGAAAATTTTGGACTTGTGGGTAGCCATGCGAAGACCACCAGGAGAATGCCTGGGGCTCCACATGACCGGGAGGGAAAAGAGGGTTATTGGTGATGGGGAGTAGGGGTAGGAAGGGGGACATCAGATTGTTAACCGATCGAACTGAGTCCCACACCTGCAGACCATGAAGCAGCATGGGGCTCAGAGAGGGAGGGCGTAGATTCCTGGGGAGCCAGAGGAGTGCCTGAAGTGAACACGGGTCAGAACCAGGTACTTCCAGGAGCACCCACAGAGGAACATCCGTGGTTGCATGAAGCATGGTCAATGGGGAGATCTGGGCCGCTATGTAGTATTTAGAAATATTGGGGACCCCCAGGCCTCCCCGGAGCCTATGGGTATAAAGGGTCGTTCTAGGTACCCTGGGGCGTTTGCGCGCCCATATAAATTGGAGGATCCTATTCTGCAGGAGTCGAAGGAAAAAAGCGGGTACCCGGACAGGCAAAGAGCGAAAATAATAAAGGACTTTGGGGAGTATCGTCATCTTTGCCGCCGAGATCCTCCCTACCCAGGAGAGTGAGGGAAATTGCCAGGCTTGCATAAGGGTGGACACCATGCGTAACAGGGGATAATAATTGGCAGAGAATAGGGAGGAGTAAGCTGGAGTCAATTTGACACCTAAATAGTCAATCGAGTGAGATGCCCAACGATAAGGAAAATGGTCCTGAAGTCGCTGTACCAGTTCCAGAGGGAGGTTAACATTCAGCACTGTGGTTTTGGAGGGGTTAATTTGAAGACCTGAGAAGGCTGAAAATTTATCTAATACAAGTTGCAGGTTGGGCAGGGAGATGAGCGGGTTTGAAATGGTCAAAAGGGCGTCGTCCGCAAATAGGTTCACTTTGTATTGAGTGCCCGCGTAAGGAATTCCCAAGATATCGCTATTGGCCCTGATCGCCGCCGCCAGCGGCTCCAATGCTAGGATAAACAGTGCCGGGGACAGGGGGCAGCCCTGTCTAGTTCCCCGGAGTATCGGGAAAGGGTCAGAGAGGAAGCCCGCGTATTTTACTGACGCTGACGGTGCGGAATATAGGGCCTGGATCCATCGCAGGAAGTGTGGACCAAATCCCCACTTGGTTAGAACAAAATAAAGGTAATACCACGAGAGCGAATCAAACGCTTTATATATATCTAGGGAAAGCAAGAGTCCTGGTATTTTGCGCTGATTAAGTATATGGAGGAGATGGACCACCTTGCGGACATTATCCCCCGCCTGGCGACCGGGCACAAAGCCCACCTGATCCCTGTGAATGAGGGCCTGAAGATATCTGTTGACCCGCGTACTTAGGACCTTGCCCAGTACCTTCAGGTCAACATTCAACAGGGAGATGGGACAAAAGGACTGTGGGTCCGTGGCTTCCTCAGGCGACTTAGGGATCATAGAGATATGGGCTTTCAGCGAGTCCGGCGAGGGTCTCGCACCGTCTCGCCAGGCGTTGAAATAAGATGTGAGATGGGGCGTGAGCAGGGGTGCAAATGTCTTATAATATAGACCGGTGAAGCCGTCCGGACCCGGAGCCTTGGAAGGCTTAAGGGACTTTAGGGCTTGGGCGACCTCCATTTCCCTTATAGGAGCATTTAAATTATCTCGTGCCGCCAAAGACAATGTAGGAAGGTCAATCGATTGGAAGAATCTCTCAGCCTTGTCTCGGTCGAAGGCTGCCGGTCTATTATATAGGGAGGAGAGGAAGGTGGCAAAGCCTGCTACTACTTTAGATGGATTTGACGTAAATCCCCCTCCCATCATCTGTAGTCGAACCGGCCTGCCCGGACGTCCCACCGAATTACGTTTCCTAGCCAACATAGGACCAGGTTTGTTCGAGCAACTATAAAACTTATACTTGGACCAACGAAGGGCCTTTTCCGCCTGAGCAGAGACGAGCAGGTCCAACTCGGTGGCCAATTTGTCACGTGTCCGCCTATGGGTTACCGTAGGGTGCGCCTTCCATGTCGTGTCCGCCGCCTCTAACAAGGAGGTCAATTCCCGTATCCGCTGCTCCCTGGCCCGTTTTGTACGGGAAGCGATCTGGATCAAATGGCCCCTGACCGTCGCCTGAGAGTCGACTGAGCCTACATTTTCCGCAAAATAAGTTTGGATATGAGTTTCTATCTGGGAGGATGTAGCTTTCGTACTCAGGAGGGATTCGTTAATCCGCCAGAAGTAGGCCGGGCGGGAGAATCCCGCCAAAGTGATTCCAAAGATCAGGGGATCATGATCTGACCACGGAGAGGTGGCAATAGCGATCTTTTGTACCAATGATAAGGAGCTAAGATGCAGAAACACGTGGTCTATCCTACAAAAACTCTGGTGGGGGTTAGAAAAAAGGGTAAAATCCCGAGACAATGGATGCTGCTCACGCCACACGTCCACCATGCCATAAGATTGGAAAAGATCATGCAATAGTTGTTCCTGAGAGGCATCACGGGATGGAGGCACTTCCCTGAGACTACGCCTGTCCAAAGAGGAGTTAAAAACAGAGTTGGAGTCTCCCATCATAATCAGAAGGCCTTTTTGGTGCCTGGTGATCACTTGGAGCAGGTGGGAGAAAAACTTCTGTTGAAATGAATTAGGAGCGTAGTATCCAACCAAAGTGACCTCCTGGTCCCACAGGGTGCCCTGCAGGATCAAATATCTACCCGTAGGGTCTGCTATTTCTTTAGAACAGATAAATTGGAGGTTACGCCGAAAGGCCATCAGCACCCCTCTTTGCTTCTCAGAGGCGGAGGCCGTAAAAAACATTGGATAATGAGGGGACAAATATTTGGGGGATGAGGATTCGGAGAACCTGGTCTCCTGCAGACACACCACATCAATAGATTGTGATTTTAAATGGCGGAAGACCTTCGATCTCTTATTGGGGGAATTGAACCCATGTATGTTCTGCGAGAATATTTTCAACACATTTTGAGCCATCTGGGGGGTAAAGGAAGGTACATATAATGATAACGCAGCCAGCAAGGTACGTACTTACCCTGATCCCATGGCGAGGCAGTCCGAGCCCGAGTAGGGGAGCGGGAGGGAGGAGAACACAGAGGAGAAGAGGAAGAGAGAGAAGAGGAAACATTGAGTAGACATGTGACACACATAAACACCACAATGGGTGGGCATAGCATCCCGTTACCGGACACTAATAGAGGTGGCTGCACCACCAACCACAAAGCTTACAAATAGTAAAACCTAACAACAGTAGGAACAATAATACTTCAATTTTACTAGAGCATTACTACCTTATTACCCTATTACCGCCCCTGCACAGGGCTACGAAAACTAAACCAAAAACAGATGAGACGAGCCAGGCCCATCTCGTAGAACCGCTACCGGGTGGCAGTGATTAGAACTGGCCATGGGACTATAGTTTCTCCCCACCAGGCGCCACCCCGCAGGGAGCGCCCGAGGAGAGGACGCAACCACGGTCCCAAAACGTGACCCCCGCGTTGGTTCGCCGCCAGGCCCCCGGGAGTCAAAAAAAAAAAAAAAAAAAGTATAAGAGGGAGGGAGAGGCAAGGGAAGGGGAGCAAGAGGGGAAGCAGGGAGGAGCAGGAGGGGGCAGGAAGGGGGGAAATAGAGGAGCAGGGTAAGGGGAGGGGCCATGGATAAGGGGAGGGGGGGTGGGGACGAGGGGGGAGGAAGGGTAAAAATATACAAAATAAATCTAAGAAAAAAAAAAAAGGGGGAAGAGAAAAAAAAAAAAAGGGGGAAGAAAAATGCAAAATTGGAGCCCAAGATGGTTCCTAGGGTCCAGAGGGCAACCTGCATACACAATAAGTAGACAATACATACAGTACTCCCGGAACCAGCCCCCCAGACTGCCCCTATCCCACCAGGACTATAGTCCCATTTCACTGACTTTTGCCTTTTTTTCTTCCCCTTCCCTCCCCTCCCCAAAAGGAGGAAGGAAAAATACAACAAAAAAAAAAAAAATTAAAATTATAAATAACATAAAATTTTTGTCCTGATATAGGACCCTCAGGTTAGCTGAGTGGTCTGGGCAAAATTAGGCAGTCTAAGAAGGGCCGGATCACTGGCAGAAGCCCAAAGTCATAAAGGGAGGCGCATAAGGCCTCTGGGTTAAACCAAATACCAAAGCAGAACCAACCAAAAATTTGGAAATAAGAACAAGGAGGGGGGGGTGGAGGTATGAACAAGGAGCGCTTGGGCACATCATCCGGTAGAAAACAAAGTCCCGCACCAGGAAGAGACAAACAGTTTTCCAAAGGCCTGGAGAAGGCAACCAAGCAAACAGCAAAGAATCATGTACGGGCTCATCCGTGCAGTCGTCATCCTGGATCTGAATAGGGGGATCACACATGCTGCTGGGCATCAGGTGGGGGTCGTTTCCTGTTGCTGACCGGCTCCCATACACGGCCCAAGCGCCGAGAAGTGGGTTTAGGACCTGGAGCCCTCTCATAGATGCTGGGGTCATCCGGAGGGGGGAGCAAATGTAATGCCTCAAAAGTCGCTTGAGCTTCTTCCGCGTTGCGCACAGTGTAGCCCCGACCTTGGTAGGTGAAAGCGAGGCGAAAAGGAAAGCCCCATGTGTATTTAATGTGGCGTTCCACCAGAGCTGAAGTGTATGGCTTTAGTTGACGTCTCTTTAGCACCGTGGTGGGGGCCAGGTCAGTAAAGAGCTGGTATTTGTGACCTTGGAAGCGGAGATCAGGCTTGTCCCGTGCTGCTCTAAGGAGTGTTTCCTTCGTACGGTAGTACGTGAACTTGATGATAATGTCCCGAGGGGGGCCCCCCTCCTTCCTCGGCCCCAGGGCCCGATGGATCCGGTCAAACTCCATGCGATCAATAGGGATGCCTGGGACCAGTTCCTGGAATAGGGCCGTGGCTGTGGAAGTTAAGTCCTCAATAGTTTCGGGAAGTCCCCTAAGCCTAAGGTTCCCACGTCTAGACCTGTTCTCATAGTCCTCCAATTTTAGGAGAGCTGCGTCCAGGTCCCTGCGCAGGTCTTGTAAGTCCTGCTCATGGTGATCAATGACCGTTGCTGCAGCCTCCATTCTATCTTCCAACGCATTCGTACGGTTGCCAAGTTCACAAATTTCCTTCGTGAGATGCGTGGCCAGTTTGGAGGTGGCTGCTGACAGTTCCCCCTGCAGCATGGTTTTAAAGCGAGATAGCAGGTCAGCGTCCCGCAATGAAGGCGCTACACATGGTTGTTGGATTCCAGGTATACTTTCTGCATCCGAGCAAGCTTCGGGCTCACCAGTCAGCAGCGGAGGGGTGAAGTCCATGTCCGAGGCCTGCAAATTCAGCGGACCGTCCGGTGGAAAGGCCACGAGGCTTGCACACACAGCCTGTCTCCTCGAGGTGCTCCGCGCTGTGCCTGATTTGCATCCCATAATGTCAGCTGCAATTGCGGGGTATATCGAGCCCAAATTAATGTGCAGGAGCGGCGATTTCACTGTCAGTGTGGTCGGTGGTGAAGAAGCGCCATTAGTTTGCAACCATCTTGGTTCTTAGTTCATGGGCACCCTCAGTATGTAATGAGTTTAGATAATGTCTTGGTTCAGGGGGGGTTATCAGGGCCCGTCTTAATCCAGTCCCCTCACAGCCCAGGAAGATGATACCCGCCCGGTTGGGGTAGAATAGCCCGGGGGTAGGAAGCAGCCCGTCCTGTGACTCACCAGGCCCAGAGAAGTCCGTGGAAGGGATCGAGCGGTGGCTCCTGTTTTCGGGGTCCGGCGACCAGGTGGGTCTTCACCTGTCGACCTCCCGCTGCCGATGCGTGGATTCCCGGCCGAAGTGTCAGGCGAGAGCGGCGATCCCGGAGGCCGAGTAGGCCGCAAGATGGCGGCCGGCGCGCCGCTGGTGGGGTCCGCGGCAGGCCGAATCGCTCAGCCCGAGGGTCGAGAGGAGCCGCCAAACCTGGATGGTGCTGTGCAGGAGAGCCCAGGCTAGCAGGTAAGTCCCTTTTGGGATGAAGAAAGGCATCCACAGTGGAGGATGTCTGTGGATTCAGTACCGGCCGGCGGAGCACAGCCTCAGCACGTCCTGTCGCCTCGCCGTCCGGCCACGCCCCCACTAGACTATAGTTTTAGGGGCCAAGAAGAGCATGGTGGGGAAGTTAGTGAGGCAAATCTGCATGAGGACAAAGGGGCAGAGCATATGAATTAGAGCATATTGCAATGATGGTAATTAGGGAATGAGGAAAGAAATGCAAGACATTAGCAATCATGAAATACATAGAATGTGATGTTTAAGGTTAAAACTTAGCATAATATAGTCCTTCAGCAGGAGCTGAATGATGGCAGAACAGGTCTCTGGAATAATGATCCCCAGAGCCTGGGGGGAGAGGCCTGTAGAGAACTTGAGGTCCTGAAGGCTTCTCCCTGTCGCCAAGTAGCGCAACGTGGCGATGAGCCTCTGCTCCGGAGTGATGGCTTGCTGCATGCAGGTATCCTGCCTGGTGATAAGGTGACAGCAAAGCCAGCAGACAGTGAAAAACGGGGTCCGTCATCCTGAGAATAATCCAGAAATGATCAGGATTATTCTCGCGGATCTCACGGAGCAAAGGCATGTGGAAGAACTGGTGACGCTGGCGCAACCAATTCTTGGTCGTCCAAACATGTTTCATCTACGTACTCATCGTACAGTTTGTGCTGTGCAGGGGTTCTTACTTTTACTTTGACACAAGCCCTTTGGCTTATGTCAAAGTCAAAGTAAGAACCCCTGCACAGCACAAACTGTACGATGAGTACGTAGACGAAACATGTTTTGAAAACGGTCGGCTGGTCAGAACGGACACCAGAAAGCAACGCTAAACAGCAAGGTCTGAAAGGACGACCTGAATAGCAGAAGCAAGCAGACAATAAAAAATGCCTTTCAAAGTGTACTATACCAAGATAGAGTCCACAATGAGAAGCAAATACTTATGACTGCACGCACTGATTATCAGATACGCAAAGACAAGCAGAAACTGAAGAGCAGTAGCGATCTGAATCACTAATCTGAAAAGCGCGAATCGTCTTTCACCAAACTTCTACTAAAACACGAGATCAACAGAAGGAGCCCAAAGGGTGCTGGACGTGGAGCTGAACTTCCTTTTTCTAGTCCCGCCATACACGGCTTACGTCACCGTGTTCTTGGCCACCTGCGAAATCAGACAACTTGGCCCGACCGTGTGTATGCAACAGTTTCGGACACAATCCGTCGGACTAAATCCGACGGGCAAAATCCGACTGATTTGGTTGCCAAAATCTCCGACCGTGTGTACGTGGGCTGAGGCTAAGTGAGCCACTCAACCAAGTCTGGTGCGTCCTTTGACGTAATTCAACGCACCTTCCCTACCCCTACCACCCCTGTGGAAGGGCCTGCCTCTTCCTCTGCCTGTCATTTTTTAAATGACCCTGTGACAAAAGTCTCTAGAGAAGTGAAGTATGTATGTGGAAGAAGGTATATAACACCCCACTTCAATCTGTCGTTTTGGGGGGCCACTGGTCTATCACACCAGTTATAATACTTTTTTTTAATTACGTTTGTCACTCTTTGTAGTATCGCTGCAGAACCGCTTAGCAATCACAATGCTGCACAGTGGAAATGCACTATACTATGCTTTCTATATTTGCAAGTATTTTATAAGTATATTACACCCCTATATATTGCACACCAAATAGTACACCTATACCAGTCTTTAAAAGGACCTTTGTGGACCTAATAGTAGCTAGTAGGGATGAGCCGAACACCCCCCGGTTCGGTTCGCACCAGAACTTGCGAACGACCCCCGCGTTCGAAACGAACGTTAGAACCCCATTGAAGTCTATGGGACTCGAACGTTCGAAATGGAAAGTGCTAATTTTAACGGCTAATATGCAAGATAGTGTCCTAAAAAGGGTTTGGGGACCTGCCTCCTGCCTCAGGGGACATGGGTCACTGCAAAAAAAAGTTTTAAAAACTGCCGTTTTGGCGGGAGCACTGATTTTAATGATGATTAAAGTGAAAAAAAGGTGAAATATTCCTTTAAATATGGTGCCTGGGGGGTGTCTGTAGTATGTCTGTGAAGTGCCACGTGTTTCCCGTGTTTGGAACAGTCCCTGCACAAAATGACATTAAACGGAAATAACACCATTTAAAACTGCTTGCGGTTTTAATGTTATATCTGGTTCCTGCAATATGGTTGAAAATCATTCAGAAAAATGGCATGGGTAGCCCTCCCTACCCATTACCAGCCTATTTGGGTCTTGTACACATATTAAGGGGAACCCCGTACCCATATTAAAAAAAGGAAATGCGTGTGGCCCCCAGGCCCTATATACTCAGAACAGCAGTATACAGGCGGTGCAAACAAGTCAGGGACTGTGTAGGTTTGTTGTGTTAAGTTGAATCTGTTTGTAATTTTCAACCGGTACATTTTTAAAGTGTAGCTCCAGTCAAACAAACTATTTTTAAGCTTTTTGGAAAACATAGGGAAGGGTTATCACCCCTGTATAATTTGATTTGTCGTCCATCTTTTTTCATCTCACTTGCTGCTGTCTCCTTGCGTTTGCAAGTAGGAGATGTTTGTAAGTTGGATGTTTGAAAGTAGGGGCCTGCCCTATATTATAGCGGTATGTACCGGGTACAGAGCACGCAGACAGCACGCACTATCTCCTAACACTACTGACTGCAAGCTCTATTATTAACCACTGGGCACTTAAACACCCTTAATAACCAGACCAATTTTCAGCTTTCGGTGCCCACACATTTTGAATGACAATTACTCAGTCATGCAACACTGGACCTATAGGAAATGTTTGTCCTTTTTTTCACACAAATAGAGCTTTCTTTTGGTGGTATTTAATCACCTCTCAGTTTTTTATTTTTTGTGCTATAAAAGAAAAAAGACCGAAAATTCTGTGAAAAAATGAATTTTTCTTCGTTTGTTATAAAATTTAGCAGATTAGTAATTTTTTCTTCATAAATTTTGGCCAAAATTCATACTACTACATATCTTTGGTAAAAATAAGTACAAATTGGTGGATATTATTTGGTCTTTGTGAAAGTTATAGAGTCCACAAGCTATGGTGCCAATATCTGAAAATTGATCACACCTGAAGTACTGACGGCCTATTTCCTTTTTTTTTTTTTTTTCCACAAAATTGTCATATTATCAGGTTATTTCACACACACAACATATGCATACCAAAAGACCCTGGAGAATACAATGGTGGTCGTTGCAAAATTTTATCTCACACGGTATTTGCACAGCAATTTTTCAAACGTGTTTTTTGGGGGGAAAAAACAGTTTTGTGCTTAAAAAACAAACAAAAAAAACAGTAAAGTTAGCCCAATGTTTGCATGAAGTGAAAGATGAAGTTATGCTGAGTAAATAGATATCAAACATGTCACTCTTCAAAATTGCACATGCCCGTGGAATGGCGCCAAACGTCGCTACTTAAAAAATCCCCATAGGTGACGCTTAAAAATTTTTTTACTGGTTACATGTTTTGAGTTGCAGAGGAGGTCTAGGACTAGAATTATTGCTCTCGCTCTAACGTTCTCGGCGATACCTCACATGTGTGGTTTGAACACCGTTTTCATATGTGGGCGGGGCTTACGCATGCATTCGCTTCTGCATGCGAGCACATGGGGACATGGGCGCTTTAAAAATTTATTTATTTTTTTTATTGTTCATTTTACTTTATTTTAGTTTGACATTTTTTTCCCCAAAAATATATTTTTGATCACTTTTATTCCTATTACAAGGAATGTAAACATCCCTTGTAATAGGAATATGGGGTGACAGGTCCTCTTTACAGTGAAATCTGGGGGTCAATATGACCCCACATCTCACCTCTAGGCTGGGAAGCCTGAAATAAAAAATAAAAAAAAGATTCTGGCTTTGATCGTACTGGCGAGTTGGTAGAAGCACCGGAGGGCGGTGAGGGGTGGGGGGCGTCTATGGCTGGGTATTTCAGGGTATCACCGAGTATGGCTGGGTATCTCCGAGTATGGCTGGGTATGGCAATTTATGGCAGGGTATTGCAGAGTATTGGCGGGGTACTACAGAGTAATAGCAGGGTACTGCAGAGTATTGGGGGGTACTTCAGAGTAATGGTAGGGTACTGCAGAGTAATGGGGGTTACTGCAGAGTAATGGGGGTTACTGCAGAGTAATGGCAGGGTACTCCAGAGTAATGGCAGGGTACTGCACTGCAGAGTAATGGCGGGGTACTGCAGAGTAATGGTGGGTACTGCAGAGTAATGGGGGGTACTGCAGAGTAATGGCGGGGTACTGCAGAGTAATGGCAGGGTACTGCAGAGTAATGGCAGGGTACTGCAGAGTATGCACTGGTATTGCAGAGTATTGGCAGGGAATTGGGGGGTTAAATTCGGTGAGCAGCGATGTGGGCACTGCAGATGCAGCCCACATCGCTGCTGACACCGATCTTTCCCCTCCGCTGTACCGATCGGTACAGAGAGGGGAGGGAGGAACCGGCGTCATAACATGACGCCGGTTTGTTTACAAGTGATCACTCCGTCATTTGACGGAGCGATCACGTGGTAAACGGCCGCGACGAGCGGCCGTTTACCGTGATCCGTGATGCGCCGGGTCCTGTGGACCCGGCGGTCACGGATGCTCTCGAGTGCGCGCCCCAGGGGGCGCGCGAGAACAGAATTCTGGGAGGCCGTTAATTAACGGCCTCTCAGAGTTAAACAACCGCCCTGAAGCCATTAATCGGCAATGGGCAGTTGTTAAGTGGTTAAAGCTAGATCACTAGCTATATAGGTGAGGTGAATATAGTGGTGTATACTGCGGTCAGGGCACAGACAACAACCACTACACAGCAGCAAGATAGGAAATCAGCCAAAAACGATTGGTGTGTACTGTGTTGAAGGTACACAGAACACCCACTGCTTCAGATGCTAACACACTACACGAGGCCGCCTCAAAGGCTGCCTTATATAGTGTGGGGCGTGCACTACACAGCCTGAGCTATGATTGGCCACAGGCAGGATGCCTGTGGCCAATCATGGCTCTCCTCGCTGCTGGCGCTACGATTGGCCAAGCATGCGGGGGCCACAGTGCATGCTTGGCCAATCATGAGCCAGCAATGCACTGCGCCACCGCAGTGCATTGTGGTCCGCGCGCACCACTCGAATTTTGACGCGAACGGCCCAAACGTTCGGAATTCGCCGAACGGCCGAACAGCCAATGTTCGAGTCGAACGTACGTTCGACTTGAACACGAAACTCATCCCTAGTAGCTAGCTAGTGAATTGCAGACTGTCCCTGCTCCAAACACCAAACTGTCCCTCCCTACACTGAGAAACGACAGCTGCAGAATAAGTCAGCAGCACAGCAGTGCAGTGCACTATAATATGCTTTCTATATTTGAAAGAAAGTACATTATACATGTACAACCCTATATACTGTACACCTATACCAGTCCTTAAAAGGACCTTTGTGGACCTAGTAGCTAGTGATTTGCAGACTGTCCCTGCTCCAAACACCAAACTGTCCCTCAGTCCCTACACTGATAAAAGACAGCTGCAGAATCAGTCAGCACTCAGCAGCACAGCAGTCAGCAGTGCACCATAATATACTTTCCATATTTGAAAGAAAGCATATTCTAAGTGTATTACAACCCTATATACTGTACACCTATACCAGTCCAGAATGTAAAATGGCCGCCAGATCAGGTCTATTTATAAGGTAGGGTGCATGTCCAATTGTCCATGTGCTGAAATGTCTCAATTGGCTGTCCTGTACCCCATGATGGATGTGTCATGGGTCAAAGTTCTTCACGATGTAAACAGCGCCAGAGGTCCGCCGGTTTGGCGAATTGCGAACGAGCAAAATTCTCCAAGAACCGCAAGGCCATCTCTATACATAAGGATCAAGTTGGGTTTATTCCAGGAAGGCAGGGCCCTGATCAGATCAGGCGGGTGATCGATATTGTATCTATCCCTCAGACAAATTGGGCCAGGGGGACCAAGCAACCAGGGATGATCCTCTCTCTGGACCTTCACAAAGCTTTCGACTCAGTATCCTGGACGTATCTCTTTGCAATTTTAGAGCACACGTTTTCTAGGCTTAGTGAGGGGATTATACTCTAACCCAATGGCACATATCAAACTCCAAGGATGTTACTCCAAGTCCATCACTATACAGAAAGGCACTAGGCAGGGTTGCCCTTTGTCCCCCCTCATTTTTGCGATAGCCATCGAGACACTGGCCATCGCAATTCGTCAAAATCCAAATATACAGGGGGTCTTCTGTGGACCCCAAACACATAAATGCGGCCTCTTTGCAGACGACAGTATGCTATTTATCACCTCCCCCATCACCTCCCTTCTGAACCTTTAGACAATTTTGCAACAATATAAGGACTACAGGTGAACTACACAAAATCCCAAGCACTGAACGTCTCCCTTCAGAACGAAACAGTGGCCCTTCTAAAACAAGCCTTCAAGTTCACTTGGAGCGATTCTTCCATCAAGTACCTGGGCAACCTGACAGCTAGGACAGAATCCCTCTATGCAAATAACTACCCTCCTATACCGTAAACTAGAGACATATATAAATACCTGGTCAAAAAACAACCTGTCATGGTTAGGGAGGGTGAATTCTATAAAATTGACATTGCTTCCACGGCTACTGTACCTATTTCGCTCTCTCTCCATACCTATACGGAAAGATCACATTAAATCATTCCAGAGCAAATTACTAAAATTTACTTGGGGAAAAGAAGGATATAGGATACCACAAAAAGTATTATACCTACACAGGAAAAAGGGGGGTTTGGGCTTACCCCACCTCTACAAGTATTACTAAGCTGCTAGTCTGGCCCAGTTGTCCGTAGTTTACTCTAGATTTGAAAAACCAGATTGGGTACACATAGAGAAGCAAGCTGTACCTAGATTCACTCTAGATTTCCTACTTTGGAGTCTTCCGAAAGACAGACCCCCCGATTTCAGCCCCTACTCTGTCCCACTGCTTCGCACTCTGGGATAGGCTAAGAACCTTGAATGCGTTAGTCTCCTCCTGCAGGCCCCTATCCCACCTTTTTAATAACCCGAAATTCCCCCCTGGGAGTAATGTTCTTGCATTCAAATGATGGTTGGAGAAGGGACTGTACCGAATTGGCCATTTCTTCACAGCAGTGGGCCCCTTCACCCTTACTCACTGTGTCAAAACACTGGATTTACCTAACTCAGAGCATTTTTGGTTTAAACAAATCGTACACTTTCTTCATTCTCTCTGGAAGGAAAAACCTCTCCCACCAAGGTTTACCGATTACGAGTTGTGGTGTGGCCAAGCTGGCAGCCAGAGGGGGGGAGTATCGGTTATCTATGCGTCACTTATCTCTACAACCTCCAAGGAAGCCTTTATGCCGCGTACACACGATTAAACAAGCGGGTGGAAAAGTCCGGCAAACTCAAGTCCGCCGAACAATCCCCGCCGTGTGTAGCCTCCGGCATACTTTTTTGACCCGAAAGTACGGCGGACTTAGAATGTAGTTTTACACTCCAATCTTCCCGCCGGACTCGCATTTCGGCGGACAATCCGGCCGTGTGTATGCCAGTCCGCCGTACTTTTGAAATGAGCGGACTTTTCCCGCCCGGAGAAAAGTCCGCTCATTTCGAGCGGGTCTCCAGGTAGGCGGGGCCCGCGAAGGAGACGTCGCTGGCCCCGCCGCCTGGTATGGACTTAAAGGGGAACCCCAACGCTGAAAAAAATCCCCCCCAAGTCCACAACAGACCCTTGTCCGAGCACGCTACCCGGCCAGCCAGGAAAGGAGGGGCGAGCGAGCGCCCCCCCCCCCCCTCCTGAGCCGTACCAGGCCGCGTGCCCTCAACATGGGGGGTGCCTTGGGGAAGGGGGGGCCGCGCGGCCCCCCACCCCAAAGCACCTTGTCCCCATGTTGATGAGGACAAGGGCCTCTTCCCGACAACCCTGGCCGTTGGTTGTCGGGGTCTGCGGGCGGTGGGCTTATAGGAATCCGGGAGCCCCCTTTAATAAGGGGGCCCCCGGATACCGGCCCCCCACCCTATGTGAATGAGTATGGGGTACAATGTACCCCTACCCATTCACCTGTAAAATAAAGTACAAAAAAAACAGAACACACAAGATAAAATAATTTATTGCACAGCTCCGGGGGTCTTCCGTCTTCGGGGGTCTTCTCGCCGGACTCCTCCGCTATCTTCTTGTAGCTCTTTTACTAGCGGAGGAGCCCGGCATTCTTCTTCATCGCCGCGGCGTCGCCGCAGTCTTGTCCCCCTCTTCGGTTTTTCTGCCGGGCCACCGCGCCTTCTTATAGCTCTTTTACAGGTGGTGGCCCTGTCTTCTGTCACCGCCGCCGCCGCCTTCCGTTCTTCTTCTTCTTCTTCTCCTGGAGATGTTGACTCGACGTTCTCTCCGGCCGCAATGCCAGGGATGCGCTGCGCTGAGACTTATATAGGGACAAGGGGCGGTGTCACATGGGTTGATGTCACATGGCGACAGTCCCAGCATCCTCCGGGACTGTGACATCGTAAGGGGCGGGGTCACCATGTGACACCAACCCATGTGACATCAACCCATGTGACACGGCCCCTTGTCCCTATATAAGTCGCAGCGCAGCGCGTCCCTGGCATTGCGGCTGGAGAGAACGTCGAGTCAACATCTCCAGGAGAAGAAGAAGAAGAAGAAGAAGAAGAAGAACGGAAGGCGGCGGCGGCCACGGCGGCGACAGAAGACCGGGCCACCGCCTGTAAAAGAGCTATAAGAAGGCGCGGTGGCCCGGCAGAAGAACCGAAGAGGGGGACAAGACCCCCGAAGTCGGAAGAAGAGGCCGCGGCGACGAAGAAGAATGCCGGGCTCCTCCGCTAGTAAAAGAGCTACAAGAAGATAGCGGAGGAGTCCGGCGAGAAGACCCCCTAAGACGGAAGACCCCCGGAGCTGTGCAATAAATTATTTTATCTTGTGTGTTGTGTTTTTTTTGTACTTTATTTTACAGGTGAATGGGTAGGGGTACATTGTACCCCATACTCATTCACATAGGGTGGGGGGCCGGTAGGGTTGTCAGGTAGGACGGCCAGGGTTGTCGGGAAGAGGCCCTTGTCCTCATCAACATGGGGACAAGGTGCTTTGGGGTGGGGGGGCCGCGCGGCCCCCCTTCCCCAAGGCACCCCCCATGTTGAGGGCACGCGGCCTGGTACGGCTCAGGAGGGGGGGGCGCTCGCTCGCCCCTCCTTTCGTGGCTGGCCGGGTAGCGTGCTCGGACAAGGGTCTGTTGTGGACTTTGGGGGGACCCCCACGCCGATTTTTTTCGGCGTTGGGGTTCCCCTTTAAGTCCATACCAGGCGGCGGGACCTGGAGACGCGCTCGAAATGAGCGGACTTTCCTCCGCGTGTGTGGGCGAGTCCGTTCATTTCAAAAGTAGGGCGGATAGTACGGCGGACTTAGTACGCCGTATTAGTCCGCTGAAAAAGTGCCGTGTGTGGGCAAGTAGCCCGTTCGGAAAGTCCGACGGACAGTCTGGCGGGAAGTCCGCCAGACTAAGTACGGTGGACAGACGGCTACGTGTGTACGTGGCTTTATGCACATCTGGGAATCCGACTTCACTTTCTAGTGGGATCTGGGAAAGTGGCAGATCGCCTTCCTCAAATCCTTTAAAGGTATCTGTTTCAGAGGATGCAAACACGTTGGCACGATGGCCCACATTTGGTGGGAATGCCCAAGAATATGTCCCTTCTGGAAAAGCACTTTTAACTTAATTGACAGGCTGATAGGAGATCGGATTTCCAGAACCCCAATGATTGTCCTCTTAAATGCTCAAATCCCACTCCTTTCCAAACCCTCTAAGCCTTTGTACACATGGTCGGACATTCCGACAACCAAATCCGTCGGATAAATTCAGACGGATTTAGTCCGGAAATGGTGTTGCATACACACAGTCAGACTAAGTTGTTGGAATTTCCAGTTGGCAAGGACGCAGTAACATAAGCCACGTACGATGGGACTAGAAAAGGGTAGTTCAGCACCACGTCTGGCACCCTTTGGGCTCCTTCTGCTGATCTCGTGTTTATCGCGTGTTAGTAGAAGTTTGGTTATAAACGATTCGCGCTTTTCAGATTTGTGCTTCAGATCGTTACCGCTCTTCAGTGCTTGTCAGTGCATATCTGCTTATCAGTGCGTGTAGTCAGTTAGAATTTGTTGCTCATTGTGGACTATATCTTGGTATAGTACGCTTTTATTTTCATTGCTTATTGTCTGCTCGTTTCTGGTTTTCAGGTAGTTCTTTCAGGCATTGCTGTTTATCGGTGCTTTCTGGCCATTCTTACCAGGCGACCGTTTTAAGCCAAGTTTCATGTACTTACTCATCGTAGAGTTTGTGCTGTGCAGGGGCTTGGTGTTGGGCTTTTAGCTTTGACACAAGCCCGGTCCATGAACAGGGCGAGGAGGAGTTCATGGACCAAGAATTGGTTGCGCCAGCATGATCAGTTCTAGCACATGCCTTTGCTTCGTGAGATCTGGAAGAATAATCCTGATGATTTCAGGAATTATCTCCAGATGACGGACCCCATTTTTCACCGTCTGCTGGCTTTGCTGTCCCCTTATATCAGCAGGCAAGGATACCTGCATGTGGCAAGCCATCACTCCGGAGCAGAGGCTCATCGCCACATTGTGGTACTTGGCGACAGGGAGAAGTCTTCAGGACCTGAAATTCTCCACAGGCATCTCCCCCCAGGCTCTGGGAATCATTATTCCAGAGACCTGTTCTGCCATCATTCAGGTCCTGCAGAAGGACTATATAAAGGTAAAGCCGCGTACACACGGGCGGACTGTCTGGCCAACTAAGTCCATCAGACAATCCGACGGACAGTCCGTCCTACTTTTGAATGAACGGACTTGACCACAACACACGATGAACAAACAGTCCGTTGAAAGCTTGCACGATGACGTGTACAGCACGTACGACGGGACTAGAAATAGGACGTCCAATACACAGCAATGCAACCTTCCGCCGTGTAAATCCTTTCTGAGCATGCGCCATACTTAGTCCGTCCAACTAGCCTACTCACGAGCGGACTGTCCGCTGAAACCAAAGTTGGACGGACAATATTACGGAAATTCCGAAATACTTAGTCCGCCAGACTGCAAGCTGAAAAAGTCAGCTGAAGCCCACACACGAGCGGACTGTCCGCTGAAATGTGTTTCGGCGGACTAAGTTGGACAGACAGTCCGCCCGTGTGTACGCGGCTTAAGTTTTCTCCTTTAAAATCACATTCTATGTATTTAATGTATGCTAATGTCTTGTATTTCTTGCCTCATTCCCTAATTACCATGATTGCAATATGCTCTAATTGATATGCTGTGAGCTTTGTCCTCATGCATGCTGGAAGCTTTTCAAGTTCCTTTTTTGTCCTTCATGCATATTTGCCTTCAGTAACTTCCCAGCATGCTCTTCTGGGGCCATAAACCTATAGTCTAGTCACTTAGCAATGTATTTTGTCAGCTTCATAGTATTGCTTTCCCCAAACACCCCCTAAAATGTGTACAAATATAATATTTCATCATGCAGAGTGGCCAATTTTTTATTTTTTTGGGCCAAACTCATTAGGAACCCCCCTCCCCCAACTGCTGGTCAGCTGATAGCAATCCTCTATCTGCTGACTTTGCCAAACCCAATACACACTATACCTACCTTTTTTTGTGGTCAGATTTATGGATGAAGTCACCAAAGCATGTAGTGCAAGGGCCTGCCTCAATACTTTCAAATGCTACAGTTTAAAGTTTTTTTTCTCCTATTATTATCTTGATAGGTAATAGCAGAATGTCAAAATGTGCTTCCATTTGTTCCTTTTTTTTGTATTATGACACTTCTTACCTGTCCAGTGGGCTGTCAATAGTGTAAGTAAGGAGGGGCTGGCCAAAGTATCACACATTATTTAGGTATTCAGCTCTCAATGAAGTGGAGAGGGTTACCTGTCCAAAACACCCCTCCCCCCTCATTTTTTGCAATGGCCCATCAGATGGGGGGCATGGGTCTGATAAGGCTTTAAATACTAATTTCCCAAAATGTTATACTGATATTGTCCAAAAATGTTTGGGTCTAATCTGCTTGCAATGTTGGTTTGCAAAATTACTAAATGTTTTTATTGTTTCACTCCATAGTTTCCTTCAACACCATAGGAATGGCAGACTGTGGCCTTCTACTTTGCCAGCCGTTGGGACTTTCCCAATTGTGGAGGTGCAATTGATGGGAAACACATCCGCATCGTCCCACCCAACACTCGGGGTCCTACTATTATAATTACAAGGGGATTAATTGTATTGTGATGTTGGCGGTGGTGTCAGCGACCTATGACTTCCTGTATGTGGACTAGGGATGAGCCGAACACCCCCCGGTTCGGACCAGAACTTTCGAACGGACCCCAAATTCGTACGAACGTTGGAACCCCATTGAAGTCTATGGGACTCGAACGTTCGAAATTAAAAGTGCTAATTTTAACGGCTAATATGCAAGATACTGTCCTAAAAAGGGTTTGGGGACCTGGCTCCTGCCCCAGGGGACATGGGTCAATGCCTAAAATGTTTTTAAAAATGGCCGTTTTGGCGGGAGCACTGATTTTAATGACGATTAAAGTGAAAAAAAAAAGTGAAATATTCCTTTAAATATGGTGCCTGGGGGGTGTCTGTAGTATGCCTCTGAAGTGCTATGTGTTTCCCGTGTTTAGAACAGTCCCTGCACAAAATGACATTAAACGGAAATAACATCATTTAAAACTGCTTGCGGTTTTAATGTTATATCTGGTTCCTGCAATATGGTTGAAAATCATTGAGAAAAATGGCATGGGTAGCCCTCCCTGCCCATTACCAGCCCCTTTGGGTCTTGTACGCATATTAAGGGGAACCCCGTACCCATATTAATAAAAGGAAATGTGTGTGGCCCCCAGACCCTATATACTCAGAACAGCAGTATACAGGCGGTGCAAACAAGACAGGGACTGTGTAGGTTTGTTGTGTTAAGTTGAATCTGTTTGTAATTTTCAACTGGTACATTTTTAAAGTGTAGCTCCAGTCAAAAAAACTATTTTTAAGCTTTTTGGAAAACATAGGGAAGGGTTATCACACTTATATATAATTTGTTTTGTCGTACATCTTTTTTCATCTCACTTGCTGTTGTCTCCTTCCGTTTGCAAGTAGGAGATGTTTGTAAGTTGGATGTTTGAAAGTAGGGGCCTGCCCTATATGCTCTGCAGAAATGGCGGAACAAGGTGTTGGTTTTGCCACAACATTGTAAGCCCTCAAAGTGACTCTTGGTGGGCACTGGAGCACCCTGCTGTGAACGATTATATCAAGAATTGTCATTACATGCCATTGTTGAACAGTGGTAGAAAAACTGACCTTTGGTGGTTGTGGTGCTGGTGCCACAACACTATAAGTCCTCACAGTTACTCTGGGTGGGCACAGGAAGGGGCCCTCCTGTGAAATATTATATCAAAAATTGTAATTACATGTCCCTGTTAAACAGGGGCAGAAAAATTGGGCCTTAGGCACTGGTGCTGGTGCCACCACACTGCAACCTCTCCCATATATTCTAGTTTTATTGCAGGAATTAGCCCTGCTGCAAAGCATTGCATCAAAAATTGTAATTAAACGCCCCTGTTTAACAGGGGCAGAAAAATTGGGCTGATGGCATCACCGAGAACCAGAAATGTTCTTCCAACATATCAGCGGAGGAGGAAGAGGATAGACAATCAACATAACAGGACAGTCACTCAGCATCAGCATAGGCAGTCTTGAAGGGATGTTATATTTCAAAAAAAATTATTCGGTTACATCAGCTTCAGGTGCTTGGTAGCTGTGGGTGATCCAAGACTGATTCATCTTGATGAAGGTCAGTCGATCAACTGATTCGGTGGACAGGCGCACCCTGTGATCGGAACGCGGGATGCAGGACAGGCCAGTAGCTCAAATGCATACTGTACAAGCTCTGGCCAGTGATCCATCCTCAAGACCCAGTAAGCCAGAGGATTTTCGGTGGGAAAGGTGTCCAAGTCTGGGTCTCGGTCCAGAGTCCTCTGGGTCACTAAGGACAACATGATCCGCAGCTACCTCCTCCCAGCCACGTACAAGTCCACGGGTTTCTTGGGACTGTAAATCATCCCTACAAGACTGCTGCTGCTGCTGATGCTGAGTGCCAGCCACCACCTCCATGCTGACACAATCATCCTCCTCCTCCTCCTCCTCCTGCTCATCCTCTTCCTGTGTGATGGGTGGCACAGCAGGAACACTGTCTGGATAAAGGGGGCCTTGAGAGGCAAGGAAGTCCTCCTCTTCCTGCCTCTGTTCTGCTTCAAGTGCCCTGTCTATTATTCCACGCAGCGTATGCTCCAAGAGGTGGACAAGAGGTACAGTGTCACTGATGCATGCACTGTCACTGCTCACCATCCTTGTGGCCTCCTCAAACGGTGACAGGACAGTGCATGCATCCCTGATCATGCCCCACTGGCGTGGTGAGAAAAAACCGAGCTCCCCTGACCCTGTCCTGGTGCCGTAGTCGCACATGTACTCATTGATGGCCCTCTGCTGCGTATGCAGCCACTGCAGCATGGCCAACGTTGAGTTCCACCTGGTTGGCATGTCACATATAAGGCGGTTCTTGGGCAGGTTCAACTCCTTTTGGAGCTCAGCCAGCCGAGCACAGGCATTAAATGATCGGCGGAAATGCATACAGACTTTCCTGGCCTGCTTCAGGACATCCTGCAAGCCGGGGTACCTGCCCAAGAACCGCTGCACCACCAGGTTAAGGATGTGAGCTACACAGGGCACATGGGTCAGTTGTCCCTGTCGGAGGGCGGAGAGGAGGTTGGTGCCATTGTCGCAAACCACCATTCCTGGCTTAAGCTGCCGTGGCGTCAACCACCTCTCGGCCTGCCCCTGCAGAGCTGACAAAACATCCGCCCCAGTGTGGCTCCTGTCCCCCAAACAAACCAGCGCAAGCACGGCATGGCATCGTTTTGCCTGCGTACTTGCGTAGCCCCTGGAACACCTACGGAGCACCGCTGGTTCTGAGGACAGAGCACTGGAAGAGGCCATGGAGGAAGAAGAAGAGGAGGGGGTGGAGGAGAGAGGTGTGTCACAACCAATAGTAGCATTTTGGAGGCGTGGTGGCGGAACAACCTCCAACACTACTGCACCTTGTCCTGCATCCTTCCCAGCTGCCAGAAGAGTGACCCAATGGGCCGTAAAAGACAGGTAACGTCCCTGTCCATGCCTGCTGGACCATGAGTCAGCGGTAATATGCACCTTACCGCTGACCGCCCTGTCCAGCGAGGCAAGGACATTGCCTTCCACATGTCGGTAGAGAGCCGGAATCGCCTTCCGTGAGAAAAAGTGGCGTTTGGGGACCTGCCACTGAGGAACCGCACATTGTACAAACTCACGGAAGGGGGCCGAGTCTACCAACTGAAAAGGCAGCAGTTGAAGTGCTAGAAATTTAGCCAAGCTAGCATTCAACCGCTGGGCATGTGGATGGCTGGGAGTGAACTTCTTTCGCCGGTCCAGCAGGATGGGCAGGGACACTTGCCTGCTATAATCGGACGTGGGTGTACTGCTAGCAGAGTGCCCGGAAGCACTTGGCTGTGACACACCTAATTCTACACCTTCATTCCTCTCAGAGCAGGTTTCAGAGAGGACTGAAGGTCTAGTGGGGTTGGAGATGCCAGCTGATGAGGAGCAAGGAGAGGTCCGCTTTGTTCTTTGGTGTGGGTCTTTGAGGTACGCTTGCGACATATGTTGCAAATAGCAGCGGTGCGATCTGATGCACTAGTCTCAAAAAAGGCCCACACCAAAAAACTTTTAGAATAACGCGCATAGGCAGCGCCCTGCACAGGCGGAGCTCTGCGGTGTGATTCAGTCGGTGAACTGCCCCTAAGCTGGCCCCCGGAGGGCATCCTGCCTCGTTGGACATGTGCCTCCTCCTCCTCCTCTCTCCTACCAGGCACCCACGTGGAGTCAGTGCCCTCATCATCCCCTCCTTCATCGCTGTAGCAAACCTGGCAGTATGCTGCAGCTTGTGGAACATGACTGCCAGATTGCTGTCCTTCTTGAGCATCCCCTCTCTCTGCATTCACGCTACTGCCTTCCTCTAGCTGTCATCATCAGAGCCTACAAAACACTGGGCATCCTCCTGGAGCATGTACCCAACACTGTGCTCAAAGAGTTCAGGAGACTCCTCAGGAGGACGTGGTGGGTCTAGGGAAGGAGTCACTGATGATGACATTGAGACGAGGGAAGACGATGAGTTGGCAGCTGCTTTGCTAGTACCCTGAGACTGGGTGAGGGAGGATGAGGAGGATGAAGAGGGCTTGGTCATCCACTCTACTAAGTCGTTGGCATGTTGTGGCTCAACATGTCCAGCTGCCGAAAAGAAGGACAAGCGTGTCCCATGGCCACGTGCTGATGACAATGCACAGCGTCCACGACCAGCACTGTTGTCTCTAGACACAGAGCCTGCTTGCCCTCTTTTATCGGCTCGCGCCTGTCTGCCTCTCCTTGCTGGCCTTCCAGACATGGTAATGGCCTGAAGGGAGTTGGGTAAAACAGCAGTTGGGTAGTGTATATTGTGCTGGAGGCACACAACACCCACTAACTCCTGCAGATGCCTTTATTATAGAAGACCAGCAATAAAGGGTAGATAAAGGGGTATACTGTACTGGAGGCACACAACACCCACTAAGCCCTGCAGATGGCTCTATTAGAGAACAGCAATAAAGGGTAGATACAGGTGTATATTGTGCTGGAGGCACACAACACCCACTAACTCCTGCAGATGCCTTTATTATAGAACACCAGAGATAAAGGGGTATACTGTACTGGAGGCACACAACACCCACTAAGCCCTGCAGATGCCTTTATTATAGAACACCAGCAATAAAGGGTAAATACAGATGTATACTGTGCTGTGCTGGAGGCACACACAACTTCCAATAACTCCTGCAGATGGCAGATGGCTCAAATAGAGAAGAGCTATGTAGGTGGATATAGCGGTGTGTACTGGGTACAGAGCACGCAGACAGCATGCACAAGCTCCTAACACTGACTGCTAGGGATGAGCTTCGTGTTCGAGTCGAACGTACGTTCGATTCGAACATTGGCTGTTCGGCCGTTCGGCGAATTCCGAACGTTTGGGCCGTTCGCGTCAAAATTCGAGTGGCGCGCGCGGACCACAATGCACTGCGGTGGCGCAGTGCATTGCTGGCTCATGATTGGCCAAGCATGCACTGTGACCCCGCATGCTTGGCCAATCGCAGCGCCAGCAGCGAGGAGAGCCATGATTGGCCACGGGCGTCCTGCATGTGGCCAATCATAGCTCAGGCTGTGTAGTGCACGCCCCACACTATATAAGGCCGCCTTTGAGGCGGCCTCGTGTAGTGTGTTAGCATCTGAAGCAGTGGGTGTTCTGTGTACCTTCAACACAGTACACACCAATCGTTTTTGGCTGATTTCCTATCTTGCTGCTGTGTAGTGGTTGTTGTCTGTGCCCTGACCGCAGTATACACCACTATATTCACCTCACCTATATAGCTAGTGATCTAGCTTTAACCACTTAACAACTGCCCATTGCCGATTAACGGCTTCAGGGCGGTTGTTTAACTCTGAGAGGCCGTTAATTAACGGCCTCCCAGAATTCTGTTCTCGCGCGCCCCCTGGGGCGCGCACTCGAGAGCATCCGTGACCTCCGGGTCCACAGGACCCGGCGCATCCGTTTACCACGTGATCGCTCCGTCAAATGACGGAGTGATCACTTGTAAACAAACCGATCGGTACAGCGGAGGGGAAAGAGATCGGTGTCAGCAGCGATGTGGGCTGCATCTGCAGTGCCCACATCGCTGCTCACCGAATTTAACCCCTCAATTCCCTGCCAATACTCTGCAATACCAGTGCATACTCTGCAGTGCCCCGCCATTACTCTGCAGTGCCCCGCCATTACTCTGCAGTGCCCCGCCATTACTCTGCAGTTACTCTGCAGTGCCCAGCCATTACTCTGCAGTGCCCCGCCATTACTCTGCAGTGCCCCGCCATTACTCTGCAGTGCAGTACCCCCAATACTCTGCAGTACCCCCAATACTCTGCAGTACCCCCAATACTCTGCAGTACCCCCAATACTCTGCAGTACCCCCAATACTCTGCAGTACCCCGCCATTACTCTGCAGTGCAGTACCCTGCCATTACTCTGGAGTACCCTGCCATTACTCTGCAGTACCCTACCATTACTCTGGAGTACCCCCCAATACCCCGCCAATACTCTGCAATACCCTGCCATAAATTGCCATACTCAGCCATACTCGGAGATACCCAGCCATACTCTGTGATACTCTGAAATACCCAGCCATAGACGCCCCCCACCCCTCACCGCCCTCCGGTGCTTCTACCAACTCGCCAGTATGATCAAAGCCAGAATCTTTTTTTTATTTTTTATTTCAGGCTTCCCAGCCTAGAGGTGAGATGTGGGGTCATATTGACCCCCAGATTTCACTGTAAAGAGGACCTGTCACCCCATATTCCTATTACAAGGGATGTTTACATTCCTTGTAATAGGAATAAAAGTGATCAAAAATATATTTTTGGGGAAAAAAATGTCAAACTAAAATAAAGTAAAATGAACAATAAAAAAAAAAAAAAATTTTTTTTAAAGCGCCCATGTCCCCATGTGCTCGCATGCAGAAGCGAACGCATGCGTAAGCCCCGCCCACATATGAAAACGGTGTTCAAACCACACATGTGAGGTATCGCCGAGAACGTTAGAGCGAGAGCAATAATTCTAGTCCTAGACCTCCTCTGCAACTCAAAACATGTAACCAGTAAAAAAAAATTTAAGCGTCGCCTATGGGGATTTTTTAAGTAGCGACGTTTGGCGCCATTCCACGGGCATGTGCAATTTTGAAGAGTGACATGTTTGATATCTATTTACTCAGCATAACTTCTTTCACTTTATGCAAACATTGGGCTAACTTTACTGTTTTTTTTGTTTGTTTTTTAAGCACAAAACAGTTTTTTCCCCCCAAAAAACGCGTTTGAAAAATTGCTGTGCAAATACCGTGTGAGATAAAAATTTGCAACGACCACCATTGTATTCTCCAGGGTCTTTTGGTATGCATATGCTGTGTGTGTGAAATAACCTGATAATATGACAATTTTGTGGAAAAAAAAAAAAAAAAAAGGAAATAGGCCGTCAGTACTGTGATCAATTTTCAGATATTGGCACCATAGCTTGTGGACTCTAACTTTCACAAAGACCAAATAATATCCACCAATTTGTACTTATTTTTACCAAAGATATGTAGTAGTATGAATTTTGGCCAAAATTTATGAAGAAAAAATTACTAATCTGCTAAATTTTATAACAGAAACGAAGAAAAATTCATTTTTTCGCAGAATTTTCGGTCTTTTTTCTTTTATAGCACAAAAAATAAAAAACTGAGAGGTGATTAAATACCACCAAAAGAAAGCTCTATTTGTGTGAAAAAAAGGACAAACATTTCCTATAGGTCCAGTGTTGCATGACTGAGTAATTGTCATTCAAAATGTGAGGGCACCGAAAGCTGAAAATTGGTCTGGTTATTAAGGGTGTTTAAGTGCCCAGTGGTCAAGTGGTTAATAATAGAGCTTGCAGTCAGTAGTGTTAGGAGATAGGGCATGCTGTCTGAGTGCTCTGTACCCAGTACATACCGCTATAATATAGGGCAGGCCCCTACTTTCAAACATCCAACTTACAAACATCTCCTTGCAAACGCAAGGAGACAGCAGCAAGTGAGATGAAAAAAGATGGACGACAAAACAAATTATACAGGGGTGATAACCCTTCCCTATGTTTTCCAAAAAGCTTAAAAATAGTTTGTTTGACTGGAGCTACACTTTAAAAATGTACCGGTTGAAAATTACAAACAGATTCAACTTAACACAACAAACCTACACAGTCCCTGTCTTGTTTGCACCGCCTGTATACTGCTGTTCTGAGTATATAGGGCCTGGGGGCCACACGCATTTCCTTTTTTTAATATGGGTACGGGGTTCCCCTTAATATGCGTACAAGACCCAAATAGGCTGGTAATGGTCAGGGAGGGCTACCCATGCCATTTTTCTGAATGATTTTCAACCATATTGCAGGAACCAGATATAACATTAAAACCGCAAGCAGTTTTAAATGGTGTTATTTCCGTTTAATGTCATTTTGTGCAGGGACTGTTCCAAACACGGGAAACACGTGGCACTTCACAGGCATACTACAGACACCCCCCAGGCACCATATTTAAAGGAATATTTCACCTTTTTTTTTCACTTTAATCGTCATTAAAATCAGTGCTCCCGCCAAAACTGCAGTTTTTAAAACTTTTTTTTGCAGTGACCCATGTCCCCTGAGGCAGGAGGCAGGTCCCCAAACCCTTTTTAGGACACTATCTTGCATATTAGCCGTTAAAATTAGCACTTTCCATTTCGAACGTTCGAGTCCCATAGACTTCAATGGGGTTCTAACGTTCGTTTCGAACGCGGGGGTCGTTCGCAAGTTCTGGTGCGAACCGAACCGGGGGGTGTTCGGCTCATCCCTACTGACTGCAAGCTCTATTATAAAAGATAGATATATCGCTAGCTATATAGGTGAGGTGAATATAGCGGTGTATACTGTGTTGAAGGTACACAGAACACCCACTAACTGCTTCAGATGCCAACACACTACACAAGGCCGCTGCGCTGGCGGCCTTATATAGTGTGGGGCGTGTACTACACAGCCTGAGCTATGATTGGCCACAGGCATCCTGCCTGTGGCCAATAATGGCTCTCCTCGCTGCCGGCGCTGTTATCATCGCCCGAACGGGCAAACAGCCGATGTTCGAGTCGAACGTATGTTCGACTCGAACGTATGTTCGACTCGAACACGAAGCTCATCCCTAATGTGGACATAGGGCAAAATGGCCAGATGTCGGATGGTGGGGTGTTCACGTGGACGGAGTTCTACTGGCGTTTCCAGAGTGGCAGTCTGGACTTGCCACCTCCAGAGGAGAATCTCGAAGGACTCCCGTTCATTTTCATCACGGAGGAGGCGTTTGCTCTGGCAAACCATCTGATGCAGCCTTTCCCGATGAGGACCCTCACCCCGAATCAGAGGATCTTTAATTTCTGGCTGGCCAGAGCCAGAAGAGTCGAAGAGTCGTGGAGAACACTTTCGGGATAATGGCCAGCCGGTTCCGCCTATTTTTGATGCCAATCCACATGGCGGAATATAAACTAAATCACATTGTGCTTGCCTGCTGCGTTCTGCACAATTTTTTTTAAAATACATTCATCAAACTATGTGGCCTCAGTTGGCCCTGATGCAGACTTGCCGGAAAATGTGAACCTCACAGCCCTTGAAGCTGCCCGTCCTGGCTTGGCCCCCCAAAGCGCCAGCCAGGTCAGAAACCAATACATGGAGTACTTTGTGGGTAGGGGGGCCATTGATATGCCAGACAATGTCTGAGAGGCATTTTTGTTAATACATTTTTCTTTGAAACTCCAATAATCCTTGTTTTCATTTACTGCTTGGCTTTGTTTTAGGTGTCTCCTAGGTATTTTTGTTGTTTTTTTTGGGCCTTTCTACAACAGTGCAAA